>NC_030814.1:71629544-71932574 GCF_001704415.2 Capra hircus
GCCCCTCCAAGCTGCCCCAGGCTCTCCCCACTGTCCTGTGGTGTCCCTGGGCACCCCCATGGAGCCACTTTTCCTGGCCTTGGCAGGCCCTACCACCCCCAGTCCCACGAGCCGCCCACCCTGGGCTGTGGACCCTGCATTTGCTGAGCGCTATGCCCCGGACAAGACCAGCACCGTGCTGACCCGGCACACCCAGCCAGCCACACCCACGCCTATGCAGAACCGCACCTCCATCGTGCAGGCCGCCGCTGGAGGGGGCCATGGCGGGGGCGGTGGCAGCAACGGCAAGACTCCCGTGTGCCACCAGTGCCACAAGGTCATCCGGTGGGTGGCCCCGTTCCTTCCTACCCTGGTCTTTCACTGAACTGGAACTCCAGCCCTTTCTGACCGCTGCTCCTCCCATCTGTCTCCCTACTCATCTCAGCTGCCCCCTGCTCAGCCTCTCTTCAACATTTGGCCTGGCAAAATGGAGGGGGTGCCAATGACATAGCCAAGCTGCAGCCCTAGACTCGCTGCTCTCTGGGCCAGGAATGGCCTCCCTGCTCCCAGCCCCTCTGCCTTTCTCCTTCTTGCTCACTTGGTTTCTCTCTGCTAAGCCTCTTAAGTTCCTCCCTCTCTGCGCTGCTCCCCAGGGCCCAACAGAGTCCCACAGCCCCCAGAATCGGATCTGTCAGGCCCCAGAACCTTCCTAGTTCTCATCCAAGGCACTGCCCTGCTGTCAACTCCTGTCAGCTCTTAAGCTCTGGAAAGCACCCCCTCGTTCAGACATCCCCATTTATCTGGGATGGCCGGGTCCCTGTCCAGCATAGATGGAACAGGCCAGCGGAACAGAGTGGGCACCAGGCTCAGCTCAAGTGCCCACTGGTCTTCAGGGCTCGCAGGTACTCCAGGCCTCCTGTCCCCCAGGACACCGACCCCTTGGGTTCAACTTATTAGCCTCAAGTCAGCAGTCTTCACCCAGTGTCACCTTCCTCCCTTTTCTGACACTACCCTTCTCCCTCACCTCCTGTCATCAAAACAGTGCAGCTTTTTAAAATATTTATTTGGGTGCCTCTGATCTTAGTTGCAGCACGTGGAATCTTAGTCGCAATGCACGTGCTCTCTAATTGTGGCACATGAGCTCAGTTGCCCGGAGGCATGTGGGATGTTAGTTCCTCAACTAGGGATTGAACCCGTGTCCCCTGTCTTGGGAGGCAAATTGTTAACCATTGCACCACCAGGAAAGTCCCACAATAGTCAGCTTTGTCTTGCTGTTTGATCTTAGGCAAGTCACCTTTCAAGCCTGTCTGTTCCCTCTTTGGAGAAGGCAGTGGCACTCCACTCCAGTACTCTTGCCTGGAAAATCCCATGGATGGAGGAGCCTGGTAGGCTGCAGTCCATGGGGTCACTACGAGTTGGACATAACTGAGCAACTTCACTTTCACTTTTCACTTTGATGCATTGGAGAAGAAAATGGCAACCCACTCCAGTGTTCTTGCCTGGAGAATCCCAGGGATGGGGGAGACTGGTGGGCTGCTGTCTATGGGGTTGCACCGAGTCGGACACGACTGAAGCGACTTAGCAGCAGCAGCAGCAGCTTCCCTGTTTGGAGATGAAGAGAATGAATGTTCCCTTCAAGGTTTCATAATGGGTGTGGGGTAAACCCTGTGGGGTGCTGGCCAGGAACCCCGACTTCATTTGCACCCACTCCCGCTCATTGCCCTCTCTTTCCCCTGCAGGGGCCGCTACCTGGTGGCGCTGGGCCACGCGTACCACCCTGAGGAGTTTGTGTGCAGCCAGTGTGGGAAGGTTCTGGAAGAGGGTGGCTTCTTCGAGGAGAAGGGGGCCATCTTCTGCCCACCCTGCTACGATGTGCGCTATGCACCCAGTTGTGCCAAGTGCAAGAAGAAAATCACCGGCGTGAGTGGGGCTGGCAGCTGGCGGGGGTGCTGGGAAGGCAAGCCTGACTCTTCAGCGTTGAGGAGTGTTGAGCAGCTCCTGGGCTGGGGGGCTCTCCCTGCAGGACCCTGTTGGAACCTTACCAGCCTCATAATTGGGCTACTATATTGACCTTACTTTACATTAGCCAGGATTGTCTTTACAGGTGACCTAAATCCTAACTCTAAAGGGCTCAAGCAGGAGAGATTTGGCGCCAATAGTCAGAAAGGCTGAGGGCTGCTAACTTCTGGCCCAGCTGAATGCAGATCCAGGTCGTCAGGAGTCTTGCACTTGCCTCTGGTTTCATCTGTGTTGGCTTTGTTCCCAGCTTGCTTTTCCATAGAAAGCGGCAAGATGCTGCTACATCAGTGGCTCCAGGGTTGCATCTCCCAGGTTAGCACCGCAGAGAGAAAGAGAGCACCCCTGTGCCAGCTGATGCATCCAGTCCCAGTGCTGATGCTCATTGGCCTGGCTTGCTTCACATGCCCATCTCTGAATCAAGCCCTGTGACTCTAGTTGGCCAGGCCTGGATGACACCCACCTCTGGAATGGGATCTGGTGGCCTTGCCTGAATCACAGGACTGGTTCCTTGAAAATAAAACCAGGGTGACATTACCCCAAGAGAGGAGGTAAGTGCTAGTCAGGCCAGAAAAAGAGATGGCTACTATGTTAGGATTGCATTCAGCTTCAGTAATAGAAAATACTCCAGTATAGAGATTGAAACAGAAGGGGTAATGTTTACTTCAATTGCAAGAATGCCAGGGGTAGAAGAACAGCTCATGGATGGCTTTAGGCTTTTCCTGTGTTTTAGTTCTCAAATCCTTAGCCTGTAGGCCTTTGTCCTCGAGTTTATTGTATCATGGTTGCCAGATGACTGCTCAAGCCCCAGGCTCACATTCTTGTTGCACGTGGGAAGAAGAGGGAAGGAGCAGGAAGCTTCTTTTAATGAGGTTTTGCCTTTTGACTCGGGAAGAAAAACCAGGAACTTGCATCTTTATCTCAGTTGTTGGAATTATTATTGTATGAGCACCTAGGCCAGTGAGGGATGCTGGCAAATCCAGTATTTTAGCTACTGTTCTCTATAAGAGAGGAGGGCCAAAGGGGGTTGTGACTGGCTTTTGAGAGGCTAATGTAGTCTGCTGCCCTGAATGCGAATGCGTATGAAAAAACGCAATCTCTAAAGGTAGGCTTGATGGACACAGGACTATTGATTTGCAAAGGCAGAAGTTTAGGTTCAAAAACTTGCGATTCAAAACCCTATTCTTGGTAATTCCCTGGTGGTCCAGTGGCTAAGATTCTGCGCTCCCAATGCAGGGCAATTCCTGGGTCCAATTCCTGGTCAGGGAACTAGATCCCCTGTGCCACAACTAAGACCCCATGCAGCCAAAGAAATAATATATATATAAAAACGTATTCTTAAAAAAAAAATCCTGTTCTTCCTACTGAGTCTAAATATGCAGCAGAGCCTGGCCTGGTCTCCTGCAGGGCAGCCTAGCTGCCACCTGGAGCTGGGCTTGGGACTTGGATCAGCACATGCTATGGGCTGAGAGTGATGCCCTATCTACCATCTCCCATTCATTGTGGACAGTGTGCCCCACATTGGGAATACCCTGTGACGAGACAGGCATGGTCCTGCCCCCAGGAACTCACACAGAGGAAGGGGACCCCAAGAGTGTCAAGGGTGAGCAGCCTAAGCAAAGAGGAACATAACAGGCAGGGTGACAGTTGAGGGGAGTTCAACTGTGCCTGTGTGAAAACAGGCAGAGAAGTGCAGAGAGAGGCAGAAAGTGCCCAAGGCTGCAGAGCATGAGGGCCAAACCAGAGCAGCACCAGGCGCTGCAGTCTTCCAGCACTCACGCGTCTCCCTATTTTTGGATCCATGGGCAGAGCGTCCACATAGGGCCAGAGAGCTCTGTGCGTGTGTGTGTGCTAAGTCGCTTCAGTCGTGTCTGACTCTGTGACCCAATGGGCTGTAGCCCACCAGGCTCCTCTGTCCATGGAGACTCTCCAGGCAAGAATACTGAAGTGGATGGCCACGCCCTCCTCCAGGGGATTTTCCCAACCCTGGGATCGAACCTGTGTCTCCTACATCTCCTGCATTGGCCGGAGGGTTCTTTACTACTAGCACCACCTGGGAAGCCCAGAGAGCTCCGTAGTAATGGTCATATTAGTGATAATTGCCTTGACCACAAGTGACAGAAAAAATAATGACAGCTGTTTCTCACGTAAGGAAGTCGAGAAGTAGGCAGTTTGGGACATGTAGGCAGATCCAGGCCTCCTGTATCTTGTTTCTCTGACATCTAAGCATTGACTTACTAACCACTCATAGTCCAAGATACCTCTTGAGCTTCAGGCAAAATTTCCATGCTCCAATTGGCTTCCTGTTCAGTTGCTCAGTGGTGTCAAACTCTTTATGACCCCATGGACTACAGCACACCAGGTTTTCCTATCCTTCACTATCTCCCAGAGTTTGCTCAAATTCATGTCCATTGAGTTGGTGATACCATCCAACCATCTCATCCTCTGTCGTCTGCTTCTCCTCCTGCCTTCAATCTCTCTGAGCATTGAGGTCTTTTCCAGTGAGTCAGCTCTTCATATCAGGTGGCCAGAGTATTGGAGCTTCAGCCTTAGCATCAGTCCTTCCAATGAATATTCAAGGTTGATTTCCTTTAGGATTGACTGGTTTGATCTCCTTGCTGTCCAAGGGACTCTCAAGAATCTTCTCCAGCACCACAGTTCAAAAGCATCTATTCTTTAGTGTTCAGCCTTCTTTATGGTCTAACTCGTACACCTGAACGTGACTACTGGAAAACTATAGCTTTGATTATACAGACTTTTGTCGGGAAAGTGATGTCTCTGCTTTTTAATATGCTGTCTAGGTTCATCATAGCTTTTCTAAAAAGGAGCAAGCATCTGTCTTTTAATAAACACCTGGCTGCAGTCACTGTCCACAGTGATTCTGGAGCCAAGAAAATAAAGTCTGTCACTGTTTCCATTTTTTCCCAGTCTATTTGCCATGAAATGATGGGACCACATGCCATGATCTTAGTTTTTTGAATGTTGAGTTTTAAGCCAGCTTTTTCACTTTCCTCTTTCTCCTTCATCAAGAGGCTCTTTAATTCCTCCTTGCTTTCTGCCATTAAGGTGGTATCATCTGTATATCTAAGGCTGTTGATATTTCTCCCAGCAAGCTTGATTTCAGCTTGTGATTTATCCAGTCCGGTATTTTGCATCATGTACTCTGCATATAAGTTAAATAAGCAGGGTGACAATATACAGCCTCATACTCCTTTCCCAATTTTGAGCCAGTCCATTGTTCCATGTATGGTTCTAATTTTTGCTTCTTGACCTGCATACAGATTTCTCAGCAGGCAGGTCAGGTGGTCTGGTATTCCCATCTCTTTAAGAATTTTCCACAGTTTGTTGTGATTCACACAGTCAAAGGCTTTAGTCAATGAAGCAGAAGTAGATGTTTTTCTGGAATTTTCTTGCTTTTTCTATGATCCAACGGATGTTGGCAATTTGATCACTGGTTCCTCTACTTTTCTAAATCCACCTTGTATATCTGGAAGTTCTTGGTTCACATACTGTTGAAGCCCAGCTTGAAGGATTTTGAGCATTACCTTGCTAGCATGTGAAATGAGCACAATTATGTGGTAGTTTGAACATTCTTTGGCATTGCCCTTCTTTGAAATTGGAATGAAAACTGACCTTTTCCAGTCCTCTAGTCACTGCTGCATTTCCCAAATTTGCTGACATATTGAGTGCAGCACTTTAGTAGCATCATCTTTCAGGATTTGAAATAGCTCAGCTGGAATTCCATTACCTCCATTAGCTTTGTTCATAGTAATGCTTCCTAAGGGCTACTTGACTATACTCCAGGATGCCTGCCTCTAGGGAAGTGACCACACCATCATGATTATCCGAGCCATTAAAACCTTTCTTGTACAGTTTGTATATTCTTGCCATCTCTTAATCTCTTCTGCTTCTGTTAGGTCCTTGCCATTTCTGTCCTTTATTGAGCCCATCTTCACATGAAATATTCCCTTGGTATCTCTTAATTTTCTTGAAGAGATTTCTAGTCTTTCTCATTCTATTGTTTTCCTCTATTTCTTTGCATTATTCACTTAAGAAGGCATTCTTATCTCTTCCTGCTATTCTTTGGAACTCTACATTCAGTTGGGTCTATTTTTCTCCTTTGCCTTTCGCTTCGCTTCTTTTCTCAGCAAGAAATTGGAAAAGGAAGAAGGAGTGGAAGGTTCTTGGGAGCCATCTTTAGAAGATAAGTTCAGTTCAGTTGTGTCCAACTCTTTGTCACTCCATAGACTACAGCATGTCAGGGAAGGACAGGGAACTGTCCTTCAACTCCCGGAGCTTGCTCAAACCCATGTCCATCGAGTCAGTGATGCCATCCAACCATATCATCCTCTGTCATCCCCTTCTCCTCCTGCCTTCAATCTTTCCCAGCATTAGGGTCTTTTCAAATGAGTCAGTTCTTCACATCAGGTGGCCAAAGTATTGGAGTTTCAGCTTCAGCATCAGTCCTTCCAGTGAATATTCAGGACTGGTTTCCTTTTGGATTGGGCTACGGGTGCCATCCAGCCCTTCTGCTTCCATCCCATAGCCCAGAACTCAGTGGGCTATGACATTACTAAGCTGCAAGGGAGGCTGGGAAATGTCTCTTTGTACAGCTATGTGCCCAGCAAAAAGTGAGGATTCCATCAGTAGACTAGAAGGGAGGAAAGGATATTATCACAGTGTGTTGTGGGTCATTTTCTATGTGTGGGCACCCAGCTTCACAATTATACTATGAAGTCAGTTTGATTATTCTCATCTTATAGATGAGGAAATTTTGCCCAAGATTACAGTCATTTCCCCACTAGCCTAATGGATACTGTGTTGGACTATTCTATCAGAATGGGCTGCAACCCAGGACGTTTCTTTTTTTAATTTTATTATTTTATTCATTTTTGGCTGCACCAGGTCTTCATTGCTATGCAGGCTTCTCTCTATTTGCAGCAAGCGGGGGCTACTCTCTAGTTGTGGTGTATGAGCTTCTCGTTGAGGTGGCTTGCACAGGCTCACTAGTTGTGGCACACGGGCTTAGCTGGCCCATGGCATGTGGGATCTTCCCTGACCAGGGATTGAACCAGTGTCCCTTGCATTGGCAGACAGACTCTTAACCACTGGAGCACTAGGGAAGTCCCCCCAGGACCTTTTTTAAGCTGGCATCTGGATTTGCTTCCCACAGATCAAGGCCCTAACATTCTGTTCACTGACAGCCTCGCCTACATTACATCGCACTGTCGTCCTGCCCTGCCCCAGTTCTAGGTGGACAAAGTTAATGCCCAGGCTGCAGATACCGAGGCAAGGCTCACAGAGCCTGACTAGCTCCTGGGTCCTAGAGTATGCCCAGAATAAGGTGGCAAGCCCTGCTCCTGCCCCAGCCCAGTGGTTCCACATGTGGCCCAGGGGTACTCAGCTTCCCCTCTTGCAGGGGCTGCGAGGGGGCTGACAGACCGCACCCTCTAGCAGGGTCGGTGGGGGGGATGGGCAGGAGCCTAACTGTCCCACTTTACCATGGGCTTCAGGCCCTTAGAGCTCAGAGCATGGGGAAACACAGGACCATCTGGTTGATTCAGCAGACTTGGAGGGGAACTCTGGGGGATGGGGTGGACACATTAGAGGGGACGTGTCTTAGTCTGGGGACCCTCTGGAAGACTGTTGCCAAGCCTTAGCAGTCACCGCCAGCCCCCGTCACTCCGGTGCTGCAGCGACACAGGCAGCTGCGTCTTGCCAGCGCAGTGCTTCCTTCCCCGCGGGCCTTTGCATGGGCTCTCCGCTGCTAGAAATACCCTTTAGCGCTCTCTTTACCTCATTCCTTCTCAACTGGGATTCAAATAACACTTCCTCAGGGGCACTTTCCCTGATACCCACCCTCCCACCTGGCCAGGCTCCCCAGTGTTTGCTTACTGCCCTCCGGTCCTTTTGTCCCATCTCTTCTCCAGTGTGAAATTCATGGGCAGGGAACAGGGCTCTTTTGCTCATGTGCAATGCTGTACCTCATATAAGAAGAGCTTCCCTGGTGGCTCAGTTGGTAAAGAGTCTACTTGCAATGCATGAGACCTGGGTTTGATCCCTGAGTCAGGAAGATCCCCTGGAGGAGGCCATGACAACCCACTCCAGTATTCTTGCCTGGAGAATTCTATGGATAGAGGAGCCTGGCAGGCTGCAGTCCACGGGGTCGCAAAGAGTCAGACATGACTGAGCGACTTACATCCTAACATGTGTATAGAAGGTGGTCACTTAACACTTGAAGGAGTGAATGGAAGTGGCCTCTAAGCTGAACTTAATCATCAGTAGGAATTAGCTTAGACAAGGGTCAGGAGAGAATGCTGCAAGCAGAGGGAACAGCTTGTGTCACAAGGCAACACCCAGGGAGGGTGTGAGACAGGTGGAATTGAGGGCAGGGTCCACGTTAGGGGTTCCGGAGCTGGGGACTGCTGAAGTCAGATGTGCCTCACTGCGCTTCCCCTGGGGGTAGGGGGAGACAACTCGAGGAGGGGAACGGAACCGCTAGCCCTGGGTTAGGGTCATGGGACGGCAAGGGCAGACAGATGTAGGAAGCTTTGGGCATAAGGTGGATATGGAGAACTGGCTCAGAGACCTGCCTCCCTGTCCACATGCCCACTGGGTCCAGCTCCGGGCTCCCCATGCTCCTGCCGAGACCCTGTCCTGTTGGCCCACAGCCAAGTTCCTTCCCTCAGCGCTGATTTGGGACAGATCACTTTCTCCGGACCTTGCTAAAATGGGAGTGGCAGTAACTTCCTGGCCAGGCTGGTTGTGAGGTATATGTGAGAAATGACAGATTTGGGGGGGGACTGTGCCACACGCCTTGTGGGATTTTAGTTCCCCAACCATGGATTGAACCTGCACCTTCAGCAGTGAGCGGTGAATCCTAACAACTGGGCCACCAGGGAATTCCCTTGACAGTTTCTATAGTGGGCACGGACAAGCCAGCTGAGAGCTAGGTGCTCTGCATACTTATGTCTTGCTTTGTCCACACTGTTTCTTTCCTTATTATTTTTTCATAGTTTCTATTTAAAATTTATGTATTTATTTTTGGCGCTGCTGGGTCTTCACTGCTGCACGAGAGCCTTCTCCTGTTGCCGTAAGCAGGGGCTCCTCTTCATTGAGGTGCATGGGCCTCCCACTGTGTTGGCTTCTCTTGCTGCAGAGCATGGGCCCTGGGGCACAGTCTCAGTAGATGGCGGCATATGGGTCTGGCTACCTCTGCAGCGTGTGGAATTTTCCCTGACCAGGGATTGAACCTGTGGCTTCTGCATTGGCAGGTGGATTCTTAACCACTGGACCACCAGGGAAGTCTTTTTTTCCCAACTTGTTTAGTTATCTATTTTTGGCCGCTCTGGGTCTTCGTTGCTGCGCGCGGGCTTTCTCTAGTTGCAGGGAGTGGGGGCTGCTCGCTAGCTGTGGTACGCAGGCTTCTGACTGCGCTGCCTCTCCTGCGGTGGCCCACGGGCTCTAGGGCACGCAGGCTCCAGTGGCTGCAGCTTGAGGGCTCCATAGTTGTGGCGCACAGCCTTGGTTGTCCCTCAGCCTATGGGATCTTCCTGGACCAGGGCTCGAACTCGTGTCCTCTGCATTGGCAGGCAGGCTCCTAACCAGACCACAAGAGAAGCCTCTGTTTCATTTTTAAAGTAATAGCCAATATTGAAAAATTGGATTTGACTTTAACACCTGGATTTCAACCTGAGCCTTGTAGGCATTCCTGAATGAAGCAGTCAGCACCCCCCCTGCACACGGAACACGTGCTCTCCCATGACACAGTCCCCACCTTGCCCCACTGTGTATGCCACCTGGCCTTGGCAGGCACCGGGTCTGGTACCCCTGGCCTCAGATGTGGGACCATTCTTACGGCAACCCGGCAAAGCTGGGATCAGGTTCCCAGTTCAACAGTGAAGGAACCAAGTGTCATGAGGAGATAAAGCTGTTGAGTAAGCCACACAGCTAACATCTGGCTGAACCCACAATCTGACATCCCTTGGGGCTCCACACTGCCTTCTGCCTGCTCCAGGAGTGAGTGCTACTCACCTGGTTGGCCCCAGGGAGAGCTCAGCCCACCTGTGGCCTCTGCTCTGTCAGGCCTCCAGTAGAGCAGGTTAACTTAGCTCACAAGCACTCATGATGCCTACCCATGGGCCAGGCACTGTTGGGATATACCAGCTAACAGAAATGTTAATAGTTCATGCCCTCCGAGACCTCATACTAGATCGGGAAGAAGGCGGTGGAGAGCAGACAATAAGCAAGAGACACAAGAGGTAAATTACCTGGTAGTATGCTAGTATGGGGGGCTTCCCTAATGGTTTAGATGGTAAAGAATCCTCCTGCAATGCAGAGACCCAGGTTCTCATGGGTCAGGGAGATCCCCTGGAGAAGGGAATGTCAACCCACTCCAGTATCCTTGCCTGGAGAATTCCATGGACAGAGGAGCCTGGCGGGCTACAGTCCATGGGGTCACAAAGAGTCAGACACAACTGAGTTGCTAACATGCACACACGTTAGTACGGGAAGAAAGTGCAGGGTTCAAGCTATTGGAAGCATGGCTTTGGGAAGAGGGGTTGGCATATGAGCTGATTGTGTCAGCGTGGGCCTTAAGGAAAAGGTGACCTTTGGGCAAAATCCTGAAGAGGGTGAGAGCTGAGCCTAGCAGATATCTGGACCAAGCAGTCCAGGTAGAGGGGGCAGCTGGTGGGAAGCCCTAAGATGGTATGCCCGGTGCATCAACCATGGACAAGAGGCCACGTGGGGGGAGCAGAGGGACGGAAGCCGGTCTTGCTGGCCTCTGGGCCTTTTCCTGGGCTTTGCCCTTTGCTCAGAGCAATGTGGACTAGGCAGGGATTCAAGCAGAGGAGAAGCTGGCCAAGCACAGGTTGATATCAGGCTGTCAGGGGCAGAGGAAGGAGCACAGAAGCCAGTTTTATGCACTCATCCAGGTCAGAGGTGCCCAAGGCTCACATTCCACATCAGGGAGGCTGTGAGAAGTGGCCAGTATCTGGATGTATCTTGAAGGAGAGTCCGGCCAGATTTTGGAGTGGACCCGAAATAAGGGACAAAGCAAGGAATTTGGCCCGTGCAGATGGAGTCACCATCCACTGAGACAGACGCTGTGGGAATATGCAAGGCGGAGTGTGTGGAGATTGGGAGCAGAACTTCAGATATAGCATAGTGAACAGCCACCAGGCTTCCCTGGTAGCTCAGCTGGCAAAGACTCCTCCTGCAGTGCAGGAGATCCCAGTTCGATTCCTGGGTTGGGAAGATCACCTGGAGAAGAGATAGTCTGCTCACTCCAGTACTCATGGGCTTCCCTGATGGCTCAGATGGTTAAGAATCTGCCTGCAATGAGGGAGACCTAGGTTCGATCCCTGGGTCTGGAAGATACCCTGGAGGAGGGTATGGCAACCCACTCCAGTGTTCTTGCCTGGAGAATCCCATGGACAGAGGAGCCTGGCCGGTACAGTCCATGGGGTCGCAAAGAGTCAGACACGACTGAGTGACTAAGCACGGCACAGCACAGTGGACGTCCCCAGGGATGCCTTGGGGTTGGAGAGAGAAAGTGGGAGCAGTGGGTGTGCAGATCAAACATTTATCTGGAAAGGAAGGGGGCCCCAGCCAGTCTGCCTCTGTCCCGGGCTCTGAAGAGGAGGGTGCCAAGCTGCCAAGCGGCTGTTGCCCCCTCAGGAGGTCATGCACGCCCTGAAGACGACCTGGCACGTGCATTGCTTCACCTGCGCGGCCTGCAAGGCACCCATTCGGAACAGGGCCTTTTACATGGAGGAGGGGTCCCCCTACTGCGAACCAGGTATGGCTGGGCCGGCGGAGAGGGCGGGCTGCAGGCAGGGGGAAACCCAAGTCCCCCCACCACTTGGCTTCTCTCTGCGTCTCCAGACTATGAGAAGATGTTTGGCACAAAATGCCGAGGCTGTGACTTCAAGATCGATGCTGGGGACCGCTTCCTGGAGGCGCTGGGCTTCAGCTGGCATGATACGTGCTTCGTGTGCGCAGTGAGTACCCCTCTTTGGACCCAGGCCCTGTCCCCAGAGCCCTGTGTTCTTCACCCGCCTCCCTTCCACTCCTGCCTCTGGGATTCCTGAGAGGTTGGGAATGGCCCTCTGCTGCTACCCCCTCTGCTGCTACCCCTCGTAACTGCGCCTTGGCTGTTCCCAGATATGTCAGATCAACCTGGAAGGAAAGACTTTCTACTCCAAGAAGGACAAGCCCCTTTGCAAGAGCCACGCCTTCTCCCACGTGTGAGCCCCTCCCACCCACTGCTGCCCACCCCAGCCTACCCAGCTCGAGGGGTTTGCTGATTCTGGAACCATCGCTCCAGATTTCTGGGTAGGGCTAGCAAAAGTTGCCCTGACCCTGACTCCTGGCCCAAGCCTGGGGTCCCCCAGACCCCACCCCCTTCACCTCCCCTACTCCCTCCACCACCTTCACACACTGGTGCTGGCCACACCGGCCCCTGCTCACGTCCAGTGCTACAATAAATCTGTCTCTAGCTGTGTGTGTGCCTCCCCCATGCATCAAGAAAGGTGGGATCTGAGGCCTGTAGCAGGGTGGAGATTAAATTCTCCAGGGCTGACCATCCTGGTTGACCTGTGATGGGGACAGGGAGGACTCACGGTCAGCAGGAGGAGGCAAAGGGGAATCTCACATGCTGGGCCCAGGACCCACAGAAGTTGGAGGTGCCTGGTCTGGCTTGGCTTGGCAGTCAGAGAAGAGGAGTTGGAGGGGCATCCTCAGGGGTGTAACGTGGAAAATGGTACACCCAAGTGGGGGTCCAGAGAGGCTGCTGCCATCGTATGCTGCAGGCAAAGAAAGGGGGCTGGAGAAGGCAGCCCCCTAGTCCTGGAAATGCCAGGATGAGGAGCTGGGACTGCTTCCTGAGGGCACGGTGGGGAGAGCCAGGCACAGAATGTTCAGATTTGTGTTGTAGAAAGAGCCTCTGGGAGCCATGAGCAGGATAAGCGGAAGGAGGGAGGCTGGGAGGAGGGGCAGTGAGGAGGCTGGGAAGGAAGGAGCATCAAACCACATGGCAGCAACTGGTCCCAGGCCTGGAGTAGAGATGTGGGGGGTGAGAAGTGAGAAGAGGAAAGAGGGCACCCGGAGTATACCAGTCATTCCTCCCATTATCTCACGCAGCAGCCCTGTGGGGTGTCTGCACTTAGTCTCATAAACGAAAGCTTAGGAGACCTGACCAGAGCTGCGCTGCTCTGATCCACGAGCCAGGCCAGCAGCCAGGCCTGAATCTGGGCACACCATCCTGAGACTGGCTGGCGCTAAGCGCCACGCTCCAGGGATGCCCCTGCAGAGCTCGCCTCTGCCTGCTGCCTCCAAACCTGGAGGCTCTGACGGTGGCCCCATCTTTCCCCAGGGCCTCTTGCATCCCATTGGTGCCCTCCACTACCCCAAGGGGACTGTCATTCCTTCCATTCCAGGCTTGAACTGGAGAGGGACTGAGGAGAGGCCCCAAGCTAGACCAGGAGAGCATGGTGCCCCCATAGCCACCTGTCCTTCAGGGCTTGCTGGCATGAGGAACTTCATAGCACATCTGAAGTTGGCATTCTCAACAGGTACTCGGGCCTGTTCCCTTTAAGAGAAGAGCAGGGCCTCTGTGTTGTGTCTTCTCCAGGACCCCTGGAACAGGAGTGCAGGACTTTGCATGTCACTTTCATGATATCTTACCAGACTCTAAAACACTGCCTAGAACAGTGGGTACCCAGTGAATGTTGAATGACTGAATGAGGTGCCTACAAGACATTTAGGAGACAAATCCAGGAAGCAGCTGAAGATTCAAGTCTAGATACACCTTGGATTAAATTTGGGAGTGAGTTCAGGGCAGTTATGGCAGA
Source organism: Capra hircus (assembly GCF_001704415.2). NCBI lineage: Eukaryota > Metazoa > Chordata > Mammalia > Artiodactyla > Bovidae > Capra > Capra hircus. The sequence continues at coordinate 71,643,395 of NC_030814.1, forward strand.
TATTCAACCATTATCACAGATGCTCAGAGAGGGGCCCCGGCAGGTCACATGAGTAAAGCGGGTAGGATGTGGTTTTCTTTCAACATAGACATTCCTGGCATATTCAGTGAAGAGTATCTCTCACTTCCACAAGGAAATGTACTCTCTCCCTCTTCTCTTGAACCATGAAGACCTCCCAGTCCATCCTTGGTTTCCATGGATACAAGCCAGCAAGAGCACAGGGGCGGATGGTTAAGTGCTGGTCTGTGGGGAGCCTTCTGGGGGCAGCCGTGTGGGAATGCTGAACTGTGGCCAGACCTGCCAGTTTACCAACATCCAGAGATTGACACTTTTATGTGAAATTTGGTTTTTCAGTGTTGGCAACTAAGGTTTTTTTAAATCTTATTAAAAATATGTATTTATACCGTGGACCAAATCTAGTGTGACGATGGCCAGGGCCCCAGCCTAGAGAAGACATGAGAGATGGGGAACAGCAGCAACATCACAGGGCAGGGCAGAGAAAGCAGAAGGAGCCACCAGAAGTGGAGGACCACGGCCTCTGGAGGGAGGGAGCGTGGGCAGGGAAGCCTGGGGTGGGGGCAGGGGTGTTTCCAGCAGTGTCAGCCAGGCAGATAAGGCTGAGGAGTCCCCATGGCATTTTGCAACAAGGTGACGTTTGCCGGATCAGTTTTGCTGAGAGCTGGGGCCAGTGCCAGGTTTGGAGGAAGAAGGGGAGGGTGTAGAGAGTGAGTCGATGAGAGTGTGTGGACAGCTGTCTTAAAAGGTTTGACTGTGGTGGGCCCTGAGAACCTCTAGCAGCTGTGGTCAGCTGAGCTGCTAGGAGGGGTGGAGGAGGCAGCGTGAAGGCTCCTGCCAAGGGGAGGTGGTTGAAGAATCTGGAGGGCAGATGTAAGGGGAGAGGAGAGAGCTGGGCACTGAATCTCAGGAAAGCGGAGCTTTTTAGATGGAAGTCAAAACAAGCATGGGGCACTTGCTCTGAACAGCTACCTCTCTGCTGGAACCACAGAGAAATCGCTTAGATGTCATTTAATCATTAAAACATGCTTAAAAGAGATGTCATTCAAGGCATGTTTCAGAGGAGGGACCTGAGGCTCAGAAAGGGAAAGTGACCTCTCCGGAGCTACCCAGCAGCCCAGGTCTAGTCCGTGCTTCCCAGATTAAAGGCGGAGTTGCTTCCCACTGCACCTCCCAAGCTCCCCACCCCTCTCTAGCACAGAGCTGCAGGGATCACTGTGTTCTCAAGTTTCAGGTGCAAGGCTATACAGGTGGAGGCCAAGGGTACTGGGAAATGTCTTTGTACCCGGCACGGGGGTCATTAGCGCCCTGAGAGTGTGCAGTCCCCCCAACCGAGGGGGCAGAGCCCTTGGCAGGGGGCTGAGTGGGCAACTGGAGAGACAGCAGGCCAGGGAGGGGCTTTTTCCAGTTCTGAGCGGCTTGCACTCATTTGAAGTCAGCAGGGAAACAGGCGGTGGAGAATAGGGTACACAGGGAAGGACTGACGATTCTCGATTCTGATGCTGCTTCTCTGTGCTGGGCCCCACGTGGGCCTTGGAACACTCACAAGGCACACAAGGTCCTGCTACAGGAAGGGAGCTGAGGCTAGGGACTGGGGGCCTAGGCCCACGGCACACACATGGAGCAGCCACGGAGGCTGGGATTCGAAACTGAGTTGGCCTGAATCCAAAGCCAAACCTGAGATTGGAGGAAAAGTTCCTCCCCAGCTGGGACCTAAAGTGGGGCAAGGTGGGGGTTCTGGGGGGCAAGAGGCAGCTTTCTGGGAACGTGCAGAGAACTCAAGAGGCTGGGACCAGCCCTGAATAGCCAAGGAAGTTCCCAGGACCAGCCTAAGTTCTCTGACTCAGGACCTGGGGGCGCTAGAAGGTCAACTTTGTTTTCACCCTTGTCTCTTGCCACTGACAAAAATGACTATTATTTGGAGACTGGGTCAACTAGGAAGGACTCTCAGCTGCAATTCAAACTAGTTTAAGCAAAAAACAGGGATAATTTGTCTCATTTAACTGAAAAGGTCAATGGCTTCAGACACAGCAGGATCCAGTACCCAAGGATGTCAGGATGATTTCAGGAGGCTGAGTCCCTGCCCTCCTTTTCTCAGTTCTGGCTTTAGTCTCAGGCAACTCATCCCATTATCAGCAAAAATGCCCCTCAGCCAGCTCTAGTCCCACATCCTGCCAGCTCAGCAGCCCACCAGAGATTCTCGATGGTTCCAGCAAAAAGTCCCAGGGCTGATACCCATTGGACTTAATGGGATCATGTGTCCACTTCTGAAGCAGCCACTGGTTCTGACCCACTGGCCTGAATCACATGCTGTTCTCTGGAGCCTGCACTGGAAAATCAACTGGAAGACAGGCAGGGATGGCTGATCATGGATGTCCACTGCGCTGGGCAGACATCTTACTCTCCACATTCAGGATCCCTGCCCCCATACTCCTTCCCTTGGCCCCACAGCTATAGCCTCAGGAGCTACTTCTGACCAATTTCCAGGCCAGGCTAGCCCCCTGGATGTAGAAATACAGGTGCTAGAAGGACAAGCAGGGAGAGTGTGTGCTATGCTGAAGGGATGCAGGGTAGACAGGTTTCTATACGGACTTTGCCACTCTGCCTTACAGGGCAAGTCACTGCCCCTCTTTGAGCCTCGGTTCTCCCATATGTGAAATAGTAATGATAGCCAACATGTCAATAGCATCTACTATGTGCAGCTGCCATTTTAAATGCTTTCTAGATACTTTTTTCTTAAATCCTCAACAAACCCTATGATGTGGATACCATCATTATCATTCCCATTTTACAGCGAGACAAGAAAGGTCAAGTAGAAGGGTCTAAAGTCACACTGTAGCAAGGTCTGTGCAACTCAGGAGCAGAGCTAAATGGTGAAAGTGGCTGGGCCCATGCCAGAGGCAAGATCTGAAAAGTGATGGAAGCATTGTAATGATTAGGGCGAAACTTCTGCAGGTATGCTTGGTAGGAACCTGCAGAGGCAGGGTGAGGGCAGAGAAGGCTCCAGGTGCTGGAAAAGTCCTGAAACCTACATGTCAGCCTTGAAGCCTTATCTGAGAGGTGTGGGGGAGCACAGAGCAGGAAGATGGGCGTGGGAGCGTGGGGCTGCACAAAGGTGGGTGTGGGAGGGTGGGGCTGCAAGGAGGAAGGGGAAGGGGTTTTTGCTTTCTAAGCCTTCACTCTGTCACATTTTATCCACACAACACATTATCAAAGAGGAAACTTAGGGAAAGCATTTTACTCAAGGTCACACAGCAAATGACCAGCTTTGGGATGTGAATCCTCCTTTCTTAGCTTTTCCACTCTGGGGACTGAGAAGCCATTGGACAAGCCTCCCAGTGTTGGAGGGGGCAGGGGGAACAGCTGGGAGAGGGGACAAGGTCAGGATCTTGGGGAGGGAGAGACTTGAAGGGCGATCAGTGCTGGGAGTGGTAGACATAAAACTCTGGTGGGAGAGCCTCCAAGGAGGCACCCAGCACCCACCCACCATGGCTGAGCATGTGGGTTTCAGGGCTTTGCAGAGGAGGGAGTGATCATTAGTCACCCTGTTCCCACTGGTTGAGGAAACTGAGGACTACAACGGGGCCAATGAATTTGGCAATTTAGGGGTCCCTGGTGATCTCAGCCAGAGCAGTGCCAGAGACCATGCGGGAAGGAGGCAGAGTACAGATAAATTATAGGATGGTGATGATGTGAAGGGGTGAAGGGTGGGCTCCAGGGAATATGAGCAGGGAACCTCCTTGCTCCTCTGAAAATAGAGAAAACTGGGCATGGGGCATATGGGGACTCTCTGTACTATCTTTGTAATTTTTCTGTGAATTTCAAGCTGTTCTAAAATTAAAAGTTTATTTAAAAATATAGATGGCAAAGAGGTAAGAGTGGGTGTGGCTAGAATTTGTAGGTGGCTGGGGGAGGCAGGAATTTGAGAAAGACAGCCCGCAGGTGCAGGTAGGGCTTCTGTGTTTTGGATGTGAAACTGAGCAGGAGGCTGGGGAGGGGGCTTTGGGATGGGGAAATGAAAGCTGGAAAAAGTCAAAGGAAGCAGGAAGGGACTGAGGCCTGAGATCCCTCGACCTATCCTTCCCAGGTACCCCTCAGCCCCGCTGTGGAGTCTTCCTCTCTCCCTAGAATCTCACGGATTCTGCTTGGGACTTGCTCCAAGTAGGGGCCCTGGAGAAACTGACAGGACCAGGGGTCCAGGGGCATAGTGCTAAGAATTCCCCAGGCGGGGGCCTGTGGAATCTTTTGAGTTTTAAGGGGTTCTTTGTACTCCAAAGTGCTGGGATCCACTACTGGAGATCAATGTACATACTTCTTTCCTCTTCTTGGTCCAGCTGCTTGGTCCCACAGCTCAGAATTCGGAGGCCCAGCCCCACCCCCCAGATTGGACCAGAAAAAGTTTGCTCAGGTTCTGCCACCTCCTCTGGGAAGACAGGGGTGGGAGGCTTTGCAGGTGGTGATCAAGGCTTCTGAGAGCTGCAGAGGGTTTCTGGAGCCCAGCTTAGACAGGAGCAGAGCTGCTGCGGGAGGCCCTGACAGTGGTGCCCACTTCCCTGCAAGAGACTCCTCTGAGGCCCCAGTGTTTTCTGTGCTCAGAACTTTGGGAACTAAAGGTGCCAGGGGACTGGCCCTAGAGAGTCCTTGGAGAAGCCCTGCCCTGGGAGTCTGGAGTTAGATGCTGCTTCCGGAACTCTACTTGGGATTCCTCTGGGAGACCTGAGGCTTGGGAGAGAAGGCAAAGGATTTCCCAGGCTGGCCTCACTTAAGAGGGCTGGTGGGGGGGGGGGGGGCAGCTGGTGGGGGAGGGGTGTTCAGTATAGAGTGGGGTGGAGATGAGTTACAGGTTGGGAATGTCGGAGTAGGTCTAGGAGGCAGGGGTGGAGGGGTGTGGTTGGAACAAAGATCAGAAGAAGAACAGCTTAGGCTGGAATAAGGAAGGTGCAGGTAGAGATGGGGTCTGACGAATGGGTAGGGGTTTGCACCAAGCATACGGTCGGTTGGGAATGGGGCTGGTGCTGGGAGGGGAAAGAAATGAGGATGGGCTACAGATGGGCCAGGGGTTGGGGATATAGGTTGGGATGGACCAGGGATGGCGGTGAGGCTAGGGTGGAGGGAGATCAACGAAGGACAGAGTGGGGCTGGGCCGGATTGGAATGGAATGGATTTGCGATTGGGACAGGGAGTTGGAAAGAAGAGAGCTGAAGTTGGGCCTGGATAGGGCTTGGTGAGGTGGGGATGGGGAGAAGGGGATCAAGGCGGGGGGCGGGAACGGAGGCCCTAAGGTTTGTGGCTGGGGACCCCACATGGGAGAACTGGAACGTGGGAAGAACGGCCCCTGGGTGCCGAGTGGTAGAGCCGCCTGGGCGCGGCGCGCACGGGCTGGGGGCGAGGGGCGTGAGGGCGCCCCGGGGCAGGCCGGGAAGGGGGGGCGGGCCTCCCCCAGGGCCGGGCCGGGGCGGCGCTAGGACCGAGCGCGCGGAGGGAGCTAGCCGGGCGGAGCCAGCGCCCCCCGCCCCCCGCCGGCCGGCTCCCCTCCCCCGGCCGCTGGCTCGCTCGGCTCGCAACGCTGCAGAGGCTCCGAGGCGGCGGCGCGGCGACTCCGTCTTTCCCTCCCTCCTTCTCCGTCCGTCCGTCCGTGCGTCTGTCCGTTCGGCCTCGGTCCGGCCCGCAGCATGGCCGGCGTGAGCTTCAGTGGCCACCGCCTGGAGCTGCTGGCGGCGTACGAAGAGGTGATTCGGGAGGAGAGTGCGGCCGACTGGTGAGCCCCCCGCCCCCGCCCCTCAGCCCCTTTGTCCCCGCGCCGCCGCCGCCGCGCCTTTGTTTCCACCCGGCCCCGCCGCCCCGTAGCCAGGAGGGAGGAGGAGACCCCGAAATGCTGCAGCGGCCCGCGAGGGCCAGGGAGGAGCTGCCTTTGTGCGCGCCGGGGGAGGGGCCGGGCCGGGCCAGGCGGGGCACCCGCGGTCCCCAAGCACCCGGAGGCGGCCCCAGCCGCGCGGTGGGAACGCTGGTGGCTGGACGCAGGCTGGAGAGACGCAGGGTCCAGATGTGTGGCCTGGGGCTTCCTGGCCTTGCAGAACTGCTCCTCCACCCACTCCTCTTCGCCTTGGGCCCCGGGGTGGGACAGGTGTGCACCGGGAGGCCAAGGGCACCTTCGGCACCTTCGACACCTTCGAGCGGGCGGGGACCGAACCGGCAGATCCAGAGCTGTCTACCCGGCCCAGCCCAGCCGGCCACCGCACAAAGGAAAAGCTAGGGCGGGGGAGGAGCGGAGCGGAGCGGGCTGGGGCCGGGGCGCCCCGCCCACCGGGGGGCCTCTCCGAGTTGGGGTGTGACGGAAAGACGTTCACTGCCACACGGCCACCGCCGCCAAGTGCCTCCTGTGCCTCTTGGGGGTCGAGGAGGCAGGGCTGAGTCTTCTCCCCTAGTCCCTGGGTGCAGGGACTAGGCACCCAGGCTGGGACGTGCTAAAGGAACTGAACTGCTTGTCCAGAGTGCCAAGTGGGGTCCCTGGGAGGGAGCCCCCAGGCGGACCATTGTGGAGAGAGTGCAGGGAGTTTTCTGAGAAGAATGAGGGGGTGAGGAGATCCACGGAGCCCCTGGCCTGGTGGCCCAGTGGCAAGGGGCTCTCAGCTACTGCGGGGATGGGGAGGAGCTGGGCTGCCCTCTCTCCCCTCCCCAGCTGTTGTCTCCCCCTAGGTGGTGGGTGGGGACGGACCACCTGCTCTGGGGCCGGAGTCCCCAGAGTGGCAGAAAAGCCAGGGGGGTCCATGCTGCCCCATTCAGGAACCGTCATCTCCCTGGAATACTCTTCTCCTGGAGCAAGTGCCCATTCTCTTCCCTAGGCCTTTTCTCCCCTTGGCAAGCAGGAAACACAAAGTGAAGGAAGATCTGAGGGACCACACTTGGGCTGGCCTCACCCTCATGCTGGGAAGACACTGACCTGGGGGCTGGAGGAGGGGACAAGATGGCCAGGCATCCATGCCACAGTACTGCAGCACTGGCGGGCAGCCAGGCCTGGAGGCATGGACGAGGGAGACAAGCAAGCGCTCGTGTCTTGCGGGTCAGTCACAGGAGAGGCCAAGATGGGCTAAGCAGGCAAGCAGCCCACCCTGTGTCCCAGCCCTGTCCCAGGGGGGCTGAGATCATGGGAGGAGTTGAGGGCAAGTGGCTGGCTTGGCCTGGTGGAGGAGCTGGCCATGGGATATGGGCCGTGCCTGGAGAGAGGCGCAACCCACCTCAGAATGCTCTTCAGTCTGGGGGTGCTGCCTATCTCCACCCGATTTCCCCCCACCTTCCAAAAAGCGGAGCTCCACAACCACTGCTGGCCCGCATCCTGCTCAGCAGAGGCCTGGGCTCCCACCACCCAGCAGCATCCATGTGGCTCAAGCGAGTTATTATTCATCACTGGCATGCGTCACCCCCCACCCCCCGCCCTGATCTGGGTTGTGTGTGGTACACTCACAGATGTACACACGCACCCTCGCACATACACACATTTGCTCACTCCCAAGGGCCCAGATAAACATTTGGTAGAAAGAATGTTAGAGTCTTCAGGGACATGAGGGCCCCTAGCACCCAGCACAGAGCCAGAGTACAGTGGGGTCTCCAGACTCAGGAGCAGACCCTGCACTGAGGCTGGAGGAGGGTGTGTTGGATAAAATCACCATCTGGGCAAAACGGGGCTTGGCACTGCCCTCCTCTGAGTAGGGAGTAAGGGTCGGGGAGGTCACACCCAGGTGGCTTACTCTGGAGTAGACTGCTGCCTGAGGCTGGGAGCAGGGGACCATGGAAAGGCAGATTATGTAGTGAGAACTGGTGTTACCCTGGACGTGACCTGACTCACTGTATGACCACACGAGTCCCTGCTCCTGTTGACAAGCAGGAGAGGGAGTTGGGCTCTGCTATACCCGGGATGCTCAAGGCCCTTCCAGTTCTGATATCCTGAGAGTGTAATTGTCCTGAGGAATCCACCTACCCTGCAGCCCCCATCCTCAGCTCAACCCAGAATCTTCCTGGATCTGCTACATACCATCTTCCACTCACCCCGGTCCACTTTCTCTGGCTGAGATGGTTTTTAGATGGCAAATACCAACTAGAGCTGCTCTGTGCTGTCTTGAAAGTCTGAGTTAAATGTCCCACCTTCACGAAGCTTACGGTTTGGAACAGTGTCTATCTCCAGGGGTTGGAGGTGGAGATTCCTGCCTCCCTCCCTCCCGCCCCCTTTCGGTTTCACCAGCTCCAACCCACCCAAAGCACAGGTCTAGTGAAATCCCAGGCAGCTTCAGGTGCCTCTTCCCATCCTTGCTGGGGTGTGGTAAGCACCCTGGGGAGGGAGGTGCAGGGCAAGGCTTCCTGGGGAGCTGGCATTGGGTTCCTGAGGGATTTCAGTCAGGGGTGGGCATGGGATGGAGAAGCAGGTTTGGCCTTCCTGTGAAGGGAGACTCATATGCAAAGGCCCTAGGGTGGAAAATGCCCAGAACTGTGCTGGACATCAGGGACCCATCCAGTGTGATCCAAGTGTATGGTTTGGATACGGAGGTCTGGCTGGAAAGGCAGGTCGGGTGGAGCTCAGGGATGAAGGCCTGCTGAAATCTTTGAACTTAGCTATGGTTTTCACCAGGTAAGGGCCAGGGCTGCAGCACAGAAAGGTGACTGAAGGTGGGTAGACAAGGAGTAAAGAATGGAAGGGGAGGACACTTGTTCTTGGGAAGAGCCACAGAGAGCCTGGGAGAGTCTGACAAGTCACGCTGGGGAAGTGTGACTTGATGGCTAGTGCAGTGTCTGGGAACCAGAGTCGTGGAGTCCTGCCTCAGTTTCCCAGCTGCGGGATGCAAAGGGGCAGATCCTTCGTCTCTGAGGGCCTTTTGTTCGCAGTGGCAGCTTAGGGCAGCCAGACAGGTGGTGGGACAGCTGTGTGGAGAAGGCAGCTGCCAGGGTTGGGGCCCAGGCAACAGTTGGACGGGGAGTTTCTGGCCCCACAGCCCACCTGTGTCCCTTTTAGGAGGGAAGGGATCCTGAGAAGCAGGGAGGGGCTGGGGCCCATTTGGCAGTGACTTGTGCTGACCTCATGGGGCTGGGCCTGGACCAGGCCTTCCGGCCTCCTCCCACCTCCCTCCCTCCCGCCCTCTTCTCTCCTCCCTCTTTCCTTCCCACCCCTTTCCCCTCCCCGCGCCTTCATTTTCTCTCCATCCCTTCGCGTCCCTCCCTTCCCTTGTCTTCCGTTTCTGCCTCCTCTCCTAGCTTTCTCTTCTGCATCTCGCTGGTCTCCTCCCAGCACCCTGCCTTGGCGGTCAGGGAAAGGGAGCTTGAAGGAGGGGCTGAGCCTCCTTGCCCCTCCGGCCTTTCTTCCTGGCCCCAAGCCGGTCTTCCTCCAAGTGGGTCCCGGGAAGGAGACATTTCTCTCTTCCCTTGTGTAAAATGGATGTTGAGCCACTCCTACCTGTGGAGAAAAAGCTAGGGAGGAGGAAGGCCGCTGGGTCAGCTGTCTGCCGGAGCTGAGAGGGAAGGAAAGGCCAGCAGTCCCCGGAGACGAGAACCTCAGCTAGGGCAGAGGCAGCCTAGGTCTGGAAGGCCAAGAAAGCGCCACCGCCCAAAGCCCAGAGTCCAGGCAAGAGTGGCCATGGTGACCTCATCCCATTTCAGAGAGTCTGAGGTTGAGGATGAGGGTGTGTCCCCGGGGTCCTTTGTGTTCAGGAGAATGCAGCTGGGTGGGCCAGTCGCGTGCCAATTGCTGGGTTGCCGTGGTTACCAGGGGGATGCCCAGAGCTGAACAGCGCCAGGTTCTCTCTCCCTGCCCCCCCTGCTGTGGGGGGAGGGGGCAGTGGGTACCGAGGCACGCGCCAGGTAGGTTCCTGGCAACCACCAATGGGGTATGAGGAGCTGTAGCCAGGGAACGGTAACCAAGGAACCCGTCGCCTTGGAATCTCCATCTCACACCACTGGCTGGGTTGCAGGCTGCTAGGGCCAGGGCTCCGAGGACACAGCACACTGACTGAAAGCGAGCCACTGGCCAGCAATTCCTTCCCCATTGCCTGCTTTCCACCTGATCCAAGCCTCCCTCCATCAAATCCTAAACTGTCCCCCACTGAGTTCCAGCCTGAAATGGTGCTTAGCTCTGTTGTCATGGTGATAAGGCTTAAGTGCTAGGCTGGAATCCCCCCTCCTGTCCTGCCCCCTCTGTGTCCCTCCTACCCTCCCAGAGCCATCTCCACCCAAAATTGGCTGCCTGGGCCCTGACAGTTCTTCGAGCCACCCCTCCCTCTCCCCAGGGCTCTGTACACTTATGAGGATGGCTCAGATGACCTCAAGCTTGCAGCATCAGGAGGTAAGAATTCCAGCCATTCCTTTGTCTTCCTCCCGCCCCCTCCTCCGGTTGGGTTGTTTTCTTCCCCACCCGTCTGGCTCCAGGCCACTTCTAGGCTTGCTTGCCTGCGTCCAGCAGACCATTATTTGTCTGGCAAGTGTCCTTCCTCCAATCATCCCTAAGATCCCTAGGGTGGGGAGGGAGGGAGACTGGTTTCCTGTTTGATTATGAAAAGACCGAGCCTCAGAGAAGGAGTGTGACTTGCCCAGAGTCACACAGCTAGGTGGGAAGGGGCCTGACAGGGATGGCCCGGATCACCCCACTTTCTCCAGAGCCCAAAAAGGTTTTAATTTACCTCAGTGGGTGCTAGCACCGCGTGAGACTTGATGTGTGAAGAACACATCCTCAGTTCTCCAAGGTCCTGGGGGATTAAAAGGCAAAACTCGCACCTGCCTGCTGTCTCTTTCACACCAGCACAGAACTGTGGGACTTGTAGATCTCTGGGGGTGTCTGCAGAGCCCACGAGAGGAGTCCTTGCTTTGGATTCCAGGCCCTTTGTGGGGAAGGGGTTCAGGAGATTGGGCCTGACAACCCTCCTGATTCCCCCAGATGGGGGCTTGCAGGAGCTCTCCGGCCACTTTGAGAACCAGAGGGTGATGTATGGCTTCTGCAGTGTCAAGGACTCCCAGGCCGCTCTGCCGAAATACGTGCTCATCAACTGGGTATACACTGGTGGGCTGGGGAGGGGAGCTGAGGGCCCCAGAACGGTTCTCCTTCAGCCCTCTCCACTCACTGATGCTGCGGGAAGAGAGCTCCAGGCCTCAGCCTGCCCCTAACTCTTGTCCTTTCCCTATCTCCTTTGCTGTGACTTTGCAGGTTGGTGAGGATGTACCTGATGCCCGCAAATGTGCTTGTGCCAGCCACGTGGCTAAGGTGGCCGAGTTCTTCCAGGTGCGTGTGGGGTCAGGGTTTGTGGGGGTTGGCGACAGGCACGGGGACTGGCTGCCTGAGCCTGCCTTCTTCCTACGGCAGGGCGTCGACGTGATTGTGAATGCCAGTAGCGTGGAGGACATCGATGCAGGCGCCATCGGGCAGCGGCTCTCCAATGGGCTGGCGCGGCTCTCCAGCCCTGTGCTGCACCGACTACGGCTCCGTGAGGACGAGAATGCAGAGCCGGTGGTCAGTGTGCACCACTGGTGGGCCGGCCCTGCCTGGCGCTCCACTGGCCAGTCCCCTCTCGGTCCTCAGTGTTTTGTGTGGGGGGGCAGAGGGGTGCTCCCCAGCCCTTGGCCTGTGGGCTGCACTCACACCAGGCCCCTTGAACTCTGCAGGGCACCACCTATCAGAAGACTGATGCCGCTGTGGAGATGAAGCGGCTTAACCGCGAGCAGTTCTGGGAGCAGGCCAAGGTGCAGACCCCGACCCTGGCCTGCTGGCTGGGTGGCTCCTCCCTGTCTTGACCCCACAGGGCTGCTCTGGCTCCTCTCCTAAAGTCCCTCCCTTCAACAGCAGGGCCTGTCCCATGTGCTCCCCACACTGAAAGCCCCTGAATTCACAGAAGCCTGGGTCAGGGATGTGGGTGGGGTGGGCCGGGCCACAAGCTCAGGGCCTGCACTGCCTTGGCACTGGGGGGCTGCAGAAGGAGGAAGAACTGAGGAAGGAGGAGGAGCGGAAGAAGGCCCTGGATGAGAGACTCAGATTTGAGCAAGAGCGGATGGAGCAGGAGCGTCAGGAGCAGGAGGAGCGGGAGCGCCGATATCGGGAGCGAGAGCAGCAGATTGAGGAACACAGGTGTGACCCCAGCTCCACCCCTACCCCCACCCCCACGGCCCCACGTTGGCCAGTCCTAAGGGCTCGCCTGCACCTTTCATTCCAGGAGGAAACAACAGACTTTAGAGGCTGAGGAGGCCAAGAGGCGGTTGAAGGAGCAATCTATCTTTGTAAGTTCTTAGTCCACGGTTTCTCTTTCCTGGTCAGGGAAGTGGGGATGGTCCCTGAATTACTGGGCCCCTTGGGGGATAGTCAGAGTCTTGGGGACAGTGCTGTGCATTCAGGGTACCCTTGCATCAGCATGGGATGTCCTGCCATGTCAGGCCTGACCCCTGATCATGTGGGGTTCTGTCCCCTGGCTGTGGGAAGAGACCTCTTTGGAGAAGTTTAGACTAAAAGAGAAAATCTATGTTGACCCAAACCCTCATCGACCAGGCTCCTCCTGCCTACTTCCAGCAGGACTTGAGGGGCTCAAGGTACATTAGCCATGCTTCCTGTACTTAATGGGACTTGAGGCCTGGTCCCCATTGTAGTAATGCTATAGAGCCACTGAAAGAATCTGGGCTGGTGCTCTGAACATCTGTATACAAGTATGTGTAGTGTCTCCTTTAGGGCAGGCATTAATTCCAGGGGTACTTGGGTGACCCTCCAAACATTGGGATGGCCCTAGGGTCATCATGGATTGACCCTTTCACAAACACAGTGGAGACAGATCTTCACGCTTTGAATTGAATTTTACATTTGAGAAATAGCAAAGATCATTCATTGCTGAGCATGGTACAGTTTGGGACAGGAGGTAGGCAGTAGTCGTCTGGACTGAGACTGGTGGGTAGCTGTTGGGCCATGGGGACTCAAGCAGACTTCAAGCTCACACCCACAGGAGGCTGGGAGGGAGGTGGCAGGACAGTCCTTCAGGCACTGGCATTAATGGCTGTTATAGATCATTCCACTCATTAGCCTCTAGAGGGTGGAAAGAATGTGTGGGTAGTAAGCTCCAAAGTCATTCATTCAGCAAACCCTTGCTACCTGCCACGTGCTGGTGTTGGAAATATGGTGGAGAGCAAGATGAGCAAGGCTCTTTTACAATTAGCTGATGAATTAACTGCAGCAAAAGGTACATAACATAAAAGGTACCATCTTTACCATTTTTAAGTGTATCGTTCCATGGCGTTAAGTGTATTTATTTTGTACAGCTGTCACCTCTGTTTGTCTCCAGAATTTTCTTCATCCTCCCATACTGAACCTCGTATCCGTTAAGCACTAACTCCCCATCGTCACCTTTCTCAGCCCCTGGCAACTGCTTTCTGTGTCTGTGATGTACCTCGTATGAGGGGAATCACGCAGTTATTTTACCGTTTATGACTGGCTTATTTCACTTAGCATAGCATCTTCAGGCTTCATCTATGTGTCAGAATGTCTTTCCTTTTGAAAACTATTAGTATTCCATAGTATATGTATACCAGATTTTGTTGATCCATTCAGAGCAAAGTCTTTTGGGAAAAAAAACTTACGGAAAATCTCACATACACACGCACACAAAAGTAGAAACAATAGTTTAGTGAACCTTGACTTGATCGCTTATCTTCACCAGTTACCAGTGTTTCAGGCAAAGATTTACAGTGTTACACCATTATTTTATAGTCTCATCTGGCCCTCCAAGTATGGTTCCTGTGACAGTAACAGTAGGTATTTTAACAGGTCACTGTGGTGACCTTGCAACTTCAGGTCCCCTGAGGAAGGTCTCCCGCAAGAAACTTTGGAATTTACAACCGTAAAATGCTTTCTTTTGACTTACAAGGTACTCTGCTTTCTCCCTTCTGATAAGAATTGCCTTCCTTATGTGGGTTCCGTTTTTGCCTGGGATACTAGGAGTTTATTTATCTGAAGGTGCTGAAGCACAGCAGCACCATTGACCTTTCCGGTTACTGTGGTGATGTCTCTCCTACCCCCAGCTCTGATTTGTTTCCGTGCTTCTCACAGTGTTGGTAGTTAAGGTTTTTGTGGTAAGCTGCCCCTGGTCCTTTTTTTTTTTTTTTTTTTTTTTTTTGCATGTCAGACCTCAGGACAGTCGTCATTTATTTTATTATTATTATTTTTAATAGTTACACATTTGGTCCTTTTTTTTGAATGAGGCTGAGGAACCTAGTCCTGTGGCACTAGGCAGGGGTGGCATAGCAGCAGAGGCTGCTGGGATGTATGTTTTGAGGAAAGACAGAGCTTGACTGGAGTCCCTTGGAAATTTGGGAGGAGAGAGCGAGGTCAGAAGAGGAGTTTAGACTTCATTCTGGGAGACAAGAAGTGGTGGTTAGGGTGACAACCCTCTTGAGGCTTTTGGCATGGTGAGGTCAACTGAGGAAACAGGTACCACTGAACGTCAGGCTGACCACTCACCCACATACATAAGTTTTCATCCTGTGTCACCCACAGAGGGTGGGGAGATGATCCAGAAACAGGAAATTATGACACAGTGTGATCGGTATATGGCTGGAACACCTCATGGGGGCCCAGGGAAGGAAATGACCTGAATGGGCCAAGGGCCCCTTCCCCAGGAGGCTGTGCCGAAGCTGAGGCCGGAAGCAGGAAGAGCTGGACCCAGGGTGGGGGTCAGGCACATGGGGAGAGAGATTCATTTCCTCTGCCAAGGCAGAGAGTTGGGAAGTTGTACACATGTTACAGGACCTACAGCTCCATTGTGCTGAGGGCTTGATGTCTGCATTTCACAGGGTGTGTGGGAGTCAGGGCAGGAGGGGAATGTTGGGAGAGATGATGGGCTGGATCAGGCAGGGAGAGGGGAGGCCCAACCAAGGACTCACACCTATCTTTACTCCTGGGGCTGCAGTCCCAAAACAGCAAGTGAAGGGTAGTAGGGAGTGGTGGGGACTGTGGCAAACTGAGGCTGCTGTGCTGCAACTCTAGTTGAAAGCTGCTTTGGGGTACACAGGCCTGTGTTGCCAGGGCTGTTGGCATTTTCAAAAGAAACTGAAGAGCCTGATTTCAGTAAGAAACTTGGTTTTTGAGTGAGTGAGTAATAGTTACTCAGTCATATCCGACTGTTTCCTTCCCCGCGGACTGAAGCCTGCCAGGTTCCTTTGTTCATGAAATTCTCCAGGCAAGACTACTGGAGTGGGTTGCCATTTCCTTCTCCAGGGGATCTTCCCGACCTAGGGATTGAACAGAGGTCTCCTCCGTTGCAGGCAGATTCATGATTTTTAAGTGATGGCAATTAATGTTTTGAAAAGATACTTTCAGGGTCTATAGAGAAAGAAATAGAGGGAAAGAGCAAGGAGGCAGGGGACTAGTGAAGCCTCAATCATGATACCAAGATTCAGGCTGCACGGATGGGGGTGTGGCTAGCCAGGTACTGGGTTAAGAGGTTCGAGAAAAGTTAGCTACAAAGGTGGGGGTGTTCCTGGATGGCCCTGGGTGCCCAGGGGCCTGTCTGGACTGGAGATGAGGCAGCTGAGGACCTTGCAGATAGAAGGTGCTGTGGGACTGGGTCGTGAAAGTGGTTTTTGGTAGTGAAAGAAGTGGGCTGTAAGAAAGCCCAGAGCTCCTGTGGGGGCGGGGTGCTCAGAACACCATCCCTTTGGTTTCCAGGGTGACCAGCGGGATGAGGAGGAAGAGACCCAGATGAAGAAGTCAGAGTCAGAGGTAGAGGTGAGCACTGTGGGGGGGACCAGGCATCTGAGTTTGGCCTGGGTGCCTCAATCAGGCCCTGCCTGGCCTGACTGTCCATGTGCCCCCAGGAGGCAGCAGCCATTATTGCCCAGCGACCTGATAATCCACGGGAGTTCTTTAAGCAGCAGGAAAGAGTCGCTTCGGCCTCCGCAGGCAGCTGCGATGTGCCCTCACCCTTCAACCACCGACCAGGTAGTCCCAGCTCCCACACCCTTACCCAACCCCCACTCCTCAGGTTTTGGTCTTGAGCCTCTTTGGGATCTTCCTTGCCCAAGGACCCCTTGGAGAAGGCAAGGCCAAGCATCACATGTGCTTCCACCCACCGCCTCCAGGTGGCAGGGCCGAGAAGGGCTCGAGCAGGGCCTGGTCTGAGCAATGGGTGGTGCTAGAGGCCATCTGGGGCTGAGGGAACCCCCCTGGCTGCAGTGAGTGGCCCTCCTGGGACTGAACTTGTTTTATCTGAAGAACTGTAGGTGCATGGGGAGTGGGGCCTCGTCCTGTCCTGAGATTGAGCAGCCTGGAGCTGTACTCCAGGTTCCCTGTTTGGATTCTCCCTGTATGGCTTCCACCTCTCCTTGAAGCACCTTTCTGCTCCCTGTCTGCTGGCCTGCTTGCCCCTTCTGTGTGCTTGGCTCAAGTGCTAGGGCTCTAGGGGTGGGGCAGGCTGTTCCTGGGCTTGGGCTGCCCAGACTCTGGGAGGCTGGCCGCATCGTGATGTATCAGGCTCTTTGCTATGTGTGGCTGGTGCTGGTGGCAGTGGTCTGATGGCCTGAGGCTCTGGTCCCGCTTGGCTGAATGTGCGCCCTGGCTGAAGGCAGCTTGGACATCCAGGGCCAGCCTGGGGGTGGGTGAGGCCTCAGGATGGGGGTGGGGGAGACTGACCCTCTCTTGTCCTCTGTCTCTCTCTCTGTCTGTCTCTCTTGGCAGGTCGTCCGTACTGCCCTTTCATAAAGGCATCGGACAGTGGGCCTTCCTCCTCCTCCTCTTCCTCTTCCTCCCCTCCACGGACTCCCTTTCCCTATATCACCTGTCACCGCACCCCAAACCTCTCTTCCTCCCTCCCATGTAGGTAGCAGTCCCAGGCCTCTGTGGGAGGGGGTAAGGAGGGCCCCGCTTCCCAGCAGCCCCCCTGCCCTCCCCCAGCCTGATCCACTGATCTCTGGTGTTTATCCCCAGAGCAGGTACTGCCTGCTTCTTTCCCCTGGCCCTGAAGAGGCACTGGCCCTCCGGGGGCCTGGCTTGCAAGGTCTAGAGCTGTGGTCTAGCCCCTGGGGGGCCTGGGGAGCTCCCAGCCCCCACCCAGACTCCAGAGAGGAGGGGCTGGCCAGGCCCCAAGTTGGACAGTCCTGTTTCTATCTGGCTCCTTGGCCCTCACTGATCAGCTTGGGGTTTTCTGTCCCACAGGCAGCCACCTGGACAGCCACCGGAGGATGATACCTACCCCTCTCCCTGCCCGGAGCCCCTCTGACTCCAGCACGGCCTCCACCCCTGTTGCTGAGCAGATCGAGCGGGCCCTGGATGAGGTCACGTCCTCGCAGCCTCCACCACTGCCGCCGCCACCCCCAGCAGCCCAAGGTATGTGAGGGTCCCTAGCCCCTGGACTGGGAACTCCAAGTGGCCCTTTTATGGCCCTGAAAGTGGCTGGGGCAGGGACAAGCGCTGGTCAGACCTGCCTTCTCTGGACCTCAGGGTCTCCCTGGAGTGGGGACGGCCTTCCTTCCAGGGCTGCTGAGCAGTTTAAAGACTGCGGGTAAAGGGACAGCAGGGGCCAGTGGGTGTTAGAAGGCAGTCTTCATGTAAGTCTTAGTGGAGGCCTTCTTTTCTGAACTCATCAGTGGGTAAGCAGGATACTGTCTGGTGGCTGCCCAGGGCCTGCATCCTTTCCTGGAAGCTGATCACACGTCTCCTCTGTCTTTGCTTCAACAGAGACCCAGGAGCCCAGCCTCAGCCTGGATAGTGAAGAGACCAGCAAGGAAGCCAGAGCAGCAGCCCCTCAGGCCAGAGCTGGCCCCCTGGAGGAGTCCCCTCAGGCCTCGGAGCCTCCCGAGGGCCAAGGCAGCCCCATGGAGGAGGACTTGATGTTCATGGCATCTACAGAGCAGGCAGACCTGGCTGCCTCTCTAGAGCCTGCCATGGCTGGAGCCTCTGCAGCTGACAGCCCAGCAGCTGATGCCATTGAAACCGACACTGCTGCTGCTGATACTGCTGTTGCTAACACCATCACCCCTGCCGCTGCCAGCCTCATTGACCTTTGGCCAGGCAATGGGGAAGGGGCCTCTGCACCCCAGGCTGAGCCTCAGGCCCCCACACCACCTTCAGGTGCCGAAGTCATGCTGGCGGAGGTGCCCCTGCTGGATGAGGTGGCTCAGGAGCCACTGCTGCCAGCAGGAGAAGGCAGTGCCAATCTTCTCAGTTTTGATGAGCTGCCTGAGCCGCCAGCCACCTTCTGTGACCCAGGGGAGGAAGTAGAAGGGGAGCCCCTGGCTGCCCCCCAGGCTCCAACTCTGCCCTCAGCTCTAGAAGAGCTGGATCAGAAGCTGGAGCCAGAGCTGGAACCAGAGCCCCACCTGCTGACCAATGGCGAGACCACCCAGAAGGAGGGGACCCAGGTGGGGCTGGGGCTACCTGATGGGAGGGGAAGTAGTCAGGGCTGGAGCAGGGGGCTGACCCTTGGTTCCTCAGGCTTGCGACAATACCCTGCCCCCTTTCTCTGTGGCCCACATTGTTGGGGGGAAGCTGTTTCATTTCCCCTCCTTGGGCCAGCTCTGCTTTTATTCCCAGGGTAGCCATCTGTGTTTCCCTGGCAACCACTGATGGACTCACTGGTTGCTGGGGAAACGAGCTCAGGCCTGGTAGGTCAGCCCTAGTCCTGCTGGGTGGGGCTCAGTGACTTGGAGCTTTTCTCCTGCAGGCCAGTGAGGGGTACTTCAGCCAATCACAGGAGGAGGAGTTTGTCCAATCAGAAGAGCTATGTGCAAAGGCTCCGCCTCCTGTGTTCTACAACAAGCCTCCAGGTAGTGCTGGGTTGGATGATGGAGAGGAATTCGGGTGGGGGTGCTGCGTTCAAGTGTGGCCAGGCAGCCCTTCCCCCTTACACAGCTGGGACAGCTCGCTGGGTTTGGGATGGATACAGGCATGGATCTGCTGAGCCATCCTAACTCCCTTCCCTTCCCCACATCATAGAAATCGACATCACCTGCTGGGATGCAGACCCAGTACCGGAAGAGGAGGAGGGCTTCGAGGGTGGTGACTAGCAGTGGTGCCTGCTCTTAGGCTGCCCTCGCCAAGGCCGCCCACCTGCCCCCGTCTCTGGCCAGATGGTCCACAGTGCCTGCACTCGCAGCAGCTCCGCCTGGCACCCACTCTGGATTCTGGCCCTGGCTGGGAACTTGGCCGCATCCCTACCCACAGGGCCCTTCTTTTACAGCTTTTCTTTTTTTTTTTTTAAGTTGATAGGAGACTTGTACAGTTGACTGGTTTTCCTCCCGTTGGTAGTTTGAGACGCTGTTGCAAATGCCACCCACTTCCCACCCGGTCCAGATTGTAGCTCTTAGTCCTCCCTGCTCACTCACCTGGCCGGGGTGGAGGCCTCACCTTGCTTGGGGCCTGGCGTGGGGGGGGAAGTTCTGGTGGGAAAATGTTCCCCCCACCTCTTTTCCTAGTTTTCTGTTTCTTGGAAAAAATATCACTTTGTATTCTCTGTCCAGGGCTTCAGATATTTTGCACGAATTTTAAAACATGGCAATAAATGGCTCGTGGGCTCTGGCTCCCTGGGACACCCCTCCCCACCCTTCTCTTGACCCTTCCCCACCTGGCCCAAAGGAAGAGAAGCAGGCCTAGCTGGGGCCTCTCAGCTTCCCGGCCCTTTCCTGCCCCCTCCTGCTGGGCAGGTCCCAGGCTGGAGGCCCTAGGCGTGATTCAGGTCAGGGCTATGGGTGGCCCCTCTCCAACTCCTCCCTCTTTGCTTGGGTTCCTTTTTCACGTTCAGTAACTGTTTTTTGGAAAGCACAAACTTCTGTAACAGGTCGTGCTCATGTCTGTTAATAAAGAAATCCAGATCCCTTCAGGCCTGCTGCTCCGGGCCTCCAGGGGCTGATCTGTGGTGGGCTGCCTGCCCCGATCCCATTCCCAACTCTTACTACCTTCAAAGCTAAGAGGGCGCCCTCACCAAGGCCCCAAGGAAAGTGGGGGTATGAGGCTCTTCGGGGAACCAACCAAAGGTTTGGAGCAGGCTGACCTCAGCTTTAGCTCTACAGCTTGTTAGTTTGGGGCCGATGAGGCCGGCCACACCTGGCCACCAGAACCTTGGCCGCAAGCAGTGGGTGCCCCCTCCGCTTGTACCAAACCAGATCACACACCTTTATTATCCTCAAAATGTAACAAACGGGGTAAGAAATCCCTCCCTCCCGCCCCACCCCCACACCCCCCGCAGTCCAAGAGAAGCATTTAAAAAGCCCCGCAATCTGGCCAGGAGTCCGCGGGTGGGGCTCGGGACGCCGGGCGCCCTCTATACGGCTGTAGTCCTCCCGAACAAGGGGATGGAGACCGGCAGGCGCCAAGCTCCGTGCTCCAGTGGCTCTCGGCTGCTGAGCTCTGAGTCGGTCCAGCTGGGGAAGACCCGGCGGCCGCGGTCCGCCTGCAGACAGAGCGCAGGGCAGGGCGGCGCAGGCCGTGGGGCACTTGGCAGATGCAGAGCCGACGTGTAGCCCCGGTCTAAGAAGAGCGGCTTGTAGCTGGGCGGCGGCTGCTCCTGTTTCTCCGCGCTGTCGCGGCGGCTCAGAAAGGGCGTAACGATCTTGCGGTAGAGGCCACGCGTGTCCGTGAGCACCTCGCTGTAGGGCGGCGGCGGCTCGGCCATCATCACCGCCTCTTCGTAGCACGGTGGCTTGGACATGTCCGATTCCGCTGTGGAGTGGGAAGTAATCCACGGGTGTGAGGCCAACTCAGCCTCCCGCAGAAGCCTCGGCCAACCCCAGACCCAGCCCGCTCCCTCTTCCTAGGTTCGCTGGAGAGGCTGTCCCGTGGAAGCCCCGCGGGACAGCAGCGAGACCTCCCACTGCCGAGGCCTCGCCCACCCTAGTGAGCCCGGCCGCCCCCTGGCGCACGCGGTACTTACCTTGGCGGGGGTAGCTCCAGGGCCGGGGCGGCACGGATAGGTGCGGCGGCGGCGGCGGGTGCGGAAGCGCGTGGTGGTGTGCGTGCGGGTGCGCGTGTGGCTGCGCGGGCCCGTGGTGCAGCAGCGGGTGCACGTGCACGTGCTGGTGGGCGTGCGCCGGCGCCTCAAGACGGCCGCGGTGAGGGGGTGGCGGGGGCGCCAGGCCCGGGGGGCTCCCTGCCAGGCTGCCCTCAAGCTCAAGGGGCTCCAGCTCAAGGGCGCGCAGGTTCTGCTCACGCAGCCGCTCCTCCTGGCGCCGTTTGAGGCGGCGGCGCAGGAAGCTGCAAAAGCAGCAGAGTAGGACGATGAGACCCCAGATGAGCCAGAAACCGGCAAAGCACGTGAGGAACGTGTAGGTGCCCTGGGACATAACCATGGCGGCGGCGCGGGCGGCGGGTCCTCGGCTGCTTCACTGTACAATGGGTTCCTCGACGTGGCCCCGGGCCCGCGCCAAGCTCCCAGACGCCGCCAGCGTCACTCGAGGACCCGCGGCCGGGGGCTGCCCGCAGCTGGGCTCAAGTCGTGCGCGCGCCGGCGGGGAGCAGCAGCAGCAGCGACTCCGGTTCCTTCCCATGGCGCCGGCAGGCGCGCTGGCGGGCCTCACCCGGGACCGCGTGGAACCTGTAGGACAGACACAGGGCGCGGTGAAGGAACGCTACAGCCCCCGACGACTTCCCTGCTCGCTCGGGTGCCCTGCGCAATCCTGGGGAAGCCTCCTCTGCGGAACCCCCGCATTCCGCGGGGGCCCGGTGACGTCACCAGGGATGACGTCACGCCCGAGGTTTCCCCGGTAGGGCTTTCCCGTATCTGAGACCCGGCCGCCGCCGCCGCCGCCTCCCATCCGAGGTGATTCCAGGCTGGTCAGCAGGGGGCGCGCGAAGGCCAGGTTCGGCTTCAGTGTTCCTGAGAGATTCGCCATTCGCATCTCGCGGGTGCAGGATACCCCAGCTCCGAAAGGGCTTCAGTCTGCCCATAGGCAGGCACCCAGGGCGCGGAAGGGGAGCCACTGCGCGATTGCTTTGCGGCGCGGAAAAGGTGGTTCACCTCCTAGGCCCCACGAGCAACCCGCCGGGGCCCAGCTTCAGCCTGTGCATACGCACCTGGCAACGTCTGGCGTCCTAGACCTTGTTCCCGCTCCCAAACCTGGCTGCCCAGAGCTTGGAACATTCCGGCCTGCACCGCGGCCTCCTGGTTGTCTCAGCTCTTGTAGGGGGGATCAGGCAGACGGTTCTTAGTGCCTACTGCGTGCTACCAGCTTGTCTTTGTCTGAGCCGAACATGCCGCCGAGCGTGGGCCGTTCCCTCTTTTCCTTTTCTCTAAGCGCCTCCGCTCGCTGAATCCCATCTCCGTCTCCACTTCCCGAGCCTCCTACCCATGCGCAGCCCGACTTGGCCCTGCCCTTCTAGCTCTAGGCCGCCATGTCCCTTCCCCCAATTCCTTTCCCTCTCTGCAGAGGGTAGGAAAACTAGCTCAAGTAATCGGTACCGCCTGGGCCCACATCACTCCAGATGGGCACTTCCAGTTCCACCTCCTCTCCACAGCCAGGGTTGAGAGGGGAACCTCGCATTGTAAGAGGTATGTAGGAGGGGAGCCCTGACTTTGGAGGGACAGTGGCAGGCAGCTGTTCACCACCGCCTCAGAACAGGAATGAGCTCTTCTTGAATGCCTCACATCCAAGGCGTTTCACATACAGTAGCCTTTTGGGGTAACGAATTATTCCTGTTTTACAGGTTTTACACAATTAGGAGCTGTGTGGATGGCAGGTGATGGTTCCATAATTTGAATCCAAGACTGGCCACAAAACCCTAGCCTGGGGTGTTAAGAGCGCTGCCTCCTGAGCTATTTTGTGGGTCTCTTTGGACTCCCCGCCCCCCATCCTCAGCATGCCCAGCGAAGGCACACATGTATTCAGCTCTGGGTGTCACAGTGGGCCTAAGCCCCAAGCTGAGGACCCCACATTAAACTTAGACTGGTCTGAGGGCAAGCCGGGGCAGTGTGTGGGCAGGGGGGGGAAGCCAGGCCGCCCAGTATACCCCACCCTTCTCCCCAGATGGCTCCTGTCTGACTCCATGGCTGCTTTGTGCCATGTGCCCCTTGGTGCCCGTGCCAGTCCCTTTCTCCTGGGCCTCCATTCCAGAACAGACGACGGCAGGAACAATAGCTCCACCCGCCCCCTTCACAACCCCACCATGAGGCTGCCATGGTGACGAAGCCCAGATAAAAACAGGATGCTGCCAGTCATTGGGGGTTAATTAGATCTGTTCTCCTTTTCCTGAGCCCACAGGAATTTTCAGGAATGCTCTGAGGAAGCTGGCACTAACTAGGTGCCTCCTTGGCTTGCAGGGCAGGAACAGCTCTGGGTCACAGAAGCACTTCTGGGGCTGGAGGTGATGGAGTTTAGCTGAATTAGAAATACATGCCAAGGACTGTCTGCTGTGTTTAGCCTCATTTTAGACTTCTTCCATGCAGAATAATCTTACGTAATCAATACCACCTTCCTACTGTGGGGGTCATGCCCATCTGATGGATGAGACAGGCTTAGAAAAGGAAATGACTTGCCCGAGGTCACACAGCTATAGCTAGGATTTAGCCTGACTCTGAATCCAAAGTCTGTGTTGAAACACTTTCCCCTAAATGATGAGTGAAATGTAAATAAGTATGTGTGAGCACTCAGTACAGGAGATTTGGTACCTGTGGAGACACTGGCCAGGCTGGCCAGCCTGTAGTCAAAATGCACCTTCTTGTACCTTCTCACCAAAACTTGTAGTTCTGCCAACCAGCCCTCAGCTCAAGAGTGGGAAAAGGCTGTAGGGTGAAGGAGAGGTGGAATGGCAGCTCTAGGGTTAATAAGGAACAAAGGACAGGGACTGTGCCCTGAGGGGGTCTAGCTCAGCTCATTGGGCATTAGGGGGACAGACAGGCCAAACCCAAGACCTGCTGGGTGCCACTGTCACCTATCTATCAAATGAATATGACCCCCAGCGAGAAGGTGGTGCTGAAGATCATGTAAGACGTGATCATCACGTATGATCGTGTAAGATCATAAAAGAGGCATAGAACAAGGCCCTGACACACAGTAGGCAGGCCTTGGCGGGTATTTTTACTCCTATTTAGTTAAATACCAGCCAGGTGACAGAACTATCGCTGAATTTTACAGACTTGGCTACGGTGGTTCTGAGAGAGAAAGTCTGCGTACAGTCTCAGCTGAGCTGGCCCTCTGACCTCACACTGACTCCAGTGCCCAGTGTGGAGGGGAGCAATGACAGATGCCTCGGGCTGCTGCTTCATCCTGGTGGTCCAGCAGGCCCAGACGGCAGGAATCCTGCCTGAACTTCCCTCCTGGTCTAGAGGGAGTTGCGCAGTAACATCTCATCTAATTCACAGTAGGTGCCCACTATATAAATGTCAAGGGATTCATTCAGACTTTTCCAAGGGCTTTTCCTAAGCCAGGTTTCTCAAAGCCTTTCCAAAGGGTTATTCCTTTATCCCTTCATGCCTTGTGCATGCTCCTGGTGGGTCTGGGAAGCCCTTCAGATGCAGACCCTCTGCCTGTTGCTCACAGCAGCTCACCTTCTCCATCCCCTGCAGACACATGCCTGGTCCTTAGTAAATACCCAACTCCGACTGTGTGCTGGGAGCAGAGCCTTCAGCCAGGCTCATCCTTCAGTCTGCTGTTTTATGATTTGCTTTCTGTTTGTTTCCTCCTCATTGTCTTTACTTACCTTCTTGTGGGTTATTTGGACATTTTTCAGGATTCCACCTTGATTTCTTTGTGGGTTTCTGAGTATATTGCTTTGTAGGGTTTTCTTAGGCCGTACTCTCACTGGGAGCACGGCGGGGGGATGAGAGTGAGCCTGGGGGGCGGCGGGTGCCACGTTGTGTCAGTTTTCTCATCAGTGGAGAAGAGTGAGCTAATCCAGGCAAAGGGCTTAGAGACACCCCCAAACATGAGCACTGCTGCCCACAGCTTCAGAGCTGGGGGGTACAGAGGTGTGTGCCCCAGGGCTGGATGCTGCAGAGTTTCCTCTCAGTCACCTTATAAACTGGGTGAGCATTCTGCCCATTTGACAGATGAGAACACTTTGCTCAGACAGATTAATGGTCTCTGGGGCCTGGCACACTGCTGTGTGTACCTCCCACACTGTTCCTCTGCATAAAGAATTCCATCACCCTAACCTTAGACCCCAAAGATCTGCTGCTGGGTCTTTTATCTCCACAAAGAGCCCACCATTTACACCATCTGCCAAGTCCTGTTGTTTTTAGCCCTCACTGTTGGGTGTCTTCATCTGTCCACTCCCTTTTGTCCCCCTGTCACTGCTGGCTTGGCCAAGCCACTGTCCTCTCTCACCTGGGGTTGGTTCCATTACCATTGCCACCACTTTTTCTGCTTCCCTACAGTGCTCCTGCTTGGCCTGCCGTTCTCCACACTGCCTGTTTCCCCCAGACCTTCTATGAACCCACCTGCAACACGGCCGCACTGCTCTCGCCCCAGCACTTGCTCCTCAGCCTCTTGGTCTCACCTGTCACCTCCCGGGATGTGTCAGCTTCCAGCTCCCTCTCCCCCCAGGGATGGCTGAGAAGTCCAGCGATATTGATTACACTGTTCTGTGGTCGCCTGTGTTCAAAACGAGGGCTACGTCTGTCTTCATCATGTGGGATATGGTAGCTCAAAAACCACTTGTTGAAGGAGTAACTGGAGGTGTTCAGTTACCTCTTTGGTCTTTTACCTGTCTGACAAGGAACATCTCAAGAGGTAGGTCTGCATCCAGTTCATTCCTGGGACATGCTGCCCATTCACCAAAACATCACTGATAACCAAGCTATCACCAGCTCTCAGCCCTCACAGGGAGGTTTATAAACAAGCTGAGGATACATACATCTACACGAATAAATGGAAAAGTCTACATGGAGATTAAGACGTGTACCAAGGGCTCTGAGGTAGAAAGAGGCAAGGGGCTCTGGGTCACAAGGGGAAGTCCTGGACATGAGGCCAGAGCTGCTAGTCCTGTGAAGGAATAGGAATTCAGGCCAGGGGATAGAGGAGAAAGGGGGGAGAGTGTGGTGTATAGAATGAGGGTGGGGTAGGAAAGGCGACCACTCACCTGTCCTGCGTGCCCTCCCTGCGTATGCCAAGTCCCCTGCTAACCTCTTTACATTCATTGCCTCAGGCAGGAGGGTGCTCAGTCACTCAGTCATGTCTGACTCTTTGCAACCCCATGGACTGCAGCCTCTGTCCACTTAACTTTCCTCTGTCCAGAGAATTTTCCTGGCAAGAATACTAAAGTGGGTAGCCATTTCCCACTCCAGGGGATCTTTCCTGGGCCAGGGATCAAATCCGAGTCTCCTGCATTGGCAGGCAGATTCTTTACCACTACACCACCTTGGGAGGTAAAGGTTGCGTGCGTGCATGCTAAGTCGCTTCAGTCCTGTCTGACTCTTTGTGACCCCATGGACTGTAGCCCGCCAGGCTCCTTTGTCCATGGGATTTTCCAGGCAAGAATACTGGAGTCAGTTGCCATTTCCTTCTCCAAGGCAGGAGGGAGTTGCTGTCATTCCCCACTCTACAGGCAGGGAGCTGGGGCCACTTCAGGCCCACGTAGCCTGTGGGCTTATGAAATCCAGGGAACTGTAGAACCTGGCAGGAAGGTCATTTCAGGGAAGCACTGGTGACATTGTTACACTCCTCTCACACCAAGACACATGAACTGAAACCAGAAAGAAGTGACAGGAACCGTCCCAGCTGCCACCATCGGCCAGGCATGGAGCTGGCCAGAAAGTTATTCCCAGTGAGGCCAAGGTACTGGCTTGACACCTTCACCTGCAGGCAGCATCTCTGTGATCCAGCCTTGGCACCAGGCCAGGAACCTGGAGCTTGGGAAACTGCAAATGGGACAAGAGATGGGGGCCCTAGTGGGTTGGTGTCTACTCAGATCTGCCCCTCCAAGGGAGGTGGCTACAGCTCGGGGTGGGGGAGTAGGGGGGAAGCAGAGGGGATTATACCCTTCTTTGAGGGGCTGCCTGGTGAACACACAGAACACCGAGCAGGGAGCCCTGGGTTCAAATCCTCCTTCTGCCCAGCTGTGTAAAGCCATCCCAGCTATTCCCATGCCTGAACTGAATTTTCTTCACCTATAAGACAGAAATGATGAGACCAGCCTGGCAGTGCCAAGGGAGGAGCAGAATTGATGCGGGATGTGAAAATACTTCAAGACCAGCATACAGAGCTGCACTTGATAAACGAAACTGCCAGCACCTTGCAGCCTTAAGAGGTTCAAATGTGTTAACTGGCCATGGTGCCACATCTACACAAGCCTAGAGGTAGTCCAGCAAAAACTGCCATCACCTCCCCATGCGTCAGAGGTCTCAGCCTTGTGACTCAGGCTGGACACTGTTCATGGACATGGTTTGTTGACTCATAATCTTTTTTTTTTTTAAATATTATGATTAGTTGTCAACATTTAAAAACCAGGAGACTTTATCATAAATGTCTGGATTTCTGGTTCACCTTGAAAATTGGACAACTTGGTCATACCAAATCCACATTCTCACATGGTGACGTAGACTGTAGCTGATTAGTGCCCTAGTCCACCTGGGCCCTGGAGCCATTTGGGTTTCCAACCCCTGAGCTAGACTGAGCACCCACAGGGCCCAGCAGTGCATGGGCCTATTATTGCTAAATTCCTTCTGCTACCACTAAGGTTACAAGCTGACCAGGCCACAGAGCCCACAAACCAAGGAATGGAGCCTCAGGGATTTCCAGGGGACTGAGGTAGCCCTCACTGCTCAACTTCTACTAGAGAGAGGGAGGGAAGGAGGCAGCCTGGCAGTAGCTGGTCCTATAGAGCATCTGGAGGAGCAAGAATCTGGCTGCTATTGCCAGAAAAAGGAAGGGGGTACCAAGACCTAAAACATAGGGAATATCCTCACTGGAGGAATGTGAAAGAAGGTTAAGAAAGCCCTTCTAGAAGGCTCTACAGTTCTTTTCTGCCTGGGTCACAAGAGATGTATGAAGCAATACCACAGCAGAGAGGGGCCATGCCAGCAGAGAAACGAACACTGGAAAACTAGCTCCACCACTTACTGGTTGCTCAGCCTTGGACAAGTCACTTCACTTCCCTGAGCCTTGGAGTCATCATCTCTAAAGTGGGGATCATAAACTTACCTTGCACAGTGTTGTAAGGACTAAGGAGATCATGGATGCAGAGCGCTCAACACAGGTCTCCGACAAAGCAGGAACAGAATGAAAGGAGCCTGTGAGTAATTCCAAAGGCACTTCTGCCTGTGGGAGATTCAGGCCTGACTTAGGACACCACCCATCTCAGGGCACCTTTGCCTCAAATGCCTAGCTAATGGTCACCTGTGACACCCAGGACACCTCCCTGGATGGGAAAGGAGACCCCAGGGTGGTTGTGATCACTGGGATATTGGGTCCAAGGCCTGCGGTCGGGGCTGGCATCTGCTGAGTCAGGCCTGGGAGAGCTGGCAGGAGGGCCCTTTCTCTCCCCCAGCAAGCTGCCCACGGAGGGGAGATTGGGAGGGGAGCCAGAGGTCATTTCCTCTGACTCAGCAGCCATTCTGCCCTCAGAGGAGCTCCCCTGGAGGACAGGGCATCTCCATGTGGCGCTGGCCTGCCTGCTGGCCAACCTGCACGCCACCCAGCACAGTCTGGGCTTTGTGCTCAGACAAGAAAGGGACACTTGTGATCCAGACAATGGGCTGGGTGCTCCCATTGGGCCTGGGCTTCAGCTTCCCTGGATCAGCTGTGTCCTTTGCTCCTGCCCACACTGCTCCTACCCCTCCCTGGAGAATGTGGCTTGAGAAGAGGAGCAGGGAGACCCACCGTGGGCCCAAGCTACCGTTTGGCACATGCTCTGGCCATGAGGAGGAGGGAGGTGAGCGTGTTTCCTCTCCCCTGGTAGGGACCGTCGCCTCTGAAGCACCCAACTCGTGGCAGGCCATTTCGCTGGTGGTGGGTGCAGTAGGGTGAGGTGGGGGGCGGGGTTGGGGAGGGGACGGTGGATTGGTGTGGCGGGGTACGGACCCCAGACCCTTGCCTCCTCCTCCCATGGCAGGACCAGTGGCTGGGCCGCCCCCACGTTTGCTGCCACCCTAGGAGCCCTGCTGCGACGACTGTAGCCACGTGGGAGCCAGCTCGTGCCCACGGGGCCGATCGCCCCCCACCCCCACCCTCGACGGCTGTGGAGGCAGGCACATCCTGACAAGGCCAGAGGGGCGAAGTTACCCCCACCGCGAGAGGGAGAGTCCCCCTCTCGCTGCTCCCCTGGGATGCGGCCCCTCGTGAGGTGGGGGAGGGGGCGTCGCCGCCCTGCAGCCGCGTTGCCGGGGAGCGCAACCCCGTTGCTGTGGCAACCGTTTCCAAGCGAACCGGCGGCGGCTCTCGCCCCGCTCCTCGGCTCACTGGCGCCCTCCCTCTCCCCTCCTTCCCTCCCTCCGCTGTGGGCTGGGGGAGGGGCTGGCCGAGGCGGGGGTCCGAGGCGGCGACCCTGGGCCAGGGAGCGGAGCCGCCCGCGGGGAGGGGCTCAGCCCCGGGACCATCCTTTGCCCGCGCTCCAAACCCGATCGGCCCGCCGCCGCGGTACTCACGGGCCCAGGCATCCTCCTTGAGCTCGTCCTCCTGGCTCAGGGCAAGCGGCGCGGGCCCCGCGGATAGAGCCCCAGACCCGGGGGAGGCGGCGGCCCCAGGGAGCTGACTGTGGCAGCGAAGGCGGCTCCGAGCGCTGGGCTGGAGCCGCGGGGCGCGCGCACGGGCGCGTACACGGCGCGTACCGAGTCCGGCGTGCGCGCGCGCGGCAGCCAGCAGAGTGCCCCCACCCCCAGTCTCTCGCTGCCGAGGAGGCTGTCCCGGGCGCGAAAGGCGGAGGACCTGAAACCCACCTGCCGCATCCGAGACTCAGCAGGAAGGGCGCCAGGCTCACCCTGCACAGGGAATGCTGACACCACAAGACACAACTGGCAACAGGCTGTCCGGACCTGGCACATGCTGGCAGACTCCGTGCAGGCCGTCGTCCGCCGAACACACCGTATGCTGAGACAAGCAGCTGAGATGGAAAACCCTGACACACACACAGCTACACACACACAGCTGAGATGGAGAACCCTCACACACACATGTCCTGGCCCCGGTCACATCCTGACAGGCACTGCACACACCACACGCATTGGGCAAGAGCTGGACCAGGCAGGCACCCCACTGAATCTCCAACTTACAAATATATGGTCCACTCCGAACTCACATCAGTCCTTCCAGTGAATCAAGCCTGAATATTCATTGGAAGGACTGATGCTGAAGCTGAAGCTCCAATACTTTGGCCACCTGATGCGAAGAACTGACTCATTGAAAAAGACCCTGATGCTGGGAAAGATTGAAGGCAGGGGAAGGGGACAACAGAGGACAAGAGGTTGATGGCATCACTGACTCAATGGACACGCGTTTCAGCAAACTCAGGGAGATGATGAAGGACAAGGAAGCCTGGCATGCTGCAGTCCACGGGGTTGCAGAGTCAGACACAACTGAGCAGCTGAACAACAACCCAGCTCACAGCCCTCCCCACTGTGTTCCCAGCACACACTACCACATGTCTAGTAAGAAGTAGCATACGGAGTACCTCATGCTAGATCTGTACACCTGGCCTCCAGGGACTCTGTTCATCTTCAGGGAACAGAGCTGAGAGTCAGGGCCTCCACTGCCGAGGCTGAGTCTGATCCTGACTGTCCACCAGGGCCTCTTAACTGTTTTCTTCGTTTCCAGTCCAAATTCTCCTCCACACTTAGGGTGGTTTTCCAAAAAACATCCTCTACTCTTATGTTGGCCAGAACATTTTGGGTTGCAAGTGACAAAACCTCAAAACAAATGGGCTTGAGGCCTATTTGTTTATGTAAGTTTCCCTGTAACTGGAATGTCCAGGGGATTTTAAGCTATGGTCACAATTGGTTCCAGGTGTTCTAGCAATGCAATGAGGCATTTATCTGTTCTCTCCACTCAGCTTTCTTCTGTTTGCATCATTTTCAGGTAAATCTGCCTCCATGTAGTGGTGAGGTTGACCCCACAGCTCTAGACACAAGCCATCCATTGCTAGAGGAACTGAGAACACTGACTGTCCGTCAGTAGTTCAGGCAACCCCCCAGGCTCCTTTCGGATTTGTATCGGCCAAGTGTACAGAGGTGAACCAATCCAGGTATAGGCGAAGGGGTATGTGTTCAGTCACCCAGTATCCATTCCCTTTTCTTTGGGTACCCTTATTTCACTGTGGGACTCACCACACCCCCATAAGGTGCCCCTGATGTACAGTGGGCAGGTTCCCAGCCTGGTCATTTGGACTCCTTGGATTTGAAGCTCAGTAGTCCAAAGACATAAACATGGCTGTAGCATCTTGCTTCTGGGGGTTGTGCTACCTGATGAGCTACCTAAGTCCTGGTTCTCTCAGCTCCTCCATACCATTTTAACACATTCTAAGTTAGCTATAGGACAGCTGTCACTTGCAACCGAAGATCCCTGACAGTGCCCCCTGGGTCACATGCTGTAAGTCTATGTGTATACAGCAAATGCCAGCCCAGTCCCATCTGAACCACGAAGACTAAGGGGAGTTTGCCCAAAGGAAACATGGGGTGCTTTTGTACATGTTAGGCAGAC
The DNA here is from genome assembly GCF_001704415.2 of Capra hircus. NCBI lineage: Eukaryota > Metazoa > Chordata > Mammalia > Artiodactyla > Bovidae > Capra > Capra hircus. The sequence goes on from NC_030814.1 coordinate 71,674,967, forward strand.
ACCCTAACACAACCACCTAAAATCCTTCAGGACTGCCCCCACGTTCCAGATGAGACCCCACATCCTAGCACAGCTTTCAAAACCCAGCGTAGCAGTCTCCTTGAACTTGGCTCCAGCCATTGCCCCACTAGAGGCTAGCACAGCTTTCAAAACCCAGCGTAGCAGTCTCCTTGAACTTGGCTCCAGCCATTGCCCCACTAGAGGCTCTAGATCACCCATCTGACTCCTTGTCCAGGAACATCTGATTCTGTACCCTGGAGGGTCCTAACTGGACAACTTTGTGACGAGGGGCCTCCTCCCTTGCTTTGTGTTGGCCCTCAGTCTCAGCCCTAGCCCCAGCAGTTCTAGAATAATCTCTGCTACAGTGCTGATCACACTGGGTCCCACTGTTCCCCCGTCTGCTTGCCTACCAGACTGAGTTCCAAGCTGGCAGGGGGGCCCTCATCTCCATCTGGGTTCCCAGCTCTGATCACAGAGCTGGATGGGGAGATGAACTTGGGTAAGACTTGTTAGTAAGGGAATTCTGGAAGTTTCCTCTGCCAAGGATCCACTGTGGTAAGAACTTAAACGTGGGTTGAACCCTTGCCAAGAAGTTCCCCGGGTGCCTACCTAGCCTAAGGGGAGTCTGGTGGGAGGTTTGCATGCATGCATGCATGCTCAGGTGTGTCTGACTCTTAGCAACCCCTTGGACTGTAGCACTCCAGGCTCCTCTGTCCATGGGATTTCCCAGGCAAGAATACTGGAGTGGGTTGCCATTCTCGTCTCCAGGGGATCTTCCTGACCCAGGGATCAAACCAGCATCTCCCGCATTGGCAGGCAGATTCCTTACCACTAGCGCCATCAGGAGGTATGGACCTACCCATCTACCTGGCATTCATTCACCCTCACACACCTGGCCAGAGCTGGGCTGCGGCCTCTGTACACTAATACCTATCTACCCAGTCCCCAACCCCCACAACAGAATTTGCTGTGCCTCAGGCCCCTGTCTCTCACCTCCAGTTTCCTCATCTTCAATCGCTTCCTCTCAACCCTGCAATGCCACTCACCAGCTGGAAGACCTAGCTAAGCAAAGCCCTCTTCCTACCCCATTCCCCTCAAATCAACAGAAGCAGCGGTGCACACTGCACACGCTCTCAAGAGCTGGGCTGCCGATGACCCAAGGGCTCAGGAGGGTGACTGGCTATTTACGGGAACTTTCATAGATGCTGTGAGGCAATGGGAAATCACACCAATCTTTCCAGACAAGGGTAGGGTCTATGCAATGCAGTTTGATAAGTGGCCAGACTGGGACTTGAACCCAGAGCTGTCCAACTGCAAAGCTCATGTGGCCTCTGTGGCACTGGTACCTGGCCCAAAGGCCAGGAACAAACCACTATGGTGGTTATAGCAGGGGCTGGAGTCATTGGAAGGCTACAGGAACAAGTTTGTGTAGCCTGGGACATACTTGTGGTCAACAGGCTGTCACTCTCGTCTCTGCACAGGTCTCCTTCTAGGCCCAGCTCAACTGCTACCTTCAGAGAATTCTCCCTGATGCCCACATGGCTAGTCTGCACCTGCCTCTGCCATGACCTAACTTGCAGCATCACCAGTGTGCATTTCTGCCTGGCCACATTTCCTGGTTCAGAAGCAGAGCAGAAGAATGGCTCTAATACATGTGTACGGGCCCTGGGCAAATCATGGAGGTATCCAGACAAGACAGACTGAGCAGGTGTTCCCAACAGGAGCTCCCACTCTACTCCACAGGCGGCTCCAAACCCACAACTGGTGGCCAGGCCGCCTTGGTCTTGGAGGATACTGCCAGCTGAGCCTGCCTCTTCAGCACAAGCGGAGTCAGACCCATACCCTAGTGGAGACCCAAGGCTTCTTTCCTCAGGCCTCATCCCATTGAAGAAATTGGTGGAGCCCAAAGGCCACCAGAGCTTGGAGAGGTTACCCTAAGATCAGTCCTGAGGCCCTTAGGCCTTGGTGGAAGGGCAGCCTCCACCAGCCCCACTTCCAACCCCTTCCCACTTCCAGCAGGGCCAGGGAAGCAAGGACATCCCTGGACCACCAGGGCCAAGAAAGAGGCAGGCAGGGGCAGCTAGCCAGGTTTGTGCTCGGACTGTATTCACAGAGACATGTGGCAGCTTACATTGGACAAAACGAGTAATAAAAATCGGCCTTAAATATGGAAAACCTGGGGCCCTGCATCCCACACTACCGTTAACACTGGGACCAAGAGGGCCATCAGTCTGGTAAGGACTGGGGCTGGGATGCAGGCACACAGCCTCAGCCTGCCCCCTTCTCTCTCTCTCTTTCATTCATTCATTCATTCACTCACACACACACACACACACACACACACAGGGAGGGGCAGATTATTGCTGGGCACATGTGTCTATTTCAAGGGGAGTCTGGAATGTTTGAGGGTTGGTCAGTGACACCCCTACCCCTTCCCTTCCTATGGCCTGGGCTGGGGTGTTCTGCAAGAGGTGACTCCAGGACAGGGCCCAGCACAGGGGACGAGGTGTCCCGGGAGCTGGAAGGCAGAGGCAGACCTGTCCGGGACAGCCTGGGCAGTGGACTGAGGGGTCCCAGGGGCAGCCCAGTCTCCGGTCACACTTTGGCACAGGCCTAGGGGACCCAGTGTTCCCAAGTCCAGCTCTGACAGGTGCTGAGAATGGCCAGTATTGGGCCCCAGAGGTGGAGGCCGAAACCCAGGGCGGCAGCGGCAGGCACGAGTCTCACTCAGAGGTCGGCGGTGGCAAGCACAGTGCTGAGGGCCCAGGGGCCTGGCCTGGCCCAACTTTGCCCATCCAAGCCGGGCCTGAGGTGTCTGGAGTGTGCGGCAGCAGCCCCTCTGCCGGCTCCAGGGTGAGTCTTAAGAATGTTCTGGTTGCTATATACATTCATACAAAGACATAAATACAGAAAGCCCCGAGCTCCACAGACAAGAGCTGAAGGGACGCACCTTTGTCCCAGGGGACAGCCCAAGCCTTGACCACTCAGCCAGACCAGGGGCTCCGGGGCAGAGGGCACTGGGGACAGCTCCGGCTGTGTCTCCCAGGCCACGACTTGAGTGGACAATGGGGAAGACCACTGTGCAAAACTGTAAACAGCGTTCGCAGTAGCTGCTACCGCCAACCGCCCGGGGGGGCCCCAGTCTGGGGGCTAGAGGCGGGTGGGGAGCTCGAGGCGGGCGGGAAGCTCTTCCTCACTGTCGCTGCAGTTTCCACAGCAGTCCTGCAGGGCAGGGGAGACATGGAGGGAGAGAGGCAGAGCGCGTGCAGTTAGCCACCAGGGCCTTTACCTGGCCCGGCCCTGCCAGGGCCAACCAGGGCTGTGCTCCAAGGAGGGGATTCCCCACGAGGGGCCCAGAGCAGCAGCTCAGGCCAGACACGTGTGGACACCAGTGCAGAGGCTGCTGGCAATAGGCTGGAGTTAAGAGGGACCAGGTGGACCCCAGGCTCTGCCAGGGCCCTCTATTCTGGGGCTGGTGGATGCAGGGCACGGGGAGACAAGACGGCTAAGCAAGGCTCGCTGCTTGCAGGTGCCAGGTGCAGGGCACGGCAGGGGAGGGGAAGGATGGGTAGGGAACGGGCACCAGACTTCTTTCGCCCACATCTCGCCTCTGCCATGGAAGGGCTGCCTGTGGCTCCCCGGGGCTGGGCAGCAAGGCCAACCCACAGGAAGCCCACACTGCTCACCTCTGGAAAGAGAAAAGAGGCCATGAGCCCAGCCATGGGTCGGGGACAGGTGGGAATGGGGCCAGAGACCCTGGGCACCGCTGACACGACCGGAGGATGCCCACTCCCCCGCATATGGGCACCAGCTCTGCCTCCCACCTGCCGTCCCAGGAGCTGGGCTGGGGGCCGAGGTAGGACACTCCTGGAGATTACCTGGCGACTGAAGAGTCTCTGCAGCAGTCCCTTTTTGGGGGGTGCTGGTGGCTGGCCCTTCCAGTCTAGGTCTGGGGGAACCGAGCCATCCAGCCCGAAGACGTTCAGCTCCTGGAAGCACTCGGTCTCCACCATCTGCCACAGAACAGGCAGCTGTGAGTGCTGCCCCTGAGGTCACCCCCCACCCACCAGCTGGGCAGGTCCCCACCTCGTTCTGCCAAGGGATAGGCACACTGCCCGTGGCAAATTTCTGGTAGAAGTCCTGGTCAGTGGGCTCTAGCTCCACACCCTTAACTGTTGAGAACTGTTCAATGTCCAGAACATCTTTGCAGTAAATGGCCTGGGGCTGGGGGAACAGAGACAGTGGTCAGACAGGAAGACCCCACAGGAGACCAACTCAGCCCTGAGCTGGGGCTGGGTGTGCCCTGACTCTTGCAGCTTCCTGGTGCCCCCAGTGTTCACAGCAGCACTATTTACAACAGATAACATATGGACGCAGTCTACAATATCCATCCATAGATGAATGGATAAGGAAGACGTGGTATGTTTGGTATATATATATATTTATAATGGAATATTACTAAGCTATAAAAAGGAATGAAATAATGCCATTTGCAGCAACATTGATGGACCTACAGATCATCACACTAAGTGAAGTAAGTCATACAACTATAGTGATATCACATGTGGAATCTAGAAAAATAGATTCAAATGAACTTAATTTACAAAACAGAAAGAGACTCACAGACATCGAAAACAACTTACAGTTACCAAAGAGGAAGGGGAGAGGATAAATAAGGAGTTTGGGATTAGCAGATACATATGAATATATATTACATAAATAAACAACACAGTCATACTATATAGTGTGAGGAACTATATTCAATACCTTGTAATAAACTACAATGGAGAGAATCTGAAAAAAGTATGTATATACATGTACATAAACACATATATATATCTTATCTGAATCACCTTGCTGTACAGCAGAAACTAACACACAACACTATAAATCAACTTTACTTCAAAAATCAAAGTGCCCCATGCACTTCCTGAGCATGACAGTCCCTTCTGAGGCCCAAGTTTTCCTCTAAACTGGGGATCACCCCTCACTGCTCACAGACTGAGGAGGCTGCATAGCTGACCCATGACAGTCCATCAGTCTCCACAGTGCCGTATGGAATCAGTAATGGGGAGCCCCCCCACCCCCCTGCCTGTTCACAGCTGTCTGGGGGCAACTGGTAAGGGGAGAGCAGGCGGAATCTCAGCTGGCCCCTTCAGCTGGACACCCCATGCAGAGCTTGGAGCTGATGGGTCCCTCTGTCCTGGGATGTCCAATGGCATACTCCATCTCCTTCTGCTTCACAGCCAACAGTCCCTGTGCCCCTAGCCCCCTGCTAGGAGCCCACCTCACTCCAGAAGGCCACTTCCTTTTTCATCTTTACATTGTTTTCTAAATCATACTGTTAAGGATGTCAAAACATCATCATGTAAAATCATACAGCTGCTTTTCAGAAAAGTCAGCAGCTCTCCCAAAGCGTAAACATGTTACCATATGAGCCAGCATTCAACTCCTAGGTATACGTCTCAGAGAAATGAAAACATATGTCCCCACAAGAACTTGTATGTGAATGTTCAAAGCAGCATTATCCATCAGAGCCCCATAACAAAAACAACACTAATGTCCATAGATGGATGAATAAACAGAAGGTGCAATATTCATAGAATGGAATATTATCCAGTCATAAAAAAGGAATGCAGGACCAGTAAGAACTACAACATGGGTGAACCTGGAAAACACGCAAACTGCAAGAAGCCAGTCACAAGGCACCACATATGATACAATCCCGTTAATATGAGGTCCAGAACAGGCTAATATAGACAGACATAAAGCAGATTAGTAGCTGCCAAGGGGAAGGGGAATGAGGAATGACTGCTAATGAGTAGGGGGTGTTTGGGGGGGAGGGGTGATGAAAATGTTCTAAAATTGATTTTGGTGATGGTTGCATCTTTATGCTAAAAGTCATTTAATTATATGCTTAAAAGAAGTGAGTTGTATGGTATGTGAACTCAATAAAGCTGCTAAAACCTGCATCACCATCAAGCACACTTTTCATCTGCTTCTAAAAAAGTTAAACTCCAGGGCAGTGATTTTCAAGATTAACTGAAATCATGTGCAGGGAAGCTGGAGTCAAGCTGAGTGGGACAGCCAGCTCTAAGGCAGGCTGCAGAAGTCAGGCTTGCAGTTCAGCTGCCGATGGCAAGGCCAGCACCTCTGGGCGCTGGTAGCCCCACCTACAAGATGCAGTCCTGTGGAGGCAGGGGCCTCCCACTCCCATTTCCCAGCTCTGTGGGCCCCCACCTGTCCCCACCCCTCAACACTCCTGCTCCACATTCCCTCTTTCCTTGCCCACACTGGCCTCCACTTTTGCTCCACCTCTCAAGGTTGGTCCCTGGACTAGGACCTCAATGCCTGGCTGCTCCTTCTCCCTGGAATGCTCATGCCCCAAATCTTGGCACAACTCTCTCCTTCACATACTTTAGGTTTCTACTGATACTCATCCATCAGCTACTCAGAGGCCATCCTGTCCAAAAATACTCCCACCCCTCCACCACTCCTTTTTCACTTACTGGCTTATTTTTCTACGTCTTCCCACCAGACCATGAAGGTAGGACTGCGTCCTACTGACCCTATGAATTCTGAGATCTGGCACATACTGGCATTCAGATACTTTGTTGAATGTGTAATCACATGCATGATTGACAGCCACCAATCTGGCCTGCCCATCATCACCTTCCTTCTTCCCCTGTGTTCCTGGTGAACTGTCAATCACAGGACTCAGTCCTCTTACACATGAGGTGAGGGCAAGCACATGACCTAATTTAGGCCAATCAGAACCTTCCCTATGACATTATACTGAGAAGCTTGAATTCAATGGGAGAACAGTCAACAGGTGACAAGCAGTGACAAGAGGTGGAGTCCTGGCAACACAGTGTGAAACACTGACGCTGGTCCTACTCTGGGACTTTCTGGCTAAATGAACCCAAAACCTCCATGTTGGGCCTAAGTTTGAGTTGGACTTCTCGCACTGAGAATCTGGTGACTCCAGGATGTTTCTGCCAGCAGATGCCTGACCCACTGAGGAGCTCAGTCAATGAGTGAGACTCTGCAGAGGGGAGTGTTCTGCTCACAGATGGGAGGTCAGCGTTGCCAGGTGCAGGGGGCAGTGGATGTTTTGCCAGTCCAATGGCCCTTCCCCCTGCTGGCAAGGAATCTTGGTTTCCCTTTGGGAGACCAATCTTCCCCACTTGAGTGGCATGGTGGGCACGTGGTCCTGATGTGGCTGCTGAGGGGCATCCGAGTAATCAGGCAATGAGTAAAGAGGCACTCTCTGTCTACCAGGGTGGCCGAGTTATTAGGATGAAGGCCTGATACCCTGAGGACGGCTGCCCAAGAGGGAAGCAGGTAGTGGGGAGGAGGAGGAAGACAGAATTCTTACAGTACTGCTGAAGCCCCAGATCCAGTGTGCCAAAAGCCAGGCCTATTCTGGGGCCTTTCATTTTTAGGAGCCTGGTGAATTGTTTGGTTGGTTAACCCACTTGAGTTTTCTAATGCTTGCACTGAGCAGGTCCCAATCAATGCTCCAAGAGCCCCCAGCTCCGCTTGGGCTTGGCCCTGCCTTCAGCAGGAGTGGGTGGCACTCACATCAGGCTTGAAGGGTGGTTCCAGCATGCCAGCTCCCAGCCGCTTGAAGTTCAGCTTCTTGAAGAGGGGGTGCTCCTTCACCTCTTGGGCGCCGCCCCCACCACACCCCAGGCGTTCAGAGGGGTCCTTGCAGAGGAGCTGCATCAGGGCAGGGGCGGTTAGGGTATCCTTGAGAGAGGTACCCCCAGCCCCAGCCCCAGCTGGTTGGGCCTCCTGCTGGCGGCTGTACCTGGGAGCAGAGTGAGCGGGCCTGTGGGGAGAAGTGCTCGGAGTACTCCTCAGGCACCTCCTTCACCAGCCGCTCCACTTCCTCCCTCTTGATCTTCTTTTTCCTCTGCTGGAAGGGTGACTGGCCTGCGATCATCTCATACAGGAGGCAGCCGAGCGCCCACCAGTCTGGGCTAAAGGTGTACCGTTCGTTTTTTACCACCTCTGGGGCTGGGAAGGACAGCAGGAATTAAGACTGGGCGGGAGGCAGAATTGAGCCCTGGGGCGTTGGGAATGGCCAGCTCGCATGTCAAGGCCAAGGATCAGTTCAAACACCCACTGGCACCAGCCAGTGCCAGGCAGGCACCATCAGCAGCCTGGTGGGGACCACAGGGAGTAGTGGAGCTCACAGCCCACCAGAAGGAGCTGGTATGGCCCTGCAGGGTGGGGTGGGGGTGGGGGGTCAGGTCTTCTGATCTTTCAAGAGAAGTCAGAAATCATATTTTTAACATGAAGCTGTCTGGGTTATCAACTGCTGATGACCACTTCAAATTGTTTCAAAGACAATTTGATTTAAACACAGATAGAGGCCAAATTAGACCCAGTGTGGCTACCAGTTTGCAACCTCTAGCTTCAATGTCAAAGAGAGGAAAGAAGATGGCAACTCATTTGCTGGGTGTCGACTGCCTGCTAGAGCGGGCAGGTAGGGAGTTTTGCCTCTACTGCCTCCTTTCAGGTTGAAGGCAACCCTGGGAGCAGGCTTCAGCCAGGGAAAGTGAGGCTGAGAGAAGCAGAAAGTCTGGCCCTTGGACGTATAATGAGGAGGTGGTGGAGCGCATACCTGGAGCTCTGTCTACTGTGTCACGTGCTCTCAAGGGGAACTCGGGGCCTCGTCACAGCCCCTACCACAGATGGGCACTCCCACTCCTAGCATGGGCAGGTGGGGCAGTGGAGGAACCAGGGCTACGGAAAACGGGCGTGAGGCCCTCATCTTTCACCGGTAGCCACCTTCAGGCCCAGTCAGTAGGAGGGACTCAATGACTATGCAAGTGAGTGAACGCTGTGGATTCACAGTGTGTGGAGCCCTGGCTGAGTCTTGGTCTCCTCACATATAAAAGAGGAACATCAGCTCTTTCTGTTCCGTGAGGTACAGATTTCCCAACAGAAGTGGTGGGACTGGACACATGACACCAAGAGGACCCAGGAGGCTGGTGGCTCGGGGGAAGGCGGACTCACCCATGTAGCCCACGGTGCCCACACGGCCTTTGATCGTCTGGCCTTCGGGTACGTGCACAGCCAGCCCCAGGTCAGAGATGCGGATGTGACCTGAATGTGGGTGGAGAAGCAGGGAGGCCCATTAGGCAGATGGGCACACCTCTCCCATCCTTCCCCTGCCCCTAGGGGCCCCTCACCCACCATGGTCATCTAGTAGGATGTTCTCTGGCTTTAGGTCCCTGCAAGGAGAGAACGGCAGGGTTAGATGCTGCTCAGCTGGCCAGACAGCCAACGGGGCCACCCCCTCCTGGTGTGCTCAGTCGCTCAGTCATTTCTGAGTCTTTGTGACCCCATGGACTGCAGCCTGCCAGGCGCTTCTGTCCATGGGATTCTCCAGGCAAGAATACTGGAGTGGGTTGCCATGCCCTCCTCCAGGGGATCTTCCCAACCCAGGGGTTGAACCCAGGTTTCCCTCATTGCAGGCGGATTCTTTACCAGATGAGCTACCAGGGAAGCCCAAAACCATTACTAGTAATAGTACTAAGCAGAGCTCCCCACTGCCGTGTTCTGTGTACTTTCCAGCATTATCTCATTCATTCTCTACAACAAGCTGCAAGGCAGGAATTAAAATCTTTGCTTCCCAGGGGAAAAAAATGGTGTTGTGAGCAGGGAGTTGACTGGCCAGGGCCACACAGGGGTGACAGGGCCAGGATTCACACATGGGTTAACCAGACGCCAGAGCCTGGGTTCTGAGCCACGCTGAGCCTAGTAGCCTAGTGAGCGTGGATGAGTGTGGAGCCCGAGCTAAGGTCCAACAGACTTGTGCCCCCAACGACGGTGCCAGCACACCAACATCCCTCTGCAGCCTCTACCTCAGCCGAGCCACGGCCCCTGGCCGGGAGGACCATGCCCCTGCACCTGTACACAATACGCTCCCGGTGCAGGTCCTCCAGGCCACAGCAGATCTCTGCTGCGTAGAAGACAGCCCGAGCCTCAGGGAAGCCAGCCTGGCCCATGTGGTAGATGTGGAACTTGAGGTCGCCTCCGTTCATCAGCGTCAGCACCAGGCACAGTGCATCCTTGGTCTCATAGGCATAGGCCAAGCTCACCTGTGACCAAGGGGACATGGGCCCTGAAGCAGAGGCCGTGGGATGCCTGGTGGCGGGGCCAGCGCCAGCCACCCAAAAGCTATTCTTAGTGCCACTCCCTGGGGCCACCCTGCTTCCCAGGCCAGGCATCAACATCCCAAAGCCGCCCCGCCCAGGCATCTCTGAGGGCGGGAGAGGTAGAGGTGCCTGGAGGGGGCGGGTCAGGGAGGGAAGAGGTCTTAGTCCAGTGAGTGGGGAGGGCCGGTGTGGCCGTGGGGGAAAGGAGGGGTCTCCTGTCTGTACTTACTACAAACCTACTGTTCACTTTCTCCAGGATCTGCTTCTCATTGAGTGCCATGGCTTCCCCTTTCCGCTTCTTGATCCGCTTCTTCTCCAGCTTCTTGCAGGCATACATCTTGCCTGTGGCCCGCACCTGGCAGGCGCATACCTGTAGCCAGGATAGATGGGGCAAGTGGGGACCAGCTGCAGCCTTCCTGAGGGTTATAGGCTCAGAGAGGGTAAGGGGATGGTCAGGGTCCCTTCTACCCCACCTCTACACTCTGCTGGGCTCTGGCCTGGCCACTTACCTCCCCAAAGCCGCCTTTGCCCAGGACTCGGTACTGCCTGAAGGTGTTTTTGGTCACTGGCTGCCTGTGGACAAGGGGTTGGGAAGCAAACACTAGCTGAGCAGGGGCCTGAGACCCATGAGAACCCCTTCAACCGGGCCCACCTGGGGCCAGCCTTCAAGGAGCTCACCTTTCCAGCCACTTCCACTGCAGAAAACGGTTGAAGTAGATGCTGTCGAGGTAGTCGGCAAAAGGGGCCACGCTCAGGTACTCGTGGGTCAACCTGTCGAGAAGACCCAGCCTCTGGTCAGCACCTGATACCCCCCATTCTCCCCTCGATGGGCCAGGCCCCCTGTTATGTATACGCTCAGCCTGAAAGGCAGAATCCTTGGCCAACCCTCCTGCTGGCCCACCTGCGGGGGAGACGGATATCCAATGCTAAAGCCCAGGATGCTAGAGAGGGGAGGCAACCTGATCAGGGTCACAGAGCAAGGGCAAGGCTGGGGTGAGAGACTGAGCTTGCTCACCACCTGCTGCACTGTTCATAGCCCTCTGGGTCTGCAGAAGCCCCCTCCTCAGGACACAGTTCTCAGCCTGAGGGCAAGGAGAGTCTTACCGAGTAAGCTCCTGGAAGAGGTCTTTGCAGGGTCCCTCCTCCAGCCTCTGGGCACAGTTCGTCACCAGTTGCCGGGGGACCTCGGGGATGAGGTCGGGACCCTGGAGACATGCCACAGACGGGTCAGCACAGGACCTGCCCACCTCCAGGGCAGAGATCTCGGGTTTGAGATGGGTGGCCAGGGGTGCACAGCCTGCTTAGTGGCTGAATTTTCTGCCGCTTTTCTTGAGGCATGGTGAAGCAGAGCTGCTGGGCCCAGTGCCCCAGCCCACCCTCCTGGGCTCCCTGCCCACGGTCCCGCCTGTGAGCCTGGAGTAGCTCCAGGGGCACTCTCTGCACAGGCAGTTGTCATTCTTCTCACCATCACTGAGCTCTGTCCACTACCCTTATCCCTACACCAGTGCTAACTCACCGTGTGGTTCAGAAAATTCTGCATGAGCCGCAGCCCACACGCCTTCCGCTTCTCATCAGGGGTCACTTCATACTCGGCCTGCGGGGGTGGGAGTGGAGGCAGAGAAGGCTTGGGGTTTGGATGGAGTAACAGGTGTGAGGAGACGGGACACACATGTGGCCCAGGACCTCTGCCCACCCTCAGTGTGGGGCTGGGCCGCACTCACCACCCCATCCAGGAAGGCAATGCAGCGAGTCAGCTCAGGCCTCGTGGCGCAGAACTCTCGGAACAGCAGGCGCCCAATGGGCTGCCGCTCACACAGGCTGTGGTAGTCACGCTCTGCAGGCAGAGGTGGGAGCTGCTGGATTCCTGGATTTGGAGCCTGCCGGCAAGGCACTCCTGTCCACACCGTCAGGCCCGGAGCCCCCGCCAACAGCTTTCGGCCCTGCAGTATGGCAGCCACTGTCTCCTTTAGAACCCTCGCCACAGCACTGAGGCGACACCACTGTTACTGCCATCGTAGCCCTGGGACGCCAGGGCCCAGGGTGGCTGAGTGATTAGCCCCAAGGTCACACAAGCTGGAGTGTGGCTCCAGAGCCGGGTCCTCACTTCCGGTCGCTGACTTCCAGTTCACACTACTTGTACATACGTCATGGTTGGGGCTGGGTGTGGTCTGTGCGGTTCCGGCCCAGCTCTGGCCCAGCCCACACCTGCTGCCTGCCTGGCGAAAGTGTGGGAGGAAGCTGTGGCTTCCGGCGAGTTCGAGGCTAGGCCTCCTTCCCAGCGGTGGAAGCAGCCATGGTGTACTCCTGGCCCACGTGCAGGCCGTCAGAGGGGGCTGGGCCCTGCTGGTCAAGGCTTTGTTGGGCACCCTCAGGGCCAGGCTGGGTAAGGCTGCGCACAGGCCTGGGTTCCACCACCCCCACCGCCCCAGACAGTCAGTGTGTGAGCTGACTCCAGCCCCCCTGCACATTCTGCTGTGTCCTCCGAGCCCTGCTCACCTGAGGCCTGGTCCCCTCTTCCGCAGCTTCCCTCAGACTGCTCCCATATCTGACCTGGGGCTCCTCCCCACACCTACCCCCACCACCCGCTGCTGTCCTGTGTGCTCTCTGCCCTCCACCCAGCCTGGACCCAGGAACTGAAACTCAGCTGGTGGTGCAGCCTCCATCTCTCTGCTCCGTGAAACCCCCACAACCCTCTGGCCCAAGACAAGGTCTCAGGGGAGGCTCCCCTGGCACACCAGGACTCCCTCGCCTATGCACCCCACCCGACTCCGCAGTCTCAACCAAGGCCTCACCGAGGCTGAGCCGCAGCTCTTCGCACTGGCTGATATGGGGGAACTGCAGCATCTGCCGCCATTTCTTGCTTTTGCCTTTACGATTCCCGCCGCCACCTGTGGAAGCAAACAGGCGCTAGTTCTTGAGTCCTGCCATTGCTGGCCTCCCTGCCACCCTCAGCGTGGTCCAGAGGCCTTCAGGGTCCAGCCTAGGCCCAGTCCACTCTGAGAGGCCCCTTGGGCCTTCCTTCTGCATGCAACATGCTCTTGCTGGGCTTCAGGACACACATGGACCCCAGGCCCTCCTGCTAGGGGCTCCTAGGCTGGAGAGCCAAGAAGGGATGGAATAATCAAGAAGGGCATGAGGCCAGGCCATGGGTGGGAGGTGGGGTTTCCAGTTAGCTTCAGCAAGCCTCAGCTGCTTCCAACCAGGTAGGAGTTTCCCTCCCAAGTGAAGAGAAGGACATGATAGTGGGGGAAACTGTGTTAAGTCCAGGCCCAGAAGGGAGACGTCCTGGGATGTGTGGGACATGCCTGAGAGATGGCAGAGGGCAGCTGAGTCACCAGGGAGGCTCCAGGCCCCTATGATGGGACCCTGCATCAGAGGCAAAAGAAGTGGTGGCAGGAGGCCTGGCACTCAGAATTCTTACCCCTACTTTCTTGGTCCTGGCACCTCATTTTACCTAGCTGATCTCTCATCTGTAGCCGCTGGGCAGCAGCTCAAATGCCTACAGAATCAGACAGGTGCGGTAAATATGGACCAGATGGGAAACAACAGGGAGCGGTGGGGAGTGTGGGAACTGGACCCCTCTAACGGAGACAGCTGCAGCACAACCGCAGCTGACTGCTTGACTCTGACTAGGCAGGAATGCTGGCTCGGCGTGGCCAACTCTTCAGACTTTTAAAAGCCAGCTGGGAATCTGGACTGTGACACGAAATAATGGTTCCTATATTATAAAAAAAAAAACCACTGCAGCCAAATACATAAAACACGTTAGAGAGCTAGACAGGTGCGGCCTGTGGGTCATGAGGCTGAACATGGTTGAAGGGGCCTGAGTCTTGGCATCTTACAGATTTGGGTTTGAATCGCCCCTTTACACTTCAGACTGTAACTTGCTCTCTTCTGTGTTAGTCACTCAGTTGTGTCCGACTCTTTGCGACCCCGTGGTCTGTCCATGGATTTCTCTAGGCAAGACTACTAGAGTGGGTTGTTATTCCCTTCTCCAGGAGATCTTCCCAACCCAGGAATCAAACCTAGGTCTCCTGCACTGCAGGCAGATTCTTTACTATCTGAGCCACCAGAGAAGCCCCTAGCTTGCTCTCTAGGAACCTCAGTTTCTCCATGTGTACTTCAGGTCCTCCAGAAGTATTGTGAGGATGACTAACAGAGTCTGTGTCCAGTACTCAGTAAAGCTGTGGCAAGGGGTGGGGCCCAGCTCCAACAAGTCAGTGGCAACCTCCAGCCACCACTTTCCCTTGCCTGGCCTCAGTTTCCCCTATGGTTTATGCAGCTTTGTTTCTATCTAGCCTGGCTGAAGGAAGGCGGTGTAGGAGGGGCCGCCTTGCAGGGAAGGGGCAAGGCTGGGTCCTCCAGTGGGCTCCCTGACCTAAGCTGCCTAGAGGAGGAAGTGTTGCAGGGTACCCCATTGGGAAACCTGGTAGCAGCCCTCCCGCAGCCTGAACCCAGCACATCTCACAGTCATTGCTCCACTGTGAGTGAGCAACAGACCCCCACCCTCAACCCAGGGCAAGGCCTCCCCAGAAGGGGAACTCCTCCCCCACCCCCGCAAGTCCCTCACCCAACCCTCCATCCGCCTGCTACCCCCACCAGTTACTTCCTCCTCCCCCTCCTCTCAGCCACATCAAGGCAGCAGCAAAGAGTCACATGCAAATATCCTGTCCTGGAACTGCCACCAGAGTCAGTGGGGCTCCTCCCCACCCCACCCAAGCCTGGACCCTTTCCCATGTCTCTGGGGGCCTGGGAAAGGAAGGAGGATTAAGTGAGGGTTCACACCCCCCAGTGCTGTCCCACTTCATCCTCACAACAACTCTGACAGACCTGGCTCAATTTTATGAGAAAGCTGAGGCCCTGAAATGGGGAATCAATTTGTCCAAGGTTACAAAGCCTGGAGGTCCCAGAGGTAGGATTCGAACCCAGCTCCCTAGGACCCCCAGCCAAACTCTTTTCCGAACCCAAACATGCCCAGCATCTATCAGGTGTCAACTGAATACACGCAATCCCAAATCACTCAGGGCCTCAGATCACTTGGGAAACTGGCAAAAGCCTAGGCCCAAGCTGTCAATTAGCTTATGAAGGGATTCCAGTGCACTCAGTCTATAGACCAGGGTCCAGAACTCAGTGACAACTGAGTCAGCACCTCCCCTTTAGTTTTCAATGTCCCATCCTCAACCATGCCACGAAAAGAGTTACTGAAGTTCAGAGAGAGGAGACTTGTCTAGAGTCACCCAGGTGGGAGGGCCAGGGCCAGGCTGGAGTAAGGATTCTCCAGTGAAGGAACTGATCCTAGTCTGGTCATAATCTCCTATGCCTCACCCATGGCGTAAGGAAGCCTGTCAGAAGGGGCCTACATTCTCTGGCCAGGCAAGGCAGTGTTCTCAGCAGGCTTGAAGCCTGAACTGGCTACAGCCCTAGGGAGGGAGGCCTGTCCAGGCTCTCCCCTCCCCTCCTCCCTGGCTGGCTGGATGACGAGGCAGAACAGAATCGGCAGATGCCCCCAGAGGCTGGGAGGAAGGCCTAGCCCCAGGACTCGATAAGGGACAGGAGATAAAAGAAGGCTCTGGGCACTGAGGACCCAGCCTACCATGCCCATTTCCAGGCAGCACCTCCCCAGGTCAACATGCACAGGGCAGGCAGGGGGCACCAGATGATGTGCCAGAAAGCATCTGTTTCCTACAGGCTGCACCGGGGACATGCTGTGTCCTAGACCTGAGTCAATCCGTCTTGCAGGGTCCTGGGGGCTAGTTCCTGATCTGAGCCTCAGTGTCCCACTAGTAAAAGAAGTCAGAGAGGCAATGCAGATGGCGCTACCTGCCTGAAAGCCCAGCAAAGAGTCCTGACCTCCCTGTCCTAGTGTTTCAAAGAGAAATGTCTTCTTATACTGGTCCCCAGCACCCTGGACAGGACAGGGTACAGAGTAGGTGTTCGGTGATTATGTTACTGAGGTGAACAATGGCAGGTGAAGGGCAGACCGGGTCTGGTCCTTATGCATCCCCAGGACCCTCATGGAGCAGGTGTCTGGTAACGTGAAGCACTCAGTAACACCACGTTCACTAGACAGGCTCCCTTTGCCAGGCCTTGCACTTAACAGTCCTACCAGCCTGGCATGCTCCCTTCCTTCAAAACTCAGCTTCCAGTTATTTCTGTGCCCATCTGCCCCACTAGTCCTAAGGGCAAAAACTGTTACCCATTCCCTTCTGTCCCCAGTGTCCTGAAGTTCCGAGTAAGTGGCAGTCATGCGGGTAGCATAAATGACCAGCAGTTTCCCCACTTCGGGTGGGCTCTGCTCTGGCAGAGCCTAGGTTAATTCATTCTCCAAACCTTCTACCCTGCACCAACTTTGCGCCGGCCCAGGCTGGGCGCAACCCAGGTTGAATCTGGGCCCGGGCACGTGGGGTAGGCTGGCTGCCCCTTCCCCTTCTTGAGGCATCTTCTTAACGTCTCACCTGGGAGAGGCCTCAGAGCGGCTCTCCCGGGGCTGAGGTCCCACCCTTCCCGCTTCCTTCCTGTCTCCTTCTCATAGCCCCTTCACCACCACCACCACCCTACTCGCCGCGAGGGCGGCGGCCTGACTCCCGCCCCTTCCTGGGCTCTGGCTCCCGGAGGGCAGGTGCGGAGGAAAAGGACCACAGGCCGGAAGGGCTCGTGTCCGCGAGAGGTGCGGGGCGTGGAGCTAGCTGCTCTAGGGGATAGGGCGGCTGAGACGCCCCGCCGACCTCGGAGGCCGCGCGCCCGCTTTCTCTGCACCCGACAACCTCACCTTCCCGGGCCTTGAGTAGCACCGTGTTCGCTACGATGTTCTCGAGCTCCATGGGCTGCGGCGCCGCCGGGCCAGCCGGGCCGCGCCGCCGGCTAGGACTGCGCGAGGGGGCCGGGGCCGGATGGCGATCGGCGAGGCTCGGATCGGCTCGCAGTGACCGCACCGCGGCCTCCGGGGCCTCCCGGGCCGCCGCCGCCGCCCGCCGCTCACTCTCCGCCCCCTCCCGGGGGCCACCCGGGCTCCGGCACGCCCCGCCCCGGCCCGCCTTCTGTTTACTTTACTTGGCCAATAACTGGGCGAGCGCTCCCCGCGCCGTCTTCCCATTAGACGAGCCCTTAATCATCCCCCGCCCCCGGAGCTAGGGATTCGTTCAAAGGAACAGGGCGGGCAGGACCTAAAACGTCACCTCTTCCTGGTTGGTCTGCGGTGGGGTTCAGCCCCTACGTTCGAATTTCTGCACCTTCGTAGGATACCGAACTGCCAATTAGGGTCGAGCCCTCCTCGGGGACAACGGAGGTGGGATCTCTGGATCACGCCCCAGATACCGGGTATTTGATTGGATGAACGAAGGTCAGTCATTCTCAGCACTGCACTCTGATTGGACCACTAGGTGTGGGTGTGGTCCCTTTGGTTCACCCTGGCTTTTCCAGGGTTTAAAGGGGATGCGTCTGGCATCCTAGGCCTTCTGCAGTAGGGCCTCAAACAAGTTTGTATATCGTCCGTATGCTTTTGGGTCGGCCCATCCTCGAGGGCGCACATCGGAGGCAGGGAGAGGCCTAGAGAAGGCTGGCGGCCTCCCTAGTTGCGACCCAGCCTCCGGCCTGCCCACTGCTGGCGCCCCCGCCCTGCCCCCACAGCCGGATGTTGTGATTTCTCTCCACCCACACGGCTTCGCCCGCCCTCGGCCTCTGCTGCCTTATAAGGCAGCGCTACCACCCCAAGCGGCAGGAATGAACTCACACCCATTATACAGGTGGGGAGCTGGGGTCCAGTGGCTGGCTTCAGGCCTAAGACTAGGAAGAAAGCAAGGTTGCAATTTTACAGCTAATCAACAACTTCTAGTTCAACATCCTACTCCCTCCACCCTCACTTCGCACACCAGGAAACGGAGGCTTGCCCAAACTTGCAAGTAAAGCAAGACAGATTCAACTAGGCTTCTCCGGTTCCTGTCCATTCATTCATCCAAAAATGCAGAGCACATACTTCGTGCCAGGCACCGAGCCAGGAGCTGGGGAATACAGTAGTGCCAGCAAGATAGTCAGTCTCTCTGCCTACCTGCAAGAAGGAGGATCAAGATGGTAATCCTATGAGTAAACAAATAATTGGGGTGGTCTGAGAGAATGATAAATGCTATTAAGACAGTAAGACAAAATAGTGAAGGGAATTGGTCTCAGGGTGTGACATTTGAGCAGATCCAACCACACAAAGATCTAGAGGAACAGAGTTTCAAGCAGAGGCAATAACAAGTGCAAAGCTCTGAGCCTAGAGTAAGTTTGCTATGTTCAGGGAACAGGAAGAAGGCCTGTGTAGCTTCCGAGCCCAAAAGTCTGATATGAAATGAAAGAGCAGGGATTTAACTAAATCCTGAAAGGCTTTGCAAACCATGGAGAAGAGTTTGTTTTTCTTAAATGAAATGTGAAGACTTTGAAAGATTTCAAAGCCTTTGAAAGCCTTTTAAAAGATTACTCTAGCTAGTAGACTTTCAAGGGGCCAAGAATGGAGGCAGAACAAGCAGTTGGGAGGCTATAGAATTCCAGGAGACGGGATGATGACATGGACTGAGAAGGTGGCAGTGGAGATGCAGGGAAATGCATGGATCTAGGATACTTTGGGGAATAAAGATAAGTACCTTGAAAGAAGGAAAACCAGTGGTCAGTAGGACAAAGGACAGGTACCTCACCCACTGGAGGCTGTCATGTCCAAGTGAGACCTGAGAGTTAAGTGAGAATGTGCAGTTTTCAGAGGTAACTGGTGTGGGAAGGAAAGAGCTCTGGCAAGAGGCAGCGCTTGTTCAGAGTTCTATTGAGGAAGGTGGTGAGGGCTTATACATTTGGGACCTTAGGGCAGAGCACTGAACTAGAGTTTCAGGTTCACATTGGGGTGTGCTTGGTGAGGGGTGGGGATAAGAAATGACGCTCAGGCCTTCCAAAGAGGCCTGAATTAGGGAGCTCCTTGGAAGCTAGGCAAGGAGTGTAGACTTCATTTTGAGGGTAGTGGGGAGCTGTCCAGCGTGTGTTAAACCAGGAAGTAGTTTGATCATATTTGCTTACTGTGTGCCATACTAGGGGTGGGGTGAAGGGTCAGAAGAGAGAGGCTTAGGCTGTCATGTAAACACCTATTATTTTGGTGCCCAGCTTCTGAATGCCCCTCCACTTTAGGAGGAAACCTATAAAATGCAGAGGCAGGCCCTACTCTCCATTAGGGAAATCAGAGGAGGCAAAATTTCCTCTCCAAGTTCCCTAGTACCTGGAGCATGTTTCCAACGTTTGCAAACAGGTCATTGAAATCCAAAGCAAGTGATTCACATCAGACATTAGAGGACCAGAGATCAAATTGCCAACATCCGCTGGATCATGGAAAAAGCAAGAGAGTTCCAGAAAAACATCTATTTCTGCTTTATTGACTATGCCAAAGCCTTTGACTGTGTGGATCACAATCAACTGTGGAAAATTCTTCAAGAGATGGGAATACCAGACCACCTGACCTGCCTCTTGAGAAATCTGTATGCAGGTCAGGAAGCAACAGTTAGAACTCGACATGGAACAACAGACTGATTCCAAATAGGAAAAGGAGTGCATCAAGGCTGTATATTGTCACCCTGCTTATTTAACTTATATGCTGAGTACATCATGAGAAACGCTGGACTGGAAGAAACACAAGCTGGAATCAAGATTGCTGGGAGAAATATCAATAACCTCAGATATGCAGATGACACCACCCTTATGGCAGAAAGTGAAGAGGAACTAAAAAGCCTCTTGATGAAAGTAAAAGAGGAGAATGAAAAAATTGGCTGAAAGCTCAACATTCAGAAAACGAAGATCATGGCATCTGGTCCCATCACTTCATGGGAAATAGATGGGGAAACAATGGAAACAGTGTCAGACTTTATTTTTGGGGGCTCCAGAATCACTGCAGATGGTGACTGCAGCCATGAAATTAAAAGATGCTTACTCCTTGGAAGAAAAGTTATGACCAACCTAGATAGCATATTCAAAAGCAGAGAGATTACTTTGCCGACTAAGGTCCGTCTAGTCAAGGCTATGGTTTTTCCATTGGTCATGTATGGATGTGAGAGTTGGACTGTGAAGAAGGCTGAGCACCGAAGAATTGATGTGTTTGAACTGTGGTGTTGGAGAAGACTCTTGAGAGTCCCTTGGACTGCAAGGAGATCCAACCAGTCCATTCTAAAGGAGATCAGCCCTGGGTATTCTTTGGAAGGAATGATGCTAAAGCTGAAACTCCAGTACTTTGGCCACCTCATGTGAAGAGTTGACTCATTTGAAAAGACTCTGATGCTGGGAGGGATCGGGGGCAGGAGGAGAAGGGGACAACCCAGGATGAGATGGCTGGATGGCATCACTGACTCAATGGACGTGAATCTGAGTGAACTCCGGGAGCTGGTGATGGACAGGGAGGCCTGGCGTGCTGTAATTCATGGGGTTGCAAAGAGTCAGACACGACTGAGCGACTGAACTGAACTGAACTGAGGGTTCGTTATGGTGACAGTAGAAGAAGAGGGGGAGGAGACTGAGCCCGGCCTTAGGAGGGTAGGTGGATTTAACAAGCACCCAGTCAGTTCCTTGTCTGCCTAAGTTACCCAGAATTGGTTTCATTGTTGAGAACCATGTATCCTGAGTAAGGTCTTTCCTTATAGCTCAGTCGGTAAAGAATCTGCTTGCAATGCAGGAGACCTGGCTTCGATTCCTGGGTTATGAAGATCCCCTGGAGAAGAAAATGGCAATCCACTCCAGTATTCTTGCCTGGAAAATCTCATGGACAGAGGAGCCTGGTGGGCTGCAGTCCATGGGGTTGCAAGAGTCGGACATGACTTAGCAGCTAAACCACCACCACCATCCTGAGTAAGACAGGCAGGAGGTCCTTTTAAGAGGAACCATTAGAGAGAGGAATGATACCCTGTGCTGGGGAGGTGGCCAGGGGGTGCAGAGAAGTGACCAGATTGAGAGCTATCATGGAGATGGGACGAATAAGACTTGGCGACTGATATGGGATAAGGATGGGAAGATATCTCACACAATTCCCAGAATCTGACTCTTCAACCCATTCTCTACCTATGGCCAAAATGATCTTTTTATTTATTTATTTTTCCAAAATGATCTTTTTAAAAATGGAGATCAGGGGACTTCCCTAGTGATCCAGTGGTTAAGAATTTGCCTTGCAATGCAGGGCAGTCAGGTTCAATCCCTGGTCAGAGAACTAAGCTCCCACATGCCACGAAGCAACTAAGCCCTAAACACAACTATTGAGCCCAAATGCCACAACCACTGAAGCCTGTTTGCCTAGAGCCCGTGCTCCACAACAAGAGAAGCCCCCGTGATGATAAGCACACACACTGCAACAAAGCGTAGCCCTTGCTTGTGGCAACTAAAGAAAGCCTGCATGTAATAACAAAGACCCAGCACAGCCCCCCAAAAGGAAAAACAAAAGCTGTAAAAGTGACGAAAGGCAACGAAATGCCACCCTCAAGTAAGCTGACCTATGGCAAGGCCTACATGGTTGGAAACTGGCCAACCATCAAGAAGAATGAAGTCAATAGCTTTATGAATGAACTTGGAAGTAGATCCTCCCCCAGTTGCACTGTCTTTGAAGTGCCATAAAGTGAAGTATGCCTGTAAATGTTTGTAATGTAAGTTGCTAAATTTGGGAGCAATTTGTCATCTCTTATTAGCTGCAGTAGATAACTAATTCACTTCCCGTTACACTTATAAATAAAACACAAACTGTTTCGCATGGCCTATTAGGGCCCAACTTGATCTGGGCCGATGTAGCTCTCCAGCAATATTTCATACACCTCTCCCTCTTATCACACTGTGGAGCTGTGCTGTCCAATACAGTAGTCGCATGTGCTATTTAAATTCAAATTAACTAAAAAAAAAAAAAATCCAGTTCCTCAGTCACACTAGCCAGTTTTCAAGTGCTCAGTAGCCACACATGACTAATGGCTAGAGAATATTTCCATCATCACAGAAGTTCTGACAGGCCACACTCATCTGGAGGAAGGAGAGGCTAACATTTGCACAAAGGTTCCACGGTGACAGCCTAAACACTTGGGAGAAAAATGATGCCCCTAAGTAAGGAGGAATGAAGGATGGTGGGCTGGGTACCTTCTGACCCCCTAAACTTGTCTTTGAATAGGCAGTTCTGCCACCTCTTGAAATCTTCCTTCCAAGTCCCTGCTATGAAGAAGCGCTGTCTGTGTGCGTCTGTGTGGATCCAAGCACTTGTGAGCAGGAACTCAATAGTTTCTCCCTTCTGATCCCATAGCTGCTCCAGCTGTGGGAAAATAGAAACCTGAGTACCTTTCTGCTCTGATCCAAAGCAGTTGATAAGGGACCCAGATGTTCAGGAGGAACTGGCATGTGTGTAGAAACTGCTGAAGTGGGGGTAGAGGTGTCCACATGGGAAAGTTTCTTTTTTTCTTCCTTTAAAATTTTTCTTTTTTTTATGTTTATTTTTTATAGTCTTTCTGGTTTCTTTGTAAACTCCTATAGACTGAGTCCCAATCAAAATACCAGGCTTGACCCTTTCACATGAATCCCCATTCAAGCATCTCAACAAGCCATCCTTGTTGGTCTGAGTGCCATTCCCTCCCTAAAGAGGTTTGGCAATCAAGGTTCTGAAAAGCTGAGCTCCTGACTCAGTGATCACACTGGGGGTCAGTGGCCAAGATGGGATTTGAAGTTTTCCTGATTGAAGTTCATTGCTGTTTTTTCCCTCCAGTCCCTACTTCCAAGGTCATTGTTCTTCTGTTCTTTAGGGTACTGACTTACAGAGCTGATCACTAGGGGTTTTGTTTTCTTTTGTTTTAGGAACTTGATGGTAAAACGTATGACCTCCTGTTTGCATCAGTTAGGAGTTTTTGATTGCAACTAAAACTGGCTAAGGTCAAAAAAAAATGAAATTTATTGATTTAAGTAATTTAAAAGTACAAGTCTTGGTTCTGATTACAAGTGTTATTGCATCTCAGATCTCAAATTGCGTCACTCAAAATTTTTCTTTCCCATATTCTGACTCAGCTTTTAAAGTGTTATCTTTATCTCAGCCCATTCTTGAGATGTTAATGGCTGCCGGCAGCTTCAAGCTCACTTCCTACCAACAGGGCCACTTTTATAGAAAGAGAAAGACTCTATCTTGATTCTAAAAATCAAAAAATTCAAAAAATCCTGGGACTGCCTCTCATTGGTTTGATTTGGGTCAGGTGTTCCTTTTGAACAAATCACTGAGGACAGAAAGAGGTAGTGTTCTTTTTTTAAATTGTGAAAAAGTCTTTATTTTAAGAAAAAAATTAAGTTAACAAAAAATTTAATGTTTCATTTTACAAAATACACCTGAAAGGAAATCTCAGTACAAAGAAAATTTTAAATCAAGGCCTCGCCAATTCCTACAGTATTAGTAATGTGTCTCAATTTCTAAAAGTAACTTCTAAAGAGCTTAAATTTAACCAAAAAGATTTCAAATGAAAATAAACTAGAATGAATAAACATGAGAAACATTCCTCTTTGAATTAAGGATCTAAGCATCCTGAGATTTCCAAAAGAGGCAGTGTTCTAACTGGCCAGGCCTGGATCACATGTCCACTCCACCTTCAGCTGAGGGAAAGGGTAAGCTTTCTTCTGTCCACTTGATGGAAGGGGGAATGGGTCCCTCCCCAAAGGAACATTGAGGGCTCTTGCTAGATAAAGGGAGAATGGATGCTAAAGAAGGGAAATGACAGATGTTCACCAGAGGTTCTCAAATTATGTTCCAGTAGAGTTGATACCTTGATTTTTCTGGAAGTCAAAGAAAGAGACAATAGGAATGGAGAGAAGTGGAGAGTTTTGAGAAATATGTGGGCAGTGTAACAAACAGAACTTGAAGGCTGGTTAGACTTGAGGGATAAAGGAGAGTGAAAGTTCTTGGCTAGAAGCATTGGAATATGACTCTAGCTACTTATACAAAAGGGAATTTACATTATGGGAATGCCCTCGACGGTTCATAGCATCAGCTAGAAGGAATACACTTGGAAATAAGTAGGAATAAAGGACCACTAGAGGACCAGAATGTAGGAATTACAATTGTGGTTGTCGACCTAATATCTATTTCTTACTCTTTTGCAGAGTCCCAATTCTGTTCCTGAGGCCACTTGACCTGCATGCCCCTGACTTGGCTCCAGGGTCGATTGGCCTAAGCCAGTCATAGAGAACCCCTTACCCTTGCTAGAGATTGGTTAGGAGTAGCAGATAACCCAGTTGTGGCCATTGAGCCACGAGAGGAGGTCTGCTTGGGAATTTTGGGGAGGAAGCTTTCCTCGTTTCTAAGAATGATCTAATGGAAGGAAAGGTCCTTCTTCACTGGAGTTTAGACATGATTCTTGGAGCTGTGGTAGCCATTTGATGGCCATGAGGGAATCAGCTTGAAGGTATGCACACTGAAGACCATAGTAAACAAAAGAAAAAAGAACTTTTTTTTTTTTTTTGAGTATAATTGCTTTACAATGTTGGGTTAGTTTCTGCTGCACAACAGTGTGAATCAGCCAAGAACACGGATTCTTGATGGCATTGTTAAACCACTGAAAGCACTGTTCCTGGAGCCCCTCCACTCTAGATCTCTTGTGATATGAAATGATAAATTTAAATTTCCTTGCTACGTAAGCTTCGGTTTTGGAAGGCATCCTGACTTATACCATGGAGCAGGGACAATCTGGCCAGGGTACAGTTGGTGAAGTGGCAGACCTCCAACCCCAGCACTTTTCACCATCCTTGCTTGTGTGTCCTGTTCAGGATTCAGAATCCTGGGAGTGAGAGCCTGTTGGCCCAGTTTAGGTCTCTCTGATTACCTTAATGTAGGGAGAGGGTGATCTAGTCCGTTAGGCTTCCATAGTAGGAAGTGGTCACTGGAAATTACCCTTCCCCCACACAATAGGGAAGTTGTTGTTGTTTTTCAGTTGCTAAGTTGTGAAGAACAACTCCCTTATTGTGTAAGGGAAGGGTAATTTCCAGTGACCGCCTCCCACTATGGAAGCCTAATGGACTAGATCACCCTCTCCCTACACTAACGACCTAAACTCAGTCAGTGGGTGCTATCTCCCAGGATTCTGACTCTTTGCAACTCTATGGGCTCCTCTTTCCTCCACTGTCTCCTGGAGTTTGCTGAAACTAATGTCCATTGAGTTGGTGATGCTATCTAGCCATCTCATCCTCTGCCACCCTCATCTCCTTTTGCCTTCAATCTTACCTAGAAGCAGGGTCTTTTCCAATGAGTTGGCTCCTTGCAGGTGGCCAAAGTATTAGAGCTTCAGCAACAGTTCTTCCAAAGAATATTCAGGGTTGATTTCCTTTAGGATTGACTGGTTTGATCTTGCAATCCAAATGACTCTCAAGAGTCTTCTCCAACACCACAATTTGAAAGTATCCATTTTAGCAATCAGCCTTCTTTATGGTTCAGCTCACACATTCATACATAACTACTAGAAAAAACATAGCTCTCACTATATGGACCTTTGTTGGCAAAGTGATTTCTTTGCTTTTTAATATGCTGTCTAGGTTTGTTATAGCTTTCCTTTCAAGGAGCAAGCACCTTTTAATTTCATGGCTGCAGTTACCATCTGCAGTGATTTTGGAGCCCAAGAAAATAAAATCTGTCACTGTTTCCACTGTTTCCCCATCTATTTGCCATGAAGTGATGGGACCAGATGTCATGATCTTAGGTTTTTGAATGCTGAGTGAAAGAGAGCCAGTCTTTTTGCCCTCTTCTCTCACCCTCATCAAGAGGCTCTTTTGTTCCTCTTCATCTTCTGCCATTAGAGTGGTATCGTCTGCCTATCTAAGGATGTTGATATTTCTTCCAGCAATCTTGATTCCAGCTTGTGATTCATCCAGCCTGGCATTTCCCATGATGTCCTCTGCCTAGAAGTGAATTAAACAGAGTGACAATATACAGCCTTGTTGTACTCCCCCAATTTTGAAACAGTCCATTGTTCCATGTCCTGTTCTGACTATTGCTTCTAGACCCAAGTATAGGTTTCTCAGGAGACAGGCAAGGTAGTCGGTACTCTCATCTCTAAGAATTTTCCATTGTTTATTGTCATCCACACAGTCAAAGGCTTTAGCATGGTCAATGAAACAGAGTTTTTCTAGACCTCCCTTGTTTTCTCCGTGATTCAATGAATGTTGGCAATTTGATCTCTGGTTCCTCTGCCTCTTCAAAACCCAGCTTGTACATCTGGAAGTTCTTGGTTCACATACTAGGCTAAAGCCTAGCTTGAAGGATTTTGAGCATAACGTTGCTAGCATGTAAAATGAGCACAGTTGTGCAGTAGTTTGAGCATTCTTTGGCATTGCCCTTCTTTGGTACTGGAATGAAAACTGACCTTTTCAGTCCTGTCACCACTGCTGGGTTTTCCAAATTTGCTGGCATAATGAGTGCAGCACTTTAACAGCATCATCTTTTATGACTTGAAATAGTGCAGCTGGAATTCCATCACCTTCACTAGCTTTGTTTGTGGTAATGCTTCCTAAGGCCCAGTTGACTTCACACTCCAAGATATCTGGCTTTAGGTGAGTAACAATACCCTCGTGGTTATCCAGGTCACTAAGACCATTCTTGTATAGTTCTTCTGTGTATTCTTGCCACCCTATCTTAATCTCTTCTGCTTCTGTTAGGTCCTTGTGGTTTTTGTCCTTTACTGTGCCCATCCTTGCATGAAATGTTCCCTTGATATATCCCATTTTGTTGAAGAGATCTGCCTTTCCCATTCTATTGTTTTCCTCTATTTCTTTGCATTGTTCATTTAAGAAGGCCTTCTTATCTCTTCTTGCTATTCTCTGGAACTCTGCATTCAGTTGGGTATATCTTTCCCTTTCTCCCTTACCTTTTGCTTCTCCTCTTTCTCAGCTATTTTTAAAGCCTTCTCAGACAACCACTTAGCCTTCTTGCCTTCCTCTTTCTTTCGTATGTTTTTGATCACTGCCTCTTGTACAGCACTATGAACTTCCAGCCATAGTTCTTCAGGCACTCTGTCTAGCATGTCTAATCCCTTGAATCTATTCATCACCTCCAATGTATAATCATAAGAGATTTTATGTAGGTCATATCTGAATGGCCTAGTGGTTTTCCCTACTTTCTTTAATGTAAGCCTTAATTTTGCAATAAGGAGCTCATGATCTAAGCCACAGTCAGCTCCAGGTCTTGTTTTTCCTGACTGTATAGTGCTTCTCCTCCATCTTTGGCTGCAAACAGCATAATCAATCTGATTTCAGTGACTCTCTGGTGATGTCCATGCCCGTGTGTAGAGTCATCTCTTGTGTTGTTGGAAGAGGGTATTTGCTATGACCAGTGTGCCCTGCTTCATTGTGTACTCCAAGGCCAAACTTGCCTTTTTTTCCAGGTATCTCTTGACTTCCTACTTTTGCATTCCAATCCTCTATGATGAAAAAGACATTTTTTTTTTTTTGGTGTGTGTGTGTTAGATCTACAAGGTATCATAGGTCTACATAGAACCAGTCAACTTCAGCTTCTTCAGCACCAGTAGTTGGGGCATAGACTTGGATTAGTGTGATGTTGAATGGTTTGCCTTGGAATGGAGCTGAGATTATTCTGTCATTTTTGAGACTGCACCCAAGCATGGCACTTTTGTTGACTATGAGGGCTATTCCATTTCTTGTAAGGGACTGTTGTCCACAGTAGTAGATATAATGATCATCTGAATTAAATTTGACCATTCCTGTCCATTTTAGTTCACTGATTCCTCAGATGTCAATGTTCAGTCTTGCCATCTGCCTGACCACATCCAATTTACCTCTGTTCATGGACCTAACATTCCAGGTTCATATGCAATATTGTTCTTTATAGAATCAGACTGTACTTTCACCACCAGACACATCCACAACTAAGCACTGTCTCTACTTTAGCCCAGATGCTTCATTCTTACTAGAGCTATTGTTAATTGCCCTCTGCTCTTCCCCAGTAGCATATTGGATCACAGGCTTGTCATGGCAAAGGGGCTTGTGTAACTCAATGAAGCTATGAACCATGCTGTGCAGGGCCACCCAAGATGGATGTATCATACTGAAGAGTTCTGACAAAATGTGGTCTACTGGAGGAGAGAATGGCAAACCACTCCAGTATTCTTGCCTGGGTAACCCCACGGACAGTATGAAAAGGCAAAAAAGACATGATGCTGAAAGATAAACCTCCCAGGTAGGAATGTGTCCTATATATACTGGGGAAGAGTAGATGGCAGCAGGGTTGGGGTGACCCCAAATATGAGCTTCCAAGATGGCACTAGTGGTAAAGAACCTGCCTTCCAGTGCAGGAAATTTAAGAGACATGGGTTCAGTCCTTGGGTCGGGAAGATCCCCTGGAGGAGGGCATGGCAACCCACTCTGGTATTCTTGTCTGGAGAATCCCATGGACAGAGGAGTCTGGTGAGCTACAGTCCATGGGGTTGCAAAGAGTCAGACACACCTGAAGCAACTTAGCATGCAAACACAACCCCAAATAGAAACTGGCAGACAAGAGGAAGAGGAGGGGGGAACAGATGCTGAACATCCATAAACCCATGAATATCCATCTCTGGTCCCAGCAGACTGGTTGTCTCATCTCACATTCCATATAAAGCAGCCTGCACTTACCATATTCTTCACCTGACATGCCACATCCAGGCTTCTGTGAAGTTGTCTTACTTGCTCTGCCTGGAAGCCCTTCTCTCCTTTTCCCACCTGCAACTCCCTATTCTTTGTGAAGATGTGTTTAAAAGGCCCCTTCCATTTGAAGAGAGAGCTGGTTTCTCATCAGATGGAAGGAGCCAGTAGGGGACCAGTTCTGGGTCACAGACTGTATTCAGGAACTGAAATCAAGACCTGATGAAGGTGCTTTCACTTTAATGAGCTTGTCTGTACCTCTCATGATTTCACTTTCATCATGGTCTTATTAGCCATTACTTCCACTGTTGAAAACAATTGTTGAAGTGGTGCCTTTATTCCTGCCCTCCTGTTGCTGGTGTTTCTGTCCTAGGAAGTCTTCCATGACCTGCCTCTCTTCCATCAGAATCAAGAATTTGCTACATTCTGTCTTCACTTCATTTCCCACAAATTACTTTGGATCAGTCAGGACTTCTTTGATTGAAAATGATGGAAGTCCATTCAAACTGGTTTTAATTTGTACCTGTAACTGAGAATTCTTGAGGCTATCTCTAGTTTTAGGATCCAGATTCTCAAATAAAATAATCAATAATCACTCTACCTGTGTTAGTTATCAAATGCTGGGTAGCAAATAATCCAAAAATTTATGGCTTAAAACAACAAAAATCAACTGGGATTTTCACAACTTTAGAGGTTCAAGAATTTAGGAGCTGCTTAGCTGGATGGTCTGGCTTGAGGTTTCTAATGAGGTTGCAGGTCAGATGCTGGTTGGGGCTGCAATACCCATGTCAAAAGTGTTCATGCACATGGCTACATGGCTGTCCAATTTGTGCTGATTGTTGGCTGAAGACTTTACTTTCTTCCCTCATGGGCCTCTCTGAAGGGCTGCTTGAGTGTCCTCACAGCATGGCAGCTGGCCTCCCCCAGAGTGAGTGATCCATGAGACCAAGCCTGAAACTGTGATCCCTTTTATGACCTGGGCTCAGAAGTCAAACATTTGCTTCATTCCCAGGCAGGACCTCCCTAGGCCGTGACAGAGATGGCCATCAACATCTCCAGGATTGCATTCTTAGGGACTCCAAGAGGAAGAAAGTACCTTTATCCTAAAAGTTCTGGTGAAAAGTCCCAGGGCTGACTCCGATTGGCCACACTTGTGTATGGCTTATCCCTGAACCAATCCCTGTGGTCTAGAAATACCATACTCTGATTGGCCAGACCTAGGCCACACCCCCAGCCCAAGAACTGAGGGTAGAGTGGGCAGCACTAGAGACTCATGGAGGGGATGAAGGAAGAATAGTTTTCAAAGGAAAAATCAGGGTGTCCTTACTGAACCAAGATAAATAGCTGTTAGGAAGAAAAAATAATACATGCCCAACACATCTCCCTTCCTTGTGCTCCAATTGCATATTTTAGCACTTCTTGATTTAGTAGTTTTTGTAATTTTTTCCATGGGATCATTTACTTACTTTGTAGGTAGAACTCTAAGATGGCCCTCAAGACCCCGGTGTAAACATACCTTCTCCCAGCTATTTAATCAAATGCTAATCTACAGACTTCTGTAGAAGAATGCTGTGAATATATAAGTAAGGTCCTAAATCAGCTGACCTTAAGAGAGGGAGATTTTCCTTAGTGGGCCTGACCTAATCAGATGAATCCTTAAAAGGGACAGGGTTCTTCCTAACAGAGGAAATTCAAAGGGTGAGAAAGAGTCAACATGGCAGAAATTCTCTGTTGTTGGCCTGGGAAATTGAAGGGACTCTATGGCAAGAAATGCAGGAAGCTTCTAGCAGTTGAGGGCAGCCCCTAGCTGATGGCTTGCAAGGAAACAGGGACCTCACTTACTACAAATGTAAAAAAAAACCTGAATTCTGCCAATGACCTGAATGACCTTGGAGGGAATTTTTTTTCCCCAGAGCCTCCAGAGAACTTAGCCTTAACTCAGCTTTGTGAAACAGCAGAAAACTGAATCACACAGTATAGGACTTTAGACCCAGAGATTTGTGAACTGACTATGGTATTATTTTAATCTGCAAAGTTTGTGGTTAATTTTAGACAGCAATAGAAAATGAATACACTTCCCCATCAGTTCAGTTCAGTCGCTCAGTCGTGTCCGACTCTTTGCGACCCCATGAATCACAGCACGCCAGGCCTCCCTGTTCATCACCATCTCTCGGAGTTCACTCAGACTCATGTCCATCAAGTCCGTGGTGCCATCCAGCCATCTCATCCTCGGTTGTCCCTTTCTCCTCCTGCCCCCAATCCCTCCCAGCATCAGAGTCTTTTCCAATGAGTCAACTCTTTGCATGAGGTGGCCAAAGTACTGGAGTTTCAGCTTCAGCATCATTCCCTCCAAAGAAATCCCAGGGTTGATCTCCTTCAGAATGGACTGGTTGGATCTCCTTGCAGTCCAAGGGACTCTCAAGAGTCTTCTCCAACACCACAGTTCAAAAGCATCAATTCTTCAGTGCTCAGCCTTCTTCACAGTCCTACTCTCACATCCATACATGACCAGAGGAAAAACCATAGCCTTGACTAGACGGACCTTAGTCAGCAAAGTAATGTCCCTGCTTTTGAATATGCTATCTAGGTTTGTCATAACTTTTCTTCCAAGGAGTAAACGTCTTTTAATTTCATGGCTGCAGTCACCATCTGCAGTGATTTTGGAGCCCCAAAAAATAAAGTCTGACACTGTTTCCATTGTTTCCCCATCTATTTCCCATGAAGTGATGGGACCAGATGCCATGATCTTTGTTTTCTGAATGTTGAGCTTTAAGCCAGCTTTTTCACTCTCCTCTCTCACTTTCATCAAGAGGCTTTTAGTTCCTCTTCACTTTCTGCCATAAGGGTGGTGTTATCTGCATATCTGAGGTTATTGATATTTCTCCCAGCAATCTTGATTCCAGCTTGTGTTTCTTCCAGCCCAGCATTTCTCATGATGTACTCAGCATATAAGTTAAATAAGCAGGGTGACAATATACAGCCTTGACGTACTCCTCTTCCTATTTGGAACCAGTCTGTTGTTCTATGTCCAGTTCTAACTGTTGCTTCCTGACCTGCATACAGATTTCTCAAGAGGCAGGTCAGGTGGTCTGGTATTCCCATCTCTTGAAGAATTTTCCACAGTTGATTGTGATCCACACAGTCAAAGGCTTTGGCATAGTCAATAAAGCAGAAATAGATGTTTTTCTGGAACTCTCTTGCTTTTTCCATGATCCAGCGGATGTTGGCAATTTGATCTCTGGTTCCTCTGCCTTTTCTAAAACCAGCTTGAACATCTGGAAGTTCACAGTTCACATATTGCTGAAGCCTGGCTTGGAGAATTTTGAGCATTACTTTACTAGCGTGTGAGATGAGTGCAATTGTGCGGTAGTTTGAGCATTCTTTGGCGTTGCCTTTCCTTGGGATTGGAAGGAAAACTGACCTTTTCCAGTCCTGTGGCCACTGCTGAGTTTTCCAAATTTGTTGGCATATTGAGTGCAGCACTTTCACAGCATCATCTTTCAGGATTTGAAATAGCTCGACTGGAATTCCATCACCTCCACTGGCTTTGTCCATAGTGATGCTGTCTAAGGCCCACTTGACTTCACATTCCAGGATGTCTGGCTCTAGATGAGTGATCACATCATCATGATTATCTGGGTCGTGAAGATCTTTTTTGTACAGTTCTTCCGTGTATTCTTGCCACCTCTTCTTAATATCTTCTGCTTCTGTTAGGTCCATACCATTTCTGTCCTTTATCGAGCCCATCTTTGCGTGAAATGTTCCCTTGGTATCTCTAATTTTCTTGAAGAGATCTCTAGTCTTCCTCATTCTGTTGTTTTCCTCGTTTTTTTGCATTGATCCCTGAAGAAGGCTTTCTTATCCCTTCTTGCTATTCTTTGGAACTCTGCATTCAGATGCTTATATCTTTCCTTTTCTCCTTTGCTTTTTGCCTCTCTCCTTTTCACAGCCATTTGTAAGGCCTCCCCAGACAGCCATTTTACATTTTTGCATTTCTTTTCCATGGGGATGGTCTTGATCCCTGTCTCCTGTACAATGTCACGAACCTCATTCCATAGTTCATCAGGCACTCTATCTATCAGATCTAGGCCCTTAAATCTATTTCTCACTTCCACTGTATAATCATAAGGGATTTGATTTAGGTCACACCTGAATGGTCTAGCGGTTTCCCCTACTTTCTTCAATTTCAGTCTGAATTTGGTAATAAGGAGTTCATGATCTGAGCCACAGTCAGCTCCTGGTCTTCTTTTTGTTGACTGTATAGAGCTTCTCCATCTTTGGCTGCAAAGAATATAATCAATCTGATTTCGGTGTTGACCATCTGGTGATGTCCATGTGTAGAGTCTTCTCTTGTGTTGTTGGAAGAGGGTGTTTGCTATGACCAGTGCGTTTTCTTGGCAAAACTCTATTAGTCTTTGCCCTGCTTCATTCCGCATTCCAAGGCCAAATTTGCCTGTTACTCCAGGTGTTTCTTGACTTCCTACTTTTGCATTCCAGTCCCCTATAATGAAAAGGACATCTTTTTTGGGTGTTAGTTCTAAAAGGTCTTGTAGGTCTTCATAAAACCGTTCAACTTCAGCTTCTTCAGCATTACTGGTTGGGGCATAGACTTGGATAACTGTGATATTGAATGGTTTGCCTTGGAGATGAACAGAGATCATTCTGTCGTTTTTGAGATTGCATCCAAGTACTGCATTTCGGACTCTTTTGTTGACCATGATGACTACTCCATTTCTTCTGAGGGATTCCTGCCCGCA
This sequence comes from Capra hircus, assembly GCF_001704415.2. Classification (NCBI taxonomy): domain Eukaryota; kingdom Metazoa; phylum Chordata; class Mammalia; order Artiodactyla; family Bovidae; genus Capra; species Capra hircus. The sequence continues at coordinate 71,708,523 of NC_030814.1, forward strand.
GTAGTAGATATAATGGTCATCTGAGTTAAATTCACCCATTCCAGTCCATTTTAGTTCGCTGATTCCTAGAATGTCGACGTTTCCTCTTGCCATCTCTTGCCTTGATTCATGGACCTGACATTCCAGGTTCCTATGCAATATTGCTCTTTACAGCATCGGATCTTGCTTCTATCACCAGTCACATGCACAACTGGGTATTGTTTTTGTTTTGGCTCCATCCCTTCATTCTTTCTGGAGTTACTTCTCCACTGATCTCCAGTAGCATATTGGGCATCTACTGACCTGGAGAGTTCCTCTTTCAGTATCCTATCATTTTGCCTTTTCATGCTGTTCATGGGGTTCTCAAGGCAAGAATACTGAAGTGGCTTGCCATTCCCTTCTCCAGTGGACCACGTTCTGTCAGACCTCTCCACCATGACCCGCCTGTCTTGGGTTGCCCTGCAGGCATGGCTTGGTTTCATTGAGTTAGACAAGGCTGTGGTCCTAGTGTGATTAGATTGACTAGTTTTCTGAAATCATACTCACACTTCCCCATTGGAGAAGGAAATGGCAACGCACTCCAGTATTCTTGCCTGGGCTATCCCATGGACAGGGGAGCCTGGTGGGCTACAGTCCATGGGGTTGCAAAAGAGTCGAACATGACTTAGCAGCTAAACAGCAAGATACTTCCCCGTGGACTCTCAGATTCCCAAAGTAGGGAGCTTCTCTTGGATTTACTTACCCTCCTCATCCCCAGTAAGACTGGAAATGAGGCAACCCCTCTTCCTGCTTCCAGTTGTACTATCTGGGAAAGATGGGGGGGGAGCCCCACTCCTTATTATTCTACTCCCACCCACCAGCTCCCAGCTTTCCCATCCTTAGGGGTTCATCAAGGAAACTCTGCTTGACTTTCCATAAACAGCCTAAAAGGGCAGCTCAACCAACCTCTGCTCCCCAGGCCCCAGGGACCTTTGACCAGTTCTATTGATCTGGACTCCTGGTCAAGTGCTTGGACCAACAGACAGACGCCATGAGGGCACTGCTGCTCCTGGGGGCCCTGCTGGTGAGCCTGGAGTCAACGGTTTCGGTGAGGACTGTGGGAACCAGGAGGGTTACACTGGGATGGTCCTTGTGGGTCCCTATCACGGCTTTGGCCTCTGACCATGACCTTTTGGCCCAGGAGATTGGAAGTCCTGTTTGGAAAGAAGAGGCAAGCCCATAAGGCCCAAGTAAAGGAGAGCGAGAATAGACAGACTGGTGGCTACGAGGATGTGGCCTGCATTTCTGGGGGAGAGGGAAATTGAGGAGACAACAGGAGGAGTAGAGAGGGGGCCGGGCCTTTGGAGGAAATCTCTGCGTTTCAGGGCTGTGAGAGGAAGCTGGGGACTAGCATGGGACAGGAGCAGGCAATGACTTTCTGGCAAAATTCCCTGTCTTCTTCTCTCCCCCATAGACTCCACCTTGGAAAGGCCCCAAGAAGCATAAGCTCACAGAGAGTGATCACACAGTGGGTAAGTAGCCTGGGACCACCTCCAGAGAGAGCCTCGGACAGGGATGAGTCATGAGACGGTGTGCAGATTGTTAGTCTTTGGCCCTTGGAGTGGGAGGGAAAATCCTGGGCAGTCTTCACTCTTACCCCTGGAGTTGTCCGGCTGGCATTCAGACCTGGGTGCCTGCCAAGTGTCGGGTCTGGTGCAAGTGGGTGTTGCAGACCCAGAGTGATGGTGAGCTGTGTGCTCCCTGAGGACAGGTTGGGGCTGTATCTGAGTGCCTGGCCCAGCACCTGCTCTTCTTCCTCAGCTTCCCAGGCCTGCGTCATCCTTTCCTCTTCTCGATGTATCTCCCAGGCATCAGGCATGCCACACAAAGGCCAGGGCCCCTGATGGACAAGAAAGGATTGAGAGCAGGGCTTTAGAGCCCAAATGCTTCTGAATCCCAGCCTCATCACTCATGGGCTGGGTGGCTCTGGGTCAGTGACTTGACTTCTCCAAGCTTAAATTTCCCCACCTGTAAAACCAAGCTGGTAATGGTAAAACTCTTAAGGTTGCTGAGAAGGAGAAATGAGTCATTTATCCTGGTGAGACATTCAGCCCACATTTTGGTGCACGGTAAATGCTTAAAATATATTGACTTTTATTATCAAGTTTCCTTTTAGATGAGGGATATCTGCCGTCTCCCCCTAGCTCCCTATTGTCTTTATTCTTCTAGACACTAAATATTTACCTAGAGTTGCAAACTAGAGCTTGCTCTGGTAAGCCTGGCCTGGTGGGATGAGACAGTCCCTCAGCATGGCCCTGAGGCCCAGCCCAGCCAACCCTGACTGCCTCATCTCCTCTCTTCAGCACTTCATACCCAGCCAAATAGCTCTTCTTCCTCTAGCCTGACCCAACCTAGCTGCTCTGTCCTTGCCTAGTCACCAACTTAAGGTCCTCCATTCCATTTGGGCTTCCCTTGTGGCTCAGCTGGTAAAGAATCTGCCTGCAATGCAGGAGATCTGGGTTCAATCCCTGAGTTGGGAAGATCCCCTGGAGAAGGGAAAGCCTACCCACTCCAGTATTCTGGCATGGAGAATTCCATAGACTATACAGTCGAAAAGAGTTGAATACGACTGAGCGATTTTCACTTGCTTTTTTTCCCATTCCATTTGCATCTTAAAGGTCTATCTCAGATGCCTCTCCCTCTTTCTTTACTATCCTGTCTGTGATTTGGCCCTCAGCACAAGTGCCAGTATGCCTTTAACAATATGAGCTAATGTATTTCAAACACAGACTATGTGCCAGACTCTCAGTGTTTTACAGACAATCTCATTTAAGTTTCACAACACTCCTCTGAAGTATATACAGTCAGTTCTCATTATTCCTAGCAGTCATATTCTATAAAGTCACCATGAACACTGAATTAGCAAAAACCACGCCATTACTTCTAGAGGAAATATAGGGTTAGGTTCCTGTGAGCTCTGGTTACATTTTCACATCACCATCAATATATAACCTTGCCTTATGTGTGATTTTGTTTAAAGACACTTTCCTTAATAGATGTTGTTGATTCATTGATATTGAACTCATGGCCAGCGGCACTATTAGCTTACACCTGGATGAAACTTACCTAGTCTGAAATTGTCCTCTATAATATAAATCACAGCCCTCTTGTGCATAGGAACACTGGACCACACTCTAGCACTCTACTCGGCAACCATTTTCAAGCAAAACCGTTTACCAAAAACACAAAATTTGAAAATGTGGCACTAAATAGAGTGTGAAAAGGACACTTGTTTACAGTAGGAGCTGAACAAGAAGCAGAGTATCACTTCATTTGACCTTAGCTGGGAATGTGCACTTCAGGTGACTCAAATTTTTCACCACTCTGTGCATATCTACAAATGATCGTGAAAGCACCTTGAGTATTGGTTTGAGGTTACAGATAAATTTTAGTGAGACATGCAGATAAGCAAACACAGAATCTGAATAATGAAGCTCAATTGTACTATTTTTTAAAAATTATGATAGCAATATTTTTACTGTAAAAACTACAGAAGTTACAGAAATAGAAGAGAAGGAAAAGTTATCCACAATCCACTATCTTCCAAAAACCACTTTTAGAAATTTTGGAGATATCCTTCTAGATTTATTTTTTTATGCATATGTAAAAATACTTGTTAAAAAAATTGGACATGCTGTTTTTGACTGACTTTATTTAAAATTATGAATATCTTTCTGTGCAAATAGACCTGTATCACTATTTTTTTTCATTGTGGTAAAATACACATAACACAAAATGCTCTACCTCAACCATTTATTTATTTATTTGGCTGCACTGGGTCTTTGTTGAGGCTCACCGGGGCCTCCCTAGTTGCAGAACTTGTGATCTAGAGCACAGGTTCACTAGTTGCAGCACTCAGGACTTAATTGCCCCACAGCTTGTGGGATCTTGATCTTAGTTCCCTGGTTGGGGATCAAACCCATATCCCCTGCATTGGAAGGTGGACTCCTAACCGCTAGATCACCAGGGAAGTCCCTCCTCAACCATTTTGAAGTCCAGTTCAGTGGTATTAAATATGATAATACTGTTGTGCAGTCCTTACCACTATCCATCTACAATTCTTTTCATCTTGCAAAACCTAAACCCTTCATCTTTACTATGTATTATTTTTGCCATTTTAGAGATGAGGCAAGTAAGGATCAGAATGGTCAAGTAACTTCAAGAATCAGCAAGTATTTACTAAGTGCCTGCTTTATGGCAAGCAGTCTTCGAGGCCTGAGGTCTGCAGACTTGTCCAAAGTCACCCAGTTAGTAGTTGGTGGAGTCAGGAGTCCACTCCAGCTGTCAGACTCCAGAACCCAACTCTTAAGCAGGGTGTGGTCTTGAAGGTAGGGCTTCCCAGGTGGCACTAGTGGTAAAGAACCCGCTTGCCAATACAGGAGACATAAGAGACACAGGTTCAATCCCTGGATCCTCTGGAGAAGGGCATGGCATCCCACTCCAGTATTCCTGCCTGGGTAATCCCCATAGCATGCACGCATGGTCTTGAAGGTCTTTTCAAAGGTCTATCTTTTTTCCAACCAGACTGTGAGGGTGGTTCCTGGTCAATGGGGGCACGGGGAAAGGCATTAAAGAGTGTGTTATCCCTGCAGTTCTCACTGTCACCGGGGAACCCTGCCACTTCCCCTTCCAGTACCACCGGCAGCTGTATCATAAATGCATCCACAGAGGCCGGCCAGGCCCCCGACCTTGGTAAGACTACCCAGGAAGGGTTGGAGCAGGGGTCTTCTGTGGACTCTGCCCACCCTTCTGTCCAGGGAACCCTGCTTGAAGAGAGGGGGTTGTGACAGGGGAGGTGAGCTTAGCCCCTTGCGCAAAGCAGGGAAACCTCATCTCTTTCATTTTTTGAAGTATAGTTGATTTACAATATTGTGTTGGTTCCAGGTGTACTGCAAAGTGATTCATTTATATATATATATATATACACATATATATATATATATATATATATATATATATATATATATATACATATACACGTATACATGGGCTTCCCTAGTGGCTTAGCTGGTAAAGAATTCGCCTGCAATGTGGGAGCCTGAGTTTGATCCTTGGGTTGGGAAGATCCCCTGGAGAAGGGAAAGGCTACCCACTCCAGTATTCTGGCCTGGAGAATACATGTGTGTGTGTGTGTATGTGTATATATGTTATTATAAGACACTGAAAATAATTACTGGTGTTATACAGTAAATCCTTGTTGCTTATCTATTTCATGTATAGTAGTTTCTCTCCATTAATCTCATATTCCTAATTTAGCCCCTCCCTTTCCACTTTGGTAACTATAAGTTTGTTTTCTATGTCTGAATCTGTTTCTATTTTGTATATAGATTCACCTGTATTCTTGTTTAGCTTCCACATGTAAGTGATGTCATATAATATTTATCTTTATCTGACTCACTTCACTTAGTATACTAACTCCCCAGGCCCATCCATGTTGCTGCAAATGGCAGCATTTCCTTCTTCTGCTATGGCTGAGTCATATCCCACCGTGTATGTGCCACCTCCTCTTCAACCGCTCGTCTGTCGATGGGCACTTGGGTCGCTTCCACATCTTAAGCTTTGTCTCTTTCTGCAGGTGTGCTACTACCCCCAACTTTGAGAAGGACCAACGATGGGCATACTGCCTGGAGCCCAAGAAAGTGAAAGGTGCCATACAACCTTTGGAGTGACCCAGGGCCCTCTCCCCACCCCTAGCTCCTCTCCTGGGTATCATCAGACCCAAAATACATGGGATTCTGGGCCCACCTATCTCCCTCGCCCCCAGAGGGAGAAGTTCTAAGAGTGGGTAGCCTCATTTTGCAGGTGGGTAAACTAAGGCTTGGAAACTTGGAGGGCAAAGGTCAAAAGACAAGCACATTTGGGTAGGGACTTGGCCCCATCTGCCTGACTCCGGCTCCCTGCTCTTTCTCCCTCTGTGTCCATGTCTCAGACCACTGCAGCAAACACAATCCCTGCCAGAAGGGAGGGACCTGTGTGAACATGCCGGATGGCCCACGCTGCATCTGTGCAGATCACTTCACTGGGAAGCACTGCCAGAAAGGTGAGGAGATGCTGAGGCCAGGGGTGGGGGCACTGGGGAACAGGGGCAGCCTCAGACCCACTGAAGAAGTCCTGTGGATTCCCGGAGACTTGGCATGGTCCCTCTTCTCCTTTTGTCCTCAGAGAAGTGCTTTGAGCCCCAGTTTTTCCGGTTCTTCCACGAGGATGAAATATGGCATAGGCTTGAGCCAGCAGGTGTGGTCAAGTGCCAGTGCAAGGGTCCGCATGCCCAGTGCAAGCCACTGGCCAGCCAGGGTGAGTAGACTGGTAGGGAGCTGGGCAGGGACCAGAGTGGAAGGTGAGGAAGAAAGGCTGGCCGGAGGCCGGGTGGTGTGCCAGTGGAAGAGGGAGCTCTCTGGGCCGTCTTTGGGCCTAGGGGTGACTCAGAATGCTCCTTCTCCCAGTCTGCCGCACCAACCCGTGTCTCAACGGGGGCAGCTGTCTACAGGCGGAGGGCCACCGCCTGTGCCGATGCCCGCCTAGCTTCGCGGGACGTTTGTGCGATGTAGGTGAGTTAAGGTCTCTAGGAAGCAGAAGCCCCACCCCCACGTGGGAAGGACTTGCAGAGAGGGAGGAGGGGGAGTGGCGCCGTGGGTGAGAGGGCGGCTGGGGGCGGCGGGGAGGGACCAAATCATCGCCTAGCGGCGGGGAGCCTCCTCTCTCCCCAGACCTCAGGGCGAGTTGCTACGACCACCGCGACCGCGGACTCAGCTACCGCGGCATGGCCGGCACTACGCTGTCCGGCGCACCCTGTCAGTCGTGGGCCTCCGAGGCCACCTACTGGAATGTGACCGCAGAGCAAGTGCTGAACTGGGGACTGGGCGACCACGCCTTCTGCCGGTGCGCGCGTGGGACGCGGCTGGAGGTCCCCTTTCGCTCCAGGGCCCTTCGAGGGCTTCTCACGTTCAAAATAGCGCCTCCGCCCCACCTCGTGGTTACAGGAACCCCGACAACGACACCCGCCCGTGGTGCTTCATTTGGAAAGGCGACCAACTGAGCTGGAATTACTGCCGCCTGGCACCGTGCCAGGCCGCAGCTAGGCACGGGCACTTCCCCTTGCCCTCGCCGTCGGCTGTGCAGAAACCTGAGTCCACGACCCAGACCCCGCTTCCATCCTTGACTTCAGGTAGTTGGGAAGGGTCGAGCGGAGAGGGCGTAGGACGAGCTACATTCCAACCGATCGACCGTGGGTCTCCAGGTCCTCAGCCTGGGCTCCTCCCACAGGCTGGTGCTCGCCGCCCGAACAGCCGACTCCTCTGGCCAGCGCAGGCCCTGGGGGCTGTGGACAGCGGCTCCGCAAATGGCTGTCCTCGCGGAACCGCGTCGTCGGAGGACTGGTGGCGCTCCCCGGGGCGCACCCCTACATCGCCGCGCTGTACTGGGGCCAACATTTCTGCGCCGGCAGCCTCATCGCCCCCTGTTGGGTGCTGACTGCGGCTCACTGCCTGCAGAACCGGCGAGTGTCCTCGAGCTCAGCTCCCCGCCCGGAACCCGTCTAGCGCCTCTCTCCTATGCGCTCAGCTTCCCCGCAACACCCGAACTCGTGCCCTACCTCTCTGCGTCCCCGCCCACCTTTGCCCCCTTCTCCCTTTCAGAGCTTCCCAGGAGGAAGCCGAAACCTATTTGGGGGTTCGGAAGAAGGGGACTCCCACAGGATGCCTGTGGCCCGCTCTGAGCGCGCTTCCTTTTCCCGACCGTGTCCCCAGACCCGAGCCGAAGGAGCTGACCGTGGTGCTCGGCCAGGACCGCCACAACCAGAGCTGTGAGCAGTGCCAGACGCTGGCAGTGCGGGACTACCGCCTGCATGAGGCCTTCTCGCCCGTCACCTACCAGCACGACCTGGGTGCGTGGAGGAGCCCCCGCGGGGATCAGGGGAAAGGGTGGGCAGGGCTCGAAGTCCGGGCGTCCCGGTCTCACGCTTCTCCCCGCCCGGGTTAGCTCTGGTGCGCCTGCAGGAGAGCGCGGACGGCTGCTGCGCGCACCCGTCGCCTTTCGTTCAGCCAGTGTGCCTGCCGAGTAGCGCCGCCCGCCCAGCCGAATCCGAAGCCGCAGTCTGCGAGGTGGCCGGCTGGGGTCACCAGTTCGAGGGTAGGCAGAACGGCTGGAAGCGGGAAGGAGGCCTCTGGCCACCGGGGTAGGCAAGGCAAGCCTGCAGGTGGACAGGTGGGGCCGATCTGGTGGGTTGTGGGGACGCGCAGGGCCCCTGCCTCTGCAGTCTGCTCCAACGGCTTGAAATTCACTGTCGGGGAAGTGGGGGAGTCCCCAGAACTCCTGTGGCGAAGCGGGAGAGCCGCATCTTCTCTGGATTCCCTCTGGGCACTGGGCTGCAAGGGCTAGTAAAACCCTGGCCCGCGATGGAGCCGCAGGTGGGTTGGATGGGGAGCAAGGTTTTGAGCCACTGGATGGGAAGTGAGGGTGGGGTTCAGAAGCAGTCCTCTTTCCTCCTGGTTCATTCACATCACAGTTCCTCTCTGGCTTCCTGTCTATGAGATAGGTGTTAAAGGCAACTCATTCCCTGTGTTAAAGGCAACTCAGTCCCTCCCGGGCTTGCTGCGAGGGAGACAGGAGATTATAGCGGGTTTGAAAGAGCCTGGTAAAGCCAGGTCCATGTCCTGGGCGTCAAGCGGACTCTGGAGGGGTGTGAGGAAGGTGCTCTCGGTTCGCAGGTGGGGAATATTCCAGCTTCCTGCAGGAGGCTCAGGTACCGCTCATTGACCCGGAGCGCTGTTCCGCCCCAGACGTGCACGGAGCAGCCTTTACCAGCGGCATGCTCTGCGCTGGCTTTCTCGAGGGCGGCACCGACGCATGCCAGGTGAGCCTGGGGCCCCGCTTGGCGCCCTTCCCCAACCCAGTCAAGGGCGGACTCCCAGCCAAGGCCCCTGAGCCGCGTGTCCCTAACCCAGGGTGACTCCGGAGGCCCTCTGGTGTGTGAGGATGAGACCCCTGAGCGCCAGCTCATCCTGCGAGGCATAGTCAGCTGGGGCTCAGGTTGCGGCAACCGCTTCAAGCCGGGTGTGTACACCGACGTGGCCAACTACCTAGCCTGGATTCGGGAGCACACCGCTTCGTGACGGCCCGGCGACTCTTTCCCTTCTCAGCAGTTCTGGAATGGAAGCGTGTCTGACAGGGGGTTATGGATAGGAAGGATTGTTTTCTATTCCCCCCAGCGCTGCCAGCCCGGGGCCAGGCATGGCATAGGCACTCAATAAAGTGCTTTTGAAGCTGCTTGAAAGGTTCAGCTCTTCAAGGTCCTGTTGGGAAATGCCAAGACAGTATGTGCTGTGTGCTTAGTCACTCAGTTGTGTCCGACTCTTTTGCAACCCCATGGACTGTAGCCTGTCAGGGTCCTCTGTCCTTGGAGATTCTCCAGGCAAGAATATTGGAGTGCATTGCCATGCCCTCCTCCAGGATATTTTCCCAACCCAGGGATCGAACCCAGGCAGATTCTTTACCCAAAATAGTATACTGGTACTCAACTTCTTCAGACCCAGTCAGAGAAGAGAATCTATTGAGATCTGATGCAATATTTAAATTCACATCCAGCTGATATTTACTAAGCCACACTGTATACCAAACCAGTGTGAGGTGATTCCATGAATATGAAACTAATATTTTAAGTTTACAGAACAGGAGTTCTCAACCTCAACTGTACATCAAATCACCTTAGGGAGCTTTTTGAACCTATGCCCAACATCCACCTCAGGTCAACTAAATCAATATTTCTAGGGATGGGGGTGGGTGGCCGGGTGTTTTTAAAATTCCCCAGGTGATTCTATCTGCAGTGGAGGTTGAGAACCATGGTTAGAGGTACTTAACATTAGGGACTTCCCTGGCAGTCCAGTGGTTGAGACTCCATGCTTCCAATATAGGGGGTGCATTCCCCGGTGGGGGAACTAAGATCCTACATGCCGCTACCAAAAGATTAAAAAAAAAAAAAAAAAAGGACTCAACATTAAAACAGTGGTGTGGGCTCTTAAGGCTGCTGGCTTGGAAGCCCCTTGATGCTGCTGCTGCTGCTAAGTCACTTCAGTCGTGTCTGACTCTGCGTGACTCCACAGACACAAGCCCACCAGGCTCCCCCGTCCCTGGGATTCTCCAGGCAAGAACACTGGAGTGGGTTGCCATTTCATTCTACAATGCATGAAAGTGAAAAGTGAAAGTGAAGTCAGTGAAAAGTGAAAGTGAAGTCGCTCAGTCGTGTTCTACTCTTAGCAACCATATGGACTGCAGCCTACATGGCTCTGCCGTCCATGGGGTTTTCCAGGCAAAGAGTACTGCCATTGCCTTCTCCGTAGAAGCCCCTTACCCCTGCCCTAATTCTCACTAGGGCAGTGGATCTTGAAGTGTGGTTCCTGGACCGTCAGCAGGGAACTTGTTAGACACGCATTTTCTCTGGCTACATCCCACAGTACAGGATGAGAGAAACTCTGAGTTGGGACCCAGCAATCTATTTAACAACTTTCTAGGAGATTCTGATACTCCTCATGTCTGAGAACCACATTCTGAGGGTTGAATGGTTATCAGGCCTGAGCGGTCTGGCTGTCCAGACAGGGCACTTTTCTTTTTGTTTTTAAACTCACCAGAGAAGGCAATGGCACCCCACTCCAGTACTCTTGCCTGGAAAATCCCATGGACGGAGGAGCCTGGTAGGCTGCAGTCCATGGGGTCGCTAGCGACTTCACTTTCACTTTTCACTTTCACTCATTGGAGAAGGAACTGGCAACCCACTCCAGTATTCTTGCCTGGAGAATCCCAGGGACAGGGGAGCCTGGTGGGCTGCCGTCAGTGGGGTCGCACAGAGTCGGACACGACTGAAGCAACTTAGCAGCAGCAGCATGCTGTGCTTGATGGACCATTTAAGTAAGAGCTTTGTTTTCGTTGTTGTTGTGTTAGAGTTATTTTGACTGCTGTGCAATTCCTTCAGGCCAACTTTAAAACCGCATCAGGCGATAGGTACAAACGCGGCCCCACCCCCACCCTGTTCTCCAGCGTAGGCAACCCCTGTGTGGCATCACGGTTACCTCAACGTCATAACCACGCCCCTGAATACGTCATAGTGTCCTGGGCATTCTAGGCGCATGGCGCAGCTGGACAACCCAGGAAAGTGCGAAGCGAGGGGCGCACTCTGAGCCGGAATGGGCGACTGGAAAGGTTACATCAGTGCAGTGCTTCGGGACCAGCGCATCGATGACGTGGCCATCGTGGGCCACTCGGACAATCGTTGCGTGTGGGCCTCGCGGCCTGGGGGCCTGCTGGCGGCCATCTCACCGCAGGAGGTGGGTGTGCTCACCGGGCCAGACCGGAGCACCTTCCTGCAGGCGGGGCTGTGCGTGGCGGGCCGCCGTTGCTGCGTCATCCGAGACCACCTGCTGGCCGAGGGAGACGGAGTGCTGGACGCGCGCACCAAGGGTCTGGACGGGCGCGCCATCTGCGTGGGCCACACGCCTCGGGCGCTCCTCGTGCTCATGGGCCGGCGGGGCGTGCATGGGGGCATTCTCAACAAGACGATGCACGAGCTGATCCATGGGCTGCGCGCGCAGGGCACCTAGCGGGACAGCTAGCCAGTCCAGAATAAAGTCTGACCTGGGCGTGGCAGACTCACACTCGAGTTGTGGGAGGGTGTGGGGGGAATTGCCGATGAGGAAGGTACTTTACTAGATCCTTGCAGAAGGGTGTCTGGTGAGATTCTTATTATGAGTCCAGAGGCTTCCCAGTCTCCTAGGCTCTATCTATCTCAGGACCTCCCATGGGTGCCCCCCTCTGGACTAACTCCCTAGGCCAGAGTCCCAGGGCCTTGGTGCCTCCCCAGGGTCCCTAGGGACACCCAAGCTGATGAGAGGGTAGCCTCCTCACACCCTGCAACTCAGACCTGAGTATCCTTTCCCACAAAACTTCCACAAGTCTGTGTGAGACAAACTCTAAAGGAAGTCCCCTCCCCACCCTCCCGCACCACTCCCTAAGCTGGGGCCAATGTACTTCTCACCTCCACCAGCAAGAAGAAGCACTAGCAAGGGCTGTGGGTGGGTAACATGATGGGATTGGTAGCTTGGAAAACAGCTCTCTGGCTTCCAGGCCCTTGCATCCCCCGACAACACTTCAAAGGGGGTGGATGTGGGGGTGGGGAGGCAAGTGTTGTAGACCATCACAACTAGATGCGGGGCCCTACAGTCTTCCTGCCACTTTGGGGTCCAAAGGCCCCAGAGATGTCCCTGGACTAGAGGGAGGAGCTTTGGCATTGCCCACCCTTTGCCTCTCCTTCTGCAGACCTCTGTTCAGGGGGCCCTATGGGGGAGGAGGAATTGAAAAACTTTGGTGGGCTTAAATGAAGCCTGGTTTACTGCCCAAAGGCAGAGTATAAAGGTGCAAGGGAAAGTGACTGGTCTCTGCCCGCTGCACACTGGGGCCCAGGGCATGGCTTCTCTTGCCCCTCTCCACCCTCCCTCTCCTTCCTTCAGTAGCCCTGATGGGCCCCCACCTGTCACTTGGTTTCTAGAGAACTGATTTTGTCTCAGAGTAGGGGAGGGAGACAGGTAGAGAGCAGAGGTCAGCCTGCTGGGGTTGGGAGATAGAGGTGCACAGAGCCCTCCTTCCACTTGCCTTAAGGTAGCCCTCAAGGGGCCTCCAGGGAGTTTGAATTGTGGATTGGATTCATTAGGCAGGGTCAGGAGGGTTGTTGGGGAGAGCTTGTCGGCTGGCTTTCCCAGGGCACAGCAGGGTCTCTTTCGGAGGGGGGACAGTACTGCTGAGCCCCAAACCATGATCTGTTCCTCCTCTCCAGATGGAGAACAAGCAGATTTCCAAGTGCACAATGAGAGTTTCATTTCTTTCTTTTCTTTTTAATCAGGCAGTGTTAGGAAGGGCCTTGTAGCGGAGATGCAGAAACCCTGGGTGAGGATGAGGAGAATGGTACCATGGAGGAAGGAAGGTGGCAGGGAGGGGGTGAGAATTCAAGCAATGAATCAGGCACCCACATCTGTGCCCTAGCAAACAGCTGTAGGTCACATACACAGACTCACCCTCACTCCCACCCAGCCTAGTCAGAGTTGTGTGTACACAGGGACACAAGTGCAGGCTTCCAAATACATCTGCAAAGGACTCACAATCATACCCAGATACCTTGCAGTTGGCATGCGGCCCCCCCACACGCGCACATACACTCACTCTCAGCCGCACAAGCCGAGACCTCCCAGGACCTGTACAAGCACCGGCACATGCCCAGACGCACCCCTCTGCCCTTCCACCCTGGGCATCTCAGACACAGGCTCCTTCTGGCCCCAGGCAGCCATCTGGGCTGGAGCCTAGAGACGGGTGGCATCGTGGTGATGGGGCATGGCAAGGCGGGGGGAGGGTGTGGCGGGGGGCAGTTCCTCCAGGAAGACCCTGGCGGGCAGTGGGGGTGAGCGGGGCTCAGGCCTGGCGCAGCACAGGGTGGCACGGGTGATGAGGCGGTCCAGGGGCTTCAGGGAGTGCACCCACAGGGGCAGGAAGTCCCACGTCTGCAGCCACTTGGGCAGGCACCCGGGGCTGCGACGCTGCAGCGCACTGACAAGTACCACGAAGGCCAGCAGGGCCCCGAAGGGTGCGCCCACACCTACCATAGCCCGCCAGCCTGCCATGGAGAGCCCAAACACCATCGAGGGCAGCAGCAGGAAGCACAGGAGGAGGTAGAGGACGGCGAACCAGCGATACTTGGCCGTGCGTTTGCCCAACGCCTTGGCCATGCGGATAGGCAGGCGCGTGCAGGGCACAGGGTACCACAGCAGGATGCCAGAGATGTTGAAGAAGAAGTGGCAGAGGGCAATCTGCAGGGGAGAGAAGGCAGAGGGGCGGAGGCAGGCATGGCCCTAGCTCCTGAGTCAGGATTAGATGACGGGACCACCAGCTCTGGGCAGCAGGAAAGTCAGCACTCAGGGCTAGCATGCCCCCAGTGAAACACTGGTACACTTCCGGACCAGTGGGTACATAACTGCCCTAAACTGCCCTAAACTCTCCACATTTCTTCCCACTAAGCCCTTTCTCAGGAATTCCCCAGCAGATTCCATCCATATCCAGGAGCTGAAAGATTCATACTGATTTCTGGTTCAGAAGCTCTGGCCTCCTGAGTGGGCAACATCCTGGCTTATCAGTTACTCCTTTGCTCCTAGAGCAGCAACCCCTTTGCTGTCTGCCTCCAAGTCCTTGATCCCCCAGATGGAGCCAGGCCCCCTCTTAACAGCACCCCTTCCCTAGAGTGTGAATCCCACCGACTCTTGTTCATTGATTGGCATCTGTGCGTGCGCACACTCGCTCAGTCATGTCTGATTGTGTTCTCACTAGACTCTAAGGTCTTGACGGCGGCACCAGGTATACTTTGCCCATATGATTTCCATAGAGTCTGGCATAGCAGGTGCCCCCTACTAGGCAGTCAAAAACTGTTTGGTACACACTGTCTACACTGGGTCAGGCTTCAGGTGCCAGTCTTAGCCCTGTCCTCCCTCTGGCAGGGCTCCTCTCCTAAGCTTACCTGGAAAGCACTGGACAGCTTCTCCCGGGGGCTGGCCAGGGCAGCCAGTATGGCCGTGGTGGTGGTACCAATGTTGGAGCCCAGTGTGAGCGGGTAGGCACGCTCAATGCTGATCACACCGAGGCCTGGGGGCAGAGGAGAGGACATGGGCTCCCCAGCTCCCTCCTTCAGTCCTTTCCCTGCCAGCCCCTCCCCACCCAACCCTGCCTCGGTGTGAGGACTCACCGATGAGTGGGGTGATGGCTGAGGTGAACACAGAACTGCTCTGGACGACAAAGGTCATGCTGGCCCCTACCACCATGGCAAAGTAGCCTGTGGCCCAGGTGAAGGGGGTGGGAAAGTCTGCGAGGAAACCATCGAGTAGGATCAGTGGGAGGGGATTGAGAGGGGCGGGGACGTTTCTTGGGGAGGAGGTCTCTGATGCCAGCTTCCAAGTGGCACCTTGTCAGTCTCCTCCTCAACTGTGGCAGCTTCTCCTGGTCCTCCTTGATCTTGGATTAAAGACCCTTCTTAGCCTGCTTCCATCATACTTTTGCTCCCTTGTTCCCTCTGCCTGGGATAGCCTCCTCACCCCTAAATATTCATGCTCAGGATTCAGCATGGATATCACTGCCGCTGGAGAGCCCTCCCTGACCCCAGTCCCAAGGCAGACTTTGCTTCTCCTTCCTCTGAACTCTCAAAGATCCACAAATGCCCCTTATTCCAGCATTTGTCATACGGCCTCTGCCCATGCCGGGTGGGGTCCCTAAAGCTCAACATGAGGCTTAAATGAAAGTCAGATGGTGTCACTGCCCAACCCCCCAAGTGCCCCCATAGCCCTGGATAAAGTCCGGGCTCTAAGTGCAGCCTGCAGGGCCCTGTTACCTCGCTGACCTCTCCCTGCCTCTGTCCACCTCACTCACCAAGCTCCCACCACAGGGCTGGCCACCTTTCTGTGCCACAAGCCTGCCCAGCCAAGTCCTGCCTCAGAGCCTTTGCATGTACTGTTCCCTCCACTCAAAAAGCTCTTTGGCCATGTCTGACTGCTTCACATGTAGGTCCCTGCTCAAATGTCACCTCTGCACAGAAGCCACTGACCACCTATCAAAAGCAACTCTTCCATACTCTATTTGCTGTTTTTGCTTTCTGTTTGGCAGTAACTGTTCTCTTTTATCTAAATTTATCTCCCCTTGATCTTTTTTTTTTTTTTGCTGTCTTTCCATGTGTGGTGTGAGCCCCCTGAGGGCAAGAGCCATCTCTGTGAGGCTCACCTCTGTATCCCTCACACCACTCTGTGCTTGGCACACAGAGGGGACTTAATGACCATTTGTTAATTGAATCAAACAATGGCCTCTGGGAATCCCTTTGGAGCCACCTGCTAGAACAGAAGCAGCCACAGATTCCCAGCTTGTCAGCATCTCAGGGACCTCATATATCACCCATTCCAACCTCTTCTTTGTTCACATGCAGAAACTGAGGCTCAAAGATGGTAGGGCTTTACCCAGATCACACAGTAAGTCAGAGGAAGGATTAACAAGATCCAGAAGGCCCGTCCTGAGGCCTGCCCACCCACTGCTCGGGGCTCACCAGTGTTGATAACCTTCTGAATGACCTTGGCCACCTGGCCCTTGAGCAGAGAGTTGAGCATCTTGACAAGGAGGATGAGACAGGTGCACAGGAGTGCCAGGGAGCCAGCCAGCAGGATGAGCCCCACAGCTAGGTCAGGCAGCCCCGTGTCCACAAAGATGTGGTTGCCTGTGGGGTGGGGGAGTGGTATCAAGCTGCTGCCCCCTCAATCCAGCTCCCAGCCCCCAACCTTTGCCACCCTCTTCAACTCACAACCTCGTGTTCCTTCAACCTCTACATGAGACCCTGACCCCAGGCCAGGAGCTAGGCTGGCCAACAGCTGTCCTTCTGGGCTGAAAGCAGCAGTGGCCAGGTGGAAGATGGCCTTGCCTCTGCCAGGCTCTTCCCTGCTGGGCTGGACATCTCCCATACTGTGGGTACTCACATTTCTCCAGGGTGGCATTTCTGAGCATCCAGCTGGTGTTGGCCTCTGCCCTGGGCATAGGAGTAGGAACCTAGATTAGGAGGAGAGGTCAGTTCAGTTCAGTTGCTCAGTCGTGTCTGACTCTTTGCAACCCCATGGACTGCAGCACACCAGGCTTCTCTGTCCAGCACTGACTCCCAGAGCTTGCTCAAACTCATGTCCATCAAGTTGGTGATGCCATCCAATCATCTCATTCTCTGTCATCCTCTTCTCCTCCTGCTTTCAATCTTTCCCAGCATCAGAGTATTTTCTAATGAATCAGTTCTTCAAATCAGATGGCCAAAATATTGGAGCTTCAGCTTCTGCATCAATCCTTCCAATGAATATTCAGGACTGATTTCCTTTAGGATTGACTAGTTTGATCTCCTTGCAGTCCAAGGGACTCTCAAGAGTCTTCTCCAACATCTCAGTTCAAAAGCATCAATTCTTCGGCGCTCAGCTTTCTTTATGGCCCAACTCTCACATCCATACATGACTACTGGACAAACCATAACTTTGACTAGGTGAACCTTTGTCGGCAAACTAATGTCTCTGCTTTTTAATATGCTGACTAGGTTGGTCATAGCTTTTCTTCCAAGGAGCAAGCATCTTAATTTCATGGCTGAGATTGACATAGCAAATTTAGGAACATGCATTCTGGGACTGGGGCTAAAATGGGGTTTAGGGAGAGATGGGGGATGGAGAGGATACAGGTGGTCCTTGTGACTGCATGCCCCTGGGTTCTTTGCTTGCCCTCTGTTTCCTCTAGTGATGAAATGGGGGTGAAAACATCTGCCACAGGAGAATCTGGCTGAAGTCGGCCCTCAGTATACTCCATCAACTCACTGATCTGGCTCTCACCGGGGCCTGCAGGGGCCTCCTGATCAGATGGCGTCTTGTCCATGCTTCTGCCACCTCTCCTTGGCCCCGGATGCTGCTGGCCATGGCCCACTTCTTCTGAAAACTCTCCCTTTCCCATCTTTTATTGTCAATCCCTGCCTCAGTGCCCGCCTCTTCCCTGCTACCCTTGCCCCATCCTATCCCCTCAGACATCTAGCCCAAGTTTTGGAGTTTTCCTCAATTCCTTATCCAGAGAGGATGGAGCAGAGGGCCCAGGCCCCATATTTCTTTCCTACCCCACCTAATGTCAGTGAAGCGGAGAGGGTTCCTGGGAAGGTCCCTTAACTCAGAGGGCCCAGGGCCAGGCAGGTAGCCTAGATGAGGGGCTTAGGCTGTGTGTGGAGGTGTTGGGAAGCATGTTGGGCCTAACGGGGCAGCAGCTGCTGAGCTCCAGGCCACTGTCACCATCCAGAGATGCAGCCCAGCTCAGCCAAAGGGCCTGCTTTTACAAAAGAAACCACAACTCTGAACATTTAGATAAAATCTCCCAATCTGTAAATGTTGGCAACTGCTTCAAGATGTACTTTATAATTCTGTGAAGGCCAGTCTGACCTGGGAACCACTCCTTTGTAGCCTTCTTGAGTTAGGAATTTTTTTTCTCCTGGCACAGCTTGTAGGATCTTAGTTCCCTGACCAGAGAGCGAACCCAAGCCCTCAGCAGTGAAAGTGTGGAGTTCTAACCCTTGGACTGCCAGGGAATTCCCTAAGGAGTTCTTTTTAAAAAATGCAACCTGAGGCTCCTTACCTTTCCCCCAGCGTCCTGTCAGTGAAAGGAGAAAGTGGGCCAGGCTTGGCTGCAGAAAAGCCATGTCACGAAGGACGACTTGGGTCCTGGAAAGGGGTGGTAACTCCTTGGGCCCCCAGCAAAATGCAAGAACCACAGTGTCTGTCACCACATTCTGCCACCTGTGGGAGCTGATATAGACCCTGGTCCCATTCTCCCTAGGGGGTCAGCAGCTCACCCCCCTCTGACCTCCCTGGGTGCAGGGGGGAGGGGCTCAAGTGGGATATGGTACTTGGATTTACAGCTCCTTTGTGTTTTATTCTAAATTGTGTCATTTTAAAAGATGTATGTTAGAGATGGTCTTCCCTGGTGGCTCAGATGATAAAGAATCTGCCTGCAATGTGGGACATCAGGGTTTGATCCCTGGGTTAGAAACATCCCGTAGAGAAGGAATTGGCAACCCACTCCAGTATTCTTGTCTGGAGAATTCCATGAACAGAAGAGCCTGGTGGGCTAGAGTCCATGCGGTTTGCAAAGAGTCAAAGACTGAGTGACTAACACACGCTTGTTAGAGATAAGAACTGTTTATGGCACATGACTTTAAATCGGGGCTTATTTTAGTGGCATGTACTCCCTTGAGTGGGACAGCACACTCATTTGTGCACCCATACCAGAGCCCTGCATCACCTCCAAGCCTCGGCCATAACCAGAGGCTGAGAAATCAGAGAAAATGATCTCTGATGGGCTTGACTGCAAAAGCTGGCTGGGAAAGCGATGGTAACTGGGAGGGAGCCAGGTGTTTGCTACCAGGCAGATCTGAGTTCAGTCCTGCTTTTTATCTTAACTATCTTGCGCAGGTCATGCCACCTCACTGAGCCTGTTTTCTCTAAAGCAGGATAAGAAAAGAACTGCGCTCAAACGCCAGCTGAGCACTCCCTGCTGTGTGACACTGGACCAAACATGAAACCTCTCTGAGCCTCGGTTTCCTTGCCTGCAGCGTGCAGTCCATAATGCAGCCCACTTCTCCCCAGGGGCTAGTTGTGAGAAATCTGGAAAAAGAAAGTGTGGAATTCATGTGCCTGAAGAGACAACCCAAACTAAGGAGACCTCTGGCAACTGAAAATGTGAAAGTGTTAGCTGCTCAGTCATGTCCGACTCTTTGTGAGCTCATGGACGGTAGCCCGCCAGGCTCCTCTGTCCATGGGATTCTCCAGGCAAGAATACTGGAGTGGGTTGCCATTTCCTTCTCCAGAGGATCTTCCCAAGCCAGGGATTGAACCCAGGTCTCCCGCATTGCAGGCAGACTTTTCGCCTTCTGAGCCACCAGATTAGGCTCACAGAGGGATGTGAGCTCCAAGAATTCTCCCCCACCACCCTGGCGGGGGGCGGGCAGGGAAATAGCCGTAGTGTTTGGCCTGTACTGTAGCCTCTCCTCCAGGAGAAGGGGTGTTCTAGGGTCTTTCTTTGGAGAAGGAAATGGCAACCCACTCCAGTACTCTTGCCTGGAAAATCTCATGGATGGAGGAGCCTGGTGGGCTGCAGTCCATGGGGTCGCTGAGGGTTGGACACTACTGAGCGACTTCACTTTCACTTTTCACTTTTGTGCATTGGATAAGGAAATGGCAACCCACTCCAGTGTTCTTGCCTGGAGAATCCCAGGGACGGGGGAACCTGGTGGGCTGCTGTCTATGGGGTCGCACAGAGTCAGACACAACTGAAGTGACTTAGCAGCAGCAGCAGCAGCAGCAGCAGCAGCAGCAGCAGGGTCTTTGTTTTCCTGGAAGCAGAGCGTGAGTGCTGTGCTAGTGGCACCATCTGGTGGCGAAGAGGAGAATTCATTTCTACAGCCCTATCACCCCTGGAGGGTCTCCAAGTGGCTGTGGTCACCTGCTGGCATTTATGCCTGATAGGCAGAGTGGGCAGTGGACACATATGGTAGGATATACATCTGGAAGAGAAGTCGAAATGGGGATTCCCATTCAGGAGTGTGGAGTGTGGTTTACGCCAGGACTTTGGTCCCCCCTCAGTTGCATAGCCTTGGACAAACCTGTCTGAGCCTGTTTAAAATGGGGTTGTGAGGGACTTTCCTGGTCCAGTGGTTAAGAATCTACCTGCCAAGGTAGGGGACACAGGTTGGGTCCCTGGTCCTGGAACTAAGATCCCACGTGCTGCAAAGCAACTAAGCTTCTGTATCACAACTACTGAGCTCTCGAGCTACAACTACTGAAGCCCGGTGCACCTAGAGGCCACGCCCTGCAACAAGAGAAGCCACCACAATGAGAAGCCCACAGGCCACAATTAGAGAGTAGCCCCCACTCACCGCAACTCGAGAGAGCCCACATGCAGCAACAAAGACCCACCGCAGCCAAAAAAAATACATTTTTTAAAATGGGGTTGTGATAATCCCTGCCTCCCAGGTTGCAAGTCTTTGGAAGAAACTTCTTTCATCCATGCATGTAGGGTTGACAATCCACAGGGTGACCAAACAGGAAGGTAATTCCCAGGACAGTGGCAGGACCCCCTGAGCATCAAGAGTTGTTGGAATACCAACTCTGGCTTTTTCTTTCACCATCTGGAAAATCCCAGACTGCAGATCACATAGGTGCCCTGGAGGCTGGCTCAGGCGAGGTTGGGCCTGGCTTGGTGAAAGCTGGAGGCAGTGAGAACAGGTCAGAAGGGGCCACAGGGAGACTCAGTGGCCAAAGGAAAAATGTGTAGAAGGGGCTGCCATGGCTCATGATTGTGAACCACTTTCTTGAGGGGACTGTCCCAGAGAGAGGGCCGGGACCAGGAGCTTACCTCCCCCCCCCCCGCCCCCTCCCCCCCTCCCCAGCCACTCTCCAGGCCAAGGAAATTCTATCTGGACCCTGCTGCCGAGGAAAGGTTTCCCCAGGAGGGCTGGGATGAGAAACCAGTGCACGGGTGAGTGGTAGCGGGAGCCGTGGAGGAACGTGTGAAGACAGGGAACTGGGCAGCTCGCTTAGGTCGCTGGACCTCAGGTTCCAGGTGGACCACACCCGCCTCACCAGCATCACTGGGAGTTCCATTGCGTGAGGGCCCCGTCTGCATCCTGCCTAATGCGGCTGCAGGCGGGTGGCAGGGATTTCAGTGAGCGAGGAGCTCCTTTCCACAGCTCGCTTTTTGATCAAAGTGTGTGACTCTGGTCTTTCAGGGTTTGCAGTGAAGCAGAGGGGATTTTAGTGATTCAGAGAGCTTGGAGAGTGCCCAGAGTGCTTGTGAGAAGGAGAGATGTGTTAGTGGGGTCATAAAGCCACTGCAAAAGCTGTCCGCATGGGCTTTTTGATATCGAACTGCCTTGAACACTCAGCACTGAGCTGGAGCTGTGTGCCACTCAGATGCAAAGGAAGCTTGCAGGGCCGGTTGAAAGAATGTTCTCTGTTCATGCTGGGATAAAGTCCGGGAACATCAAGTAGGGAGTGAAGGAGCTGTGCTGTTTCCTCGTCTTTCTTTCTCGATAGTGTTACTTCTTGTATGTCATAATCAAGGGGAAGTAGATACTATGGATTATGGTTTTGATGAATCATTTTCCTTTTTTGATGGCCGAATGAGAAAGTGCGGTAATTGCCTGCTTCCTTGTTAGCCTGGTGTGATGGCTAGTCAATGAGTGTCCAACTGATCCAAACGGAGCCTCATCCCAGGCGTGACAAGCCAGGAAACAGCAGGAAGAACACACAGAACAAGGGGACACAGGCCTGCGACAGTCTCCAGCAGAAGGAGCCCAGTATCAGTACGAGTGGCTGTGTGTCTCCAGTGAGGTCTCCATGGCCTGCTTGTTCTGCTCCTGGGCTGGTTCCCTGTTGGTCCTGGTTTTCCCAGGCATCCTTCTAGCGCCCTCTCCCTGACCTCCTCTGCACATTACCTGGGCCCTCAAACACAGCAGAGCTGTCACTAAACAACTCCCTAGATCCCGATGGGAAGAGAAGCCCTAGACTGCAAGACCTATGCTCAGGGCCCTGAAGCGGTAGAACAAGCTCTAAAGGGCTTCTTAGCCTCTTGGAGCCTATTTCTTTACCTGTGAAACCACAGGGTTGAGCCAGATCAGTGGTTCTTCAACTAGTGGGCTTGTTGAAATTTAGACTGCTGGACTCCACCAGATTTCTTTTTTCTAATTTAGTGGGTCTAGGAAAGGGCTGGAGAAGGAAATGGCAACCCACTTCAGTGTTCTTGCCTGGAGAATCCCAGCGATGGGGGAGCCTCATGGGCTGCCGTCTATGGGGTCGGAGTTGGACACGACTGAAGCGACTTAGCAGCAGTAGCAGGAAAGGGCCAGATACTTTGCCTCTCTAGCGAGTTCCCAGGTGGTAGGTGTGCCGTTGGCCCACACTTTGAGAACTGATCTTTGGGCTAATTCAATGACATGCTAACTCTGATTAGCAAGGGCTGCCTGAAGCCGGTGTGAGGCTGGGAAGGTGTAGTAATATCCGCCACAGGTGCAGTATCACAGCAAAAGTGCCCCCTACTTGTCCTCCCAAGCTAAAGGATTGCCAAGGTCTCTACTGCTGCTAAGTTGCTTCAGTCGTGTCCAACTCTGTGCGACCCCATAGATGGCAGCCCATCAGGCTCCCCTGTCCCTGGGATTCTCCAGGCAAGAACACTGGAGTGGGTTGCCATTTCCTTCTCCAATGCATGAAAGTGAAAAGTGAAAGTGAAGTTGCTCAGTTGTGTTGGACTCTTCGCGACCCCATGGACTGCAGCCTACCAGGCTCCTCCGTCCATGGGATTTTCCAGGCAATAGTACTGGAGTGGGGTGCCATTGCCTTCTCTGGCCAAGGTCTCTACGGAGCTTTTAAACAGACCATGATGCTAGCAGTCAGCTGTCTGAAGAGGGAGTCTTCTCACCAAGGCTGGACCCGGTACTCACCTCTGTGGGGTCTGGGTAACACCAAACCCGGATGAGACTGTGGTTTCTCAGGGACTCGTCCCCCGAGGCAAGGCTGGTAATCACAGACTTGTCCAGCTGTGGGCAGTGTGAGCAGTGGGTGTGAGGGTGAGGTCCTACAATCCCCTGGGCCCCTACCCCACACCCGCTGTGCCTCTACCTGGATGATGAGCTTAGTGAAGGGCTCTGTGATGATCTTGAGCAGGTCAGGGGCGTCACGGCCGCCACGGATGTTGAAGGAGGCCACCACAAGTCGAGTGATGTGGTGCAGGTACCCCGTGGCAGCCTCCAGGGGCAGCAGCACCAGAACTGACAGCCAGTTAAAGCAGTCGTGTACGGTGGCCCCCGCAAAGGCCCTGGGCAGGGAGGGCAGGTTGCAGGGCAGGCTGGAGCCAGGAGACGCTCAGACTAGGGGCTCCTGGCATGAGGGACCACCCTCCCCCAACAAGGACAGGCCCCTCACCACTCCCCCCTCACCGCCGGAAGTCAGTTCTGTCCCCCGCCTGCATCAAGGCCACGATAGTGTTGGTGACGGAGGTGCCGATGTTGGAGCCCATGATGATGGGGATGGCAGAGCTCACCTCCAGCACTGGTAGAAGGAAGCAGGAGCTGGGAGGGGAGGCCACCCAACTCCTGCCCTGACAGTTCCTCCTGTCAGACCCGCTGCCCACATCCCTGCCTCAGCAGGCATTCCTGCCACGCTGCTGACTTTGCTCAGCCTTGGCATCACAGGCACGAGGGCCATGTGCTGTGTGCATGTGTGTGAACTGACGTTCACATATGCGTACTGCCCCTGCGGATATGTGACTATGTGTGGGTGCGTGTCTATTAGGGCACGGGTCCTATGTGCAATTGTGCCTCTGTGCTTGTGTGTGCACATATGTACACGAGTGCGACGTCAGTTTCGTGTCAGCTTGGCTAGTACCCAGTCACTCAATGCAGCTCTGATCTAGATGTTGCTGTGATTTCCATCAACAATCAGTTGACCTTAGGAAATGAAATTAATCTCAGTATTCTGGGTGGGCCTCATCCAGTGAGATGAAAGGCCCCAACAGCAAAACTGAGGCTTCCCTGGGGAGGAAATTCCACCTGTGCCCTGCGGTATCGGCTTCTGCCTTGAGTTCTGGCCTGCCCAGCCTGCCTCGCAATCAGACAGTCAGTTCCTTGCGATAAATCGTAGATGTCTCTGTATCTCCTGCAGGTTCTGTTTCTCTGATTCCTCTGGTTCTGTTCTCCCAACTGATGGAACGAGTGACTGTGTGGCGACATGGAGGTGAGCCTTCCTGGGCCTGTGCTCCCCACTTGCCACCCTTCCCGGCTCCTGGGCACCCTTCCTGGCTGAGACTCGAGGCCACCGCTTTGGAGAGTAGAGTGGGAGATGCCAGCACTGCCCATTGTCCTCTGCCCCATCTCCTGCTCTTCCCACCCAGAGCCCCAGGTCCAGCATCGACCACCGCCCGCGACCCTGGGGGGCCAACTCACGGCCGGAGGAGACCATGCTGACCACAATGGACGTGGAGGTGCTTGAGCTCTGTACCAGCACAGTCACCAGGATCCCCACCACCAGGCCCGCCACCGGGTTGGACAGGATGGCGTTGTCCTTGAAGATGTCGCCAGCCACCTTCCCTGTGGAACATAAGCCAGCATTGCCGAGACGCTTCAGGCCCCTTCCCTGGCCCCCTCCCCTCTGCCCTACCTCCAGCCAGCTGGAAGGCTGAGCTGAGCACGTCCAGGGAGCAGACGAAGAGGTAGAGGAAGGAAAGCATCAGTGGCACCTTGAGGAGTGTCACACCAGCCCGGCGCAGCTTCTGGGTCAATCCAGGTTCTGGAGACGGGCGGTCATGAGTGCAGGGGCTAGAGAGTTCTGTCAATGACTGCCAGCACCCCCGCCACCCCAACCCAGGCCAACCTGGCTTCCGCTCATCCTCCAGGGCTAGCTTGGCAGGCAGTGGGTCATGGTGCTCCACAACCTCCCCATAGGGACAGCCATGCTCTGGGAGGGCCATGGGGCCCACGCTCGGGAAGCCATAGGCCGAGGTCCCTGGAATCCTGTGCAAGACTGGGGAACGAGGCTGATCAGGATTTCCCTGAGGCCTCATGTCCCAGGGAGGGTTGGAGGGGTTGGGTGGAGGGCTAGAGGCCTCCCTCCGGGGTGGGACCATATGCAACAGAGGACAAACAGGGTCCGGGGGTGGGAGTAGCACTCACCCTGTGGGCTGGGCACGTAGGCAAAGGCCGCTCCATGCATCATGTGCCCCCCACGGACTGGGAGTGGGGAGACAGCCCGGCCCCCCAGATTCTCTCCGTAAGATATCATCTCAAGTGCACACTGTGGGCCTGCGCGTCAGAGCCATAGCAACACTGAGTAACAACTGCTGTGTCCCGGAAACTGACACACACTCACACACTCATCCCCCTACATCCACCCCATATACTCACTTGCACAAACGCCCATGGTGTGTGATCCCGAACACACCCCCAGCAAAGCACACCCTCCACCACCACACACACCCAAAGAGGCACACAGGTGCTCAGCACAGATTTGGAGATTCATTCATTCATTCAGCAAGTATTTATTGAGCATCTACTCTTTCTCAGGCACTGAGCTCGATGCTGGAGTACAGCTAGCTAAATACAGATACAGCTTCTGCCCCCAGGAAGCTCAAAGTCTATCAGAGAAATAGATGTCAATGAAATAATCCCTCAGATTGATGGAATGTGGCAACAGGAACAAGCATTCTAATGACAGAGGAAGGTACCACCAGAGGTGTCCCAGAGGTACACCCTCACAAGTGAACTTCTTTCCCTATCCATCCCTACCCTTCCCCGCCCTGCCCCAGCAATAAACAAACACTGATGGGACTTTCTGCCATGTATGAGGCTCAAACCAGGACTGGTTGAGTTAAGGAGGGTCCCCACCCTGACCCCAAGTCTGGGAAGTCTCCAATTTGCTTTGGGACCCCTTGAACTGCCCAGGAGTTCTTGGCGACTGTTGGGGTGGGAGTACCCCCATCTACTTCAGCACCCCCACCCTCCACCCCCAACCTTATTCCAAGGGTCCTGACTGTTGGGGTTGGAGACCATGCAGAGCTGAATTCCAAGCCTTGGGAGAGCATGAGTCCATTCTGCAGACTCTGAGGCAGTGAGCCAGGCTGGGCTGGGACTGAGATGTTACAGGGGACGGGAAATGGGAGCACAGTAAGGACAGGGGCAATGGGCCCATTTTCTGCTAAGATAGGGATGGGATTGGGATGTGGGGACTCTGGACTCACCTTGGTGTTCTGTGTTTCAGCTCCTGCCCAGCAGCTCAGGAAAGCCCTAGGAGCCTCAGGAGAAGCTGGCTTTATACCTTTGGGTCAAGGGCAAAGTCCCTAGAATCCTAGCTTCCCTCCCCTCTCCCCCAATTAACTTCATCCCGGAGATTCCTCCTGGTTAATTGCTAATCGTCAGCTCTGCAGGGGGAGTCTGTGGATAGGCTCTTTCCTCTCCCACACAGATACCCAGCCTGAGCTGTGACTCAGAACCAGCAAGGAGGGCACAGATGGTCCCATGTCCCTAGGCAGAGACCCTGATGCCACTCAGGCACCTCATTCCCAGGGTCCCCAGAGATGCCATGGCTCTGGCCTCTTTCCCTCATTCTTGGCCTGCCTGTACTCCCTAGGAGGTAACCTAAACTCACTTTATACTTGCTTTGCCTCTGGGTATCCTTAGGGATGTTTGAAGGGCGAGAGTGTGTGATGGAGGAGACAACAGAAGACAGTCTCAAGGGGGCTGTGTAGTGCTCAACCGTGGAAGGTCCACGACCCCAGATCTGAGATATGACCCCAGAGAACGTGAAGCCCCTACCTGGATGGGGCAGGGCCTGGCCTGCATTTGAGAGAGGTTCTGGGTGTGGGAGGGATGGCATGAGTCAAGGGGAGTGAGTCTGGAAGCAGAGAGACCAGGTAAGAGGGTGATGAGATGGCCCAGGTGATAAAGGATGAGGTCTGAATCTAAGTGGGAAGAAAGGAACCGAGAGGAGAATGTGCGCTCCTGGGATGCTTTGTATTGAAATCTGAAATAGTTAGGCCTTAGTTGTGTTCTTTGCGACCCCATGGAATATACAGTCCATGGAATTCTCCAGGCAAGAATACTGAAGTGGGTAGCCATTCCATCCTCCAGGGAATCTTCACTACCCAGGGATCTAGCTCAGGTCTCCCGCATTGCAGGCGGATTCTTTA
This sequence comes from Capra hircus, assembly GCF_001704415.2. NCBI lineage: Eukaryota > Metazoa > Chordata > Mammalia > Artiodactyla > Bovidae > Capra > Capra hircus. Next base: position 71,735,835 of record NC_030814.1, read on the forward strand.
TTGTCTGCCCAAGCAGTTGTTCTGCTTGGGGAGAACAGCTGGTGTTTGGGGGGTGGGAGGGAGAGGAGGTGTATCACAGCTGGGTTTCTGGATCAAGAAGCTGATGATGACCTGAGGTCTGATGAGGGGTCCCTGAAATTCAGGGAGTCTTTGAAAGTTTCTTTCCCTTTTATAGGACCTTGAAGCCTGAGTTGAGAGCCTGTAATCACATAGAGACATGTCATTCCCTTCTAAGGGATTTAGAAAATGGCAATGAGTATGGATTTGTCTGGGAGCTGTAGGACTCAATGAGCTAAATGACCCATCTTAGTGCCTTGAACAAAGGAGCTCAGCATGTTTGCTCTCTTCACGCTCTCATGCCTCTTTCACTGTTTCTAGGATGGTTGAAGTGTCCCTGCCAGAGAAGTGGCCCCAACTTCTCCAGATTCTAAGCCCTGTTCCAGGTCAACAGCTCTTGGCTCAACAGCCCTCTGATTGCTCAACATCTTACACATCTTAGGGTGACACAGACCCAGCGCTTTCCTTCAAGGAGGAGGGACATTTTTGTCCACTTCCCTCTTTAATATTAGTGCTTAATTTGCAGAGTGCTGTGGGATCATCTACTGCGTAGAGTTCACAGTAGACTGTTGAAGTGACCAAGAGCAAGGAAACAGGCCAACCTGCCTTTGGATCCCAGCACCACCACACTGCAGCCATGGTAGTTCAGGCCAGAAAACCCACGAGGGTGAGGGGGATGGAGGCGTGGCTGGGATTGGTTTTGAGTAGAGTGATCATGAGTCCCAGTTTGCCCGGCCACATCTGGGTTATGACTGTTGGCCCACAGTCCCCTTTCATTTTGCAAAGTACCCTGGTTTGGAGGGTAAGCCATATGGCTTGTTCTGGAAGATTCTGAGGAACTAAGGCAGAGAATCAGCCACCGGGTGCTTACTAGAAGGGTCTGCATTCAGAGTAAAAGGAAAATAAAAGCAGTCCTGCTGCCCAGAAACCTCACTGTGGCGTCTAAGACACTGTCTTTTCCCCTGTGCTGATTTTGGATTGATTGTCTCTAGAAGACTGCATCTTGCTTTCTTTCATCTAACATTCTAAAGTGAAGTGAAGTGAAGTCGCTCAGTCATGTCCGACTCTTTGCGACCCCATGGACTGTAGCCTACCAGGCTCCTCTGTCCATGGGATTTTCCAGGCAATAGTCCTGGAGTGGATTGCCATTTCCTTCTCCAGGGGATCTTCCCGACCCAGGGATCGAACCCAGGTCTCCTGCATTATCGACAGACGCTTAACCGTCTGCGCCACCAGGGAAGTCCTGAGCCTTTTCCTCCGTCTTTACACCCAGCACACATATTGTTTTCAGTGACTGCATCACATTCAGTCATGAACTCTAATTTACATGTTGAACCTATGGGTGTTCTAGAACCTCTCTTACTTGGAGGAAGTGATTTGGGTAAGATTGGGGTTCATGCACGAATGGAAGGGGTGTTGCTTATCCAGGGAAACACAGTTATTACTGAATTCTTCTGTTGGGTTCATCCTGAAGCTCAGAGGCCCTGATGGGTTTGGAGGTTGTCTGGGTACAAACATCCCCACCCACATGGGTTCCAGGGACCCCCACCCACAGGCGTGGTCCTCTCTCCTGCCTGCTCCAGTCAGGCTCCAGGCAGGAGCAATGATATTCGAGGTGTTCCTTATGAACTGGAGGCACATCTCCTTTTTAAGAAGGTTTGGAGCTTTGACAGTTTTGAAGCCTATCTCCCCTGCCCTCAGCTCAGGGTTTAGCAGGGGGAGGCAGTTATTAATGAAATGCCTTATAGGAGATACAGTTACAAAATGCTGCGGACATTCACCAATTCCAAAAATATTTCGGGGGGAGTGGGGCTCCTTGGGTCTTCCCCAGTGGCTCAGCACTGAAGAATCTGCCTGCCAGTGCTGGAGATGTAGGAGACATGGGTTCGATCCCTGGGTCGGGAAGATCTTCTGGAGGAGGGCATGGCAACCCACTCCAGGATTCTTGCCTGGAGAATCCCATGGACAGAGGAGCCTGGTGGGCTACAGTCCATGTGCTCACAAAGAGCCAGACACGACTGAAGTGGCTGAGCATGCACGCATGCGGCTCTCACAGCCTTAGCAAAAGCGTAGAGGTGATCAGAACTGCCTTTGGAACTCTTGAGAGCAGTGGAGAAGGTGGCCACACCCCAGCCCCCAAGCATCTCAGCCCCTCTGCTCATCTCAGCTTCTGTTCACAGCCTGCCTCCTCCCTGTCTGTGACAGACTCTGTGTGTCCCCTGAATGGTGAGTCCCACCCTGTCTGCTCACCTCTACTCCAGCCACGGCCTTCCCTAGACCTCTGGACCTGGAGCCTGGGTGGTTGGCGGTGTCTCACACTGAGGAGAGGCACCCAGGAGGAGCAGTTTTGGAGGGAAGATGCCAAGATCTGTCTGTTCTGAACTGTACTGTGTCTGAGATGTTTCTGGTGCGAGCAGTTGGAGCTGCGGGTCTGAAGCACACGGCGTGCTCCTACCCCCACATGGGGCCCCAGCATGTTCTGACCTCAGTGAGCAGCACATGGACCAGACACAGACCCAGACCTGGAGCAGGCATCTTTGACACGTGTTCACCTCCACCTCCTGGTCTCAGATCCATCCCCCTATTTTCCCAATTTTCCTTTTCTGGGAGCTCCCTAATCCTTCTGCCACCTCCCTGTCCTGGCCACCATTTCTCAGCTGGCTTAGTGCAATAGCCTTTCTGTCTGATGGCTCCCCGCCAATCCAATCTGCAGAAAAACTGCCGGCCACTTTTCAAAAGGCCAGTCTCACCACGTCACCCCTGCTGCTTTTAAATCCTGTCCCTGCTAGCCTTTAGATTAGCATCTGGCCACAGTTCGGGGCCTGGTGTGACTTGACTTACTGCCTGCACGGCCTCAGTTGAAGGTGCCCTCAGGGAGAGTGGGCACAGTGAGGAGAGACCCAGCTGAGCACCCACATTTGAGGGAGAACACAGGTACAGTAGGGACCAGGAGGAAGAACAGAAAAGCAGGTGCCTCAGAAGCCAGGATCACCCCCGTTTCGAGAGAGACACCCTGGTCAGCATGATCAAATACTGCTGAGCTGTCAGGAAATGTGAGAACAGAGCAGACTGAGTGACCTGGGAGAGCTGACCTGGGGCAGTGCTGGGCAGGGGAAGGAGCGGGAGGTAGGAGCAGAGACAGTGCAGCTGTCGTGAATGGGACAGGTGACAGTCTCGGAATTTCATCACACGGATGACAAAGGTCTATCTAGGAGTCGCCGAATTGCTGAATGGAGTGGAGAGTGGTACCGAGAGCCAGTGTGTGGATCAGAAAGCGTGCGAGCCTTGGGATCCGGTGCAACCAGCTCTGTTTCTGCAGTTCTCTGTTGAGATTCATTTTCTCCTTAAATACACACCATTTGCTTCACGTGAGTTTTCTGCGGGACCTAAAGTTTGACAACAATCAAAGGAGGAACAACTAACATTCCAGTCCATGGGGTCGCAAAGAGTCGGACACGACTGAGGGGCTGAGCACCGCACCACCCTGGGTCTTCATTGCTCAGGCTTTTATCTCATTGCGGCAAGCGGGGTTATTTGCTCATTGCTGTGGACTGGCTTCTCACTGTAGCGGCTTCTCTTGCTCTGGAGCACGGGCTTTGGGGCACACAGGCTCAGTAGTTGCGGCTCCCAGACTCAAGAGCACAGGCTCAGTAGTCGCGGCACACTGGCTTAGTTGCTCCAAGGCATGTGGGATCTTCCCAGATCAGGGATCGAACCATGTCTCCTGCATTGGCAGGAGGATTCTTTACCACTGAGCCACCGGGGAAGCCCTGAACCGGACTTTTTGAGGGGATCTCAATGACCACAACAGGGTTTCCCATCAGCAGTTTGGGGAACTTGTGCCTCTTCTCCTCCACATTTATTCATTCAACCAACATATAAGCCCACGGAGGCAGCACAGAGCTGTACACTGGAAATAAGGGCGTCAACATTCCGACCCAGTGTGTGGCCAGCCAGACTGCACACTGACCCAGCATGAGTGTGCATTGCACACGTGGATGCCTCATTTCTGTATCTGTGGTCAAGGCAGCCACTCTTACCAGCAGGGTGTCACCTGTCACCTCCTTCTGGGAACAGAGTGTTCCCTCCCTCCCGGGCCCTCTTGACTGGCCTCTCATAGAGAGCTGGATTTTGATCTGAGCTGCCTGGCACAGAGCAGGAAGAGCCCAGAGATGTTGTTCCATCTGAGCCCCACTTTCCAGAGTTGGGCCAAGACTGCATTAGACCCTTTGTGTCCAGGGCAGGGATGGCTGGCCTGAGGATGCCGTGTCCTTGTTTGGGGGATTTGTGCCTCAAATAATGATTAATCCTGGTGGCCCAGTCACCAGTCATTCATTGACTGACAAGGCCAAAGTCTGTGGCCAAAAGAGCTGAGGCCGCTTTGGGCTTTTCTCAGAAATTACTTCTTCCCCTGCAGCTCTGTTCGTTATGTGTCCCCAGCCCAATGCCCTTCCTCCTGGCCTCAGGAACAGGCCTGAATGGGAGGCTGTGAACTCACAGCTGGTGGTCCCAGCCTCTGGCTTCTGGCTTCCAGACCTGAAACTCGGAGGTTGGTTTCAGATTTCGGGTCCTGGCCTCCACGGTCTGGACGTGGAGCTTATCTCCAGTTTCTGGGGTCCCCACTCTGGTTCTGGCCTCCAAGTGGGCTCTGGGATCTGAGTTCTGGTCTCCGGCTCCAGTTTTAAGCATCAGATGTCAAGCTTCGGGCTCTGGTTCTTGGCGCTGGACTCCAGGTTCTGAGTCCTCATCTCCAATTTCAGATCCAAATGCCAGGTTCAGCTTTCCGCTCTTGGCTCCGTGTTCTGGGTCGGAGCTTCAGTTCCCAGATCCAGGCTTTGTGCTCCAGATCCCAAGTTCTAGTTCCACCTTCCAAGCATTAGGTTTGGGGTCTAGGTTCTGTGTTCCTCAGCGTCTCAGTAATGAGGCAGGAAGATGGTGGCCTCCTCCTCGGCTGGTGGAGTTACCTCGATCCATCCACCTTGGTTGGCTGCTTCCTCCTGGCAGCTGGCACTTCGGGCCAGCCTGGAGGTCGGACGCTCAGTGGGGCTTCTCCTTGGCTTTCTGTCCCTCTCTACACACAAGCCAGTTCTCTGGAGACACGAGCTGAGACGGTCACAGAGCACTCCTCACTTAGTCCCTGCAGGAGTCTCTGGACACATACACATGTCCACGCCCCTTCTTCTTGGACCCTCAGGACCATGGTGGACATGAACGGCACCCCCTGCAGTTGTGCAGGGGTAGGGGCCTGTGTCCAGATCTGGCTGCATTTGATTCAGTGTAACCAACCATGTGTGTTCTTCCCTATCTGGGTCTTCGTTTCCTTGTGGAAGCTGAACTCCAGCCTTTAATCCCCCAGAAGTCCGAGTCACCTGACCACCAGGCCAGGCCTCCTGCTGGGTGTACCCTGCACTGCCCTTGGGGGTGGGGCGGCTATCCCTGGAGCACTAGCCAGCGGCCAGGTCAGCACTTGCAGCCCAGCTCCAGGTGAGCAGCCAGCGCCTCTACCCTGCCCCCACCCTGGCTCAGAACCAAGGTCCCTGTTTCCATCCCATACTCCAAGGCTGTTCAGGCAAGTAGGGGACAAGAGACAGATTCTCCAGAGGCTTGGAGCCCATGGGCCAGGGACCCTGTGTATCCCTGAAGTCACATCTGCTCTCTCAGCCTGTGAAGGTTGTCGGATGGGGGTGGTGGAGGCTGCAGAGTGGTCCAACGTGAACTCTCTCCCTTCCTTCACCCTGGGCACTGGGTGAACAGGCTGACTGCCCCCAGGGCTGCCCCACTGGTAGCATGAGGACAAACAGCTCTGCTGTGTTACCCACCCAGGAGTCTGTGCAGTGGTTTTGAAACACGGTCCCAGGGACTGACCAGCAGTGCTCCTTGCCCCCATCTCTGTAGATGAGGCTTGGCCAGGCTGAGATGAACGATGAGGGCTCAGGGCTGCCTCGAGGGGTGTGATGGGGAGGGGAGCATGAGGGGACTGTGGCAGAGAGTCCCACACCCAGCTGGTTAAAATGGGCTGAGGGGGCAGAAGACCCCTGGGCTGAAGATTCTAAAGGAAGAGTTTGGTACCACTTTTTGAGAAAGAGACGGCAGGCCAGCAGTGACAAAGAAGTGGTCTTGAGAAGTGCTTCGTGATAGTATAATTATTTTTAATTGTGTTCTTTAAAAACAAATTAAAGGTGAAAGTCTCCTTTGACTGCTATTCCATCCTGGTCTTCTTCCCATCTCTTTGTGAGTTTGATATGCATCCTTCCAGAACATTCCTCTCCTTTCTGTACACTTGTAAGTGCCTAGTGTGTTTGTGGTTTATATGAAGGTATTGTGCCATGCTCATTGCTCTGCTTTTTCATTTTTTTTTAACCAAACAATAACATGTCTTGGAGAACTTTCTGTAGCAGGACAGGCTGTACCCAAGTCTATATCTGCTGTGTGGTAGTGGAGTGCACATGTTGTGTAACCCCAACCCCACCCCATCCACTTTTCCCAGTTTTCAGGCAATAGACCATCCTGCAGGGATGGGCTCCTTTGTGTCCATAAGTGAGGGATTCTCTAGGGGTGTTGCTGAGTCACACACTGGGTGTTTTTAACAGAAATTCTCAAAATGCCCCCCAAAGTAGCCATAACAACGTGTCCTCTTCTGAGAGAGCCCAGGCTCCCCAATGGGGTTCTACGGTATCCAGGCCCTCCCTGGTGTCTATCCCTGAATCAGACAGACTGAGTACTTCAGCGACAATTCCCTGTGTGATCCTTGGACTAGTCACCTGGCCTCCTGCAGCCATGATGTCATCCACACCAGTCTGTTTTGTTGTGAGGACAAAATGAGATAAAGGATGGGGCAGCTCTAACTTGGGCACCTTGGTAGATGTGAAGTCTTCCTCCTGCAGGGACTGACCTTTATGGAGGCTTTTCTGCCTGGCCCATGATCCCCTTTCTAAAGGGATAATCTTGTTGGTCCCTAAGAGTAAGAGGCATCATCTCTGGGAGTGGGGATGGACGTCTGTAGGAGAGTGGGTTTGGCTTGCAGGATATTCCAACTTTGGGAAGATATCCCATCTCTCACCTGGTGTCCCCACCTCTCTATCCCAGGGCATGTGGAAGAATGCCACAAGGGAGAAGCTCCAGTCCCTGGGAAGTATGAGAAGGTTCTGCAGCTGATCAGGGAAGGGACAAAGCTTGCCTCCCTGCCTCCATGTCTGGCCACAGACTGTGAGCCTGGTGCTATGTGGTCCCCTGCCCAGCACCCCCACTGCCCTGCTGCCCTGAATTCCTCACTGGAACTAGATCTGTGGGCTGCGGCATTATCTGTCAGCCCACTAGGCCAAGCAGACACAGCAGTGACGAAGATGGACAAGATTCCTGCTGACATATATCATGCTGTCAGCAAAGTATAAATAAGTAAACAAGGTCATTACAGAGTGGGCTGAGTGCTGTGAGGGAAGGAAGGTGGATAAATTGGTAGAGAACAAAGTTGGGAAGCACGTGGGACTTCTCTGCTGGTCTGGTGGTTAAGACTCTGTGCTCCCAATGCATGGGGCCCGGGTTCAACCCCTGATCAGGGAGCCAGATCCCACATGCCACAACTAAGACCTGGTGCAGCCAAAAAGGAAACACACACACACACACACACACACACACACACACACACACGGTTGGGAAGCACTTCATATAGACTCTCAGTCTGTTCAGGCAGCTCTAACAAAAAAACCCAGCAACTGGGGGGCTTGTAAACCACAAACATTTATTTCTCACAGTTCTAGAGGTTGGAAGTCCAAGATCAGGGTGCAAATACAGTGGTTTTCTGGCAAGGACCTCTTCCAGGTCGTAGACAGCCAATTTCTGTGTCCTCGTATGGTGGAAGGGGTCAGGGAGCTCTCTGGGATCACACTGTAAGGGCACGAGGGCACTAATCTCACTCACGAGGACTCCATTCTCATGACCTAATCGCCTCCCAAAACCCCACCTCCACATACCGTCACCTTGGGGATTGGGATTTCAACACATGAATTCAGGGAGACATAAATGTTTAGACCATTGCACAATGTGGTCAGGAAGCCTCTTCTGAGGTGTGTAAGCTGAGACCTACAGTGAAGAGGGACATCTATGGTTGTAAGTCTTAGAAATTCACTCAGAGTCACGAGCACACACACGAGCATTGGCTTGCCTAATGAGCAAGTCTAGGAGTGGATGGGTGAATTTAGGAGTTTAGATCCTTTTCATCGAGAATTGCCATCCATCAGACCTGCTTTCTTGTGCTGGTTTCATTTGCACGCATGTTCTCTCCCTGAATGTCTTTTCTGCAAATCCCCCAAAGGACAGTAGAAAATGACCAGGATTGGGATTCTGATTGGGGTCAGAGGATCATTCCTGAACCATACTCAGTAGCCAAGCCTGGCTCATGAGATGACCCCAACAGCCAAACAAAATGGGCTGAGGGGGCAGAGGGCTAAAGGCCCCAAGAGGAAGGCCTGCACCCACCTTCTAGAGCTGTGGTTCAGTCACTCAGTCATATCCAACTCATGCACTGCAGCACGCCGGGCTTCCCTGTCCTTCACCATCTCCCAGAGTTTGCTCAAACTCACGTCCATTGAGTCTTTATGCCATCCAACCATCTTGTCCTCTGTCCTCTTCTCCTCCTGCCTTCAATCTTTCCCAGCATCAGGGTCTTTTCCAGTGAGTCAGCCCTTCACATCAGGTAGCCAAAGTATTGGAGCTTCACCTTCAGCATCAGTCCTCCCAATGAATATGCCGGGTTGATTTTCTTTAGGATTGACTGGTTTGATCTCCTTGCATCCAAGGGATTCTCAAGAGCCTTATCCAACAGTTCAAAAGCATCAATTCTTCAGCACTCAGACTTCTTTATGGTCCAACTTTCACATCCGTATATGACTACCGGAAAGTGAAGAGGAACTGAAGAGCCTCTTGATGAAGGTGAAAGAGGAGAGTGAAAATACTGTTTTAAAACTCAACATTCAAAAAACTAAGATCATGGCGTCCAACTTCTAGAGAAAGGCCAGCAAACCCCACTCATCTCTCCCAGGAATTTCAAGGGTAAAAAGTCAGTTACAAGATAGGGGGCAGGTATGGGGAGCCCCTGGCAGAGGGTAAAGAACTGGAGCGGGGAAGAGAGCTCAGCCTTTTTGAGGTAGTCAGGAGCGCACCTCGCTCCTCCCGGTGCCTTTTCAAGGCTCCTTTGTCTATCACAGACACTGGGATTGAGTCTGGCTTCTCTGCCTGAAGGCTGGGGCTCTCCTTCCTGGGTTCTCCCTGATTCCAGATTATAGGAGGCTAAACAGACATGATGATTAAATATGATACCTGGCCCTAGACTAAACCCTATATTAGAGGGGAAAATGCTGTAAGAGACCTTATTAGTTCATCTTATAAACTGGAATACAGAATGTAGATTAGATAAAAGTATCTGTCAATTTCATGTTGATAACTACTGTGGCAAGTAAGAGAATATCCTTATTCTTCAGAAGTACAACTAGAGTTTTGGACATAACTTACCCTCAAAAGTGCTAAAAAAAACAAACAAGCACTCACACACACATGGATACACACTCAGAGCAAATGTTAGAACAAGCAGGTATATGGATGCTCCTTGTACTATTTTTATTTTAGTAACTTTTTACAAATTTGAAATTGCTTTAATAAAAAGTCAAATTAAAGTATGCCAGTGGAAAAAGAGACAGGATTCCCTTTATTTGCAGATGATATCGAATGTCTATAAAGCCCTAAGAGGATCTAGTTAAAAACAAAAACAAATAGAAACAACCCCACCCAGAATTAATAAGAGAACTTGGCTGTATACAAGATAAATATATAACAATCAATCTCAGATTATTCTCCATTATATATTATTATAAGGTTTGAATATAGTTCCCTGTGTTATACAGTAAATCTTTGTTGCTTATCTATCTTAAGTAGCTTGTACCTGTTAATCCCATTCTCATAATTTATCTCATAATCTGAAACAAAACAAAACGGAATCACTCTTGGTTTGTGTTCTCTTCATGATAATTCAAGTTATATAGTCATGACTTCTCTTCTGTTATGTTTGCTATACCTTAAACTTAAAACAGAATCACTTTCCTGTACTCCTGAAACTAATATAATATTATCAATCAACCACACTTCAATTAAAAAAGAGTGTGTTTCTCCCCAAAAGAATCACAGAATGTTAAAAGGGATCATTGCTTCTCCTCCTGGGTGGGCTCTGGGCTTCCCCGGCTGCCTGGAGACAGGGAAGACCAAAGAGCCAAAGCAGGTAGGGCCAGAACCTGCCCTTGCCACCGCAGCTTCAGGGAATCCAAAGGAGCCCACTGCCGTGTCTACAGAGACATGTTCAGTCTCCACTAGAAAGGAGTTGAGTGACCAGACACTGTACTCAGATTCAGAGACCTAGGAGCAGCACAAGGACGCCGGCAGGGGCACAGCTCCCCAGAGGGCCTACCCCTCCCTCCCCTTTCCCCTCTCTCCCCTTCCTCCCTCCCCCACTTCCTCTGTCCCTCCCTCCCTCTCTCTGGCTGTCTCTGCCTCTCACACTCACACCCTACGCTCTGTGCAATCAGGAAGAGAGGCTCTGACAGCAGGAAGTCAGGGGGTACATCCTGAGGCCCCCAAGAACTTCCTGGCACTGACCTTAGTGACAAAGGCAATGCAATTTTGGGGTGGGGGCGGCGCACAGTGTAGACTGGTACACAAGGAAGACACCTCATGGCAGAATAATAACTATTATAATAACAATATCATACATCCAGGACAAACCCAGCTGCCCCAAGCCAACTGCACAGTCCAAGTCTCTGGGTAGAGGGAGGGGCTGCCTGCCTGCACCGTCAGGCCTTACTCAGACCAGCTACTGGAAGAAGGGCCAGCCCCTCCTCCTGATCCCTGCTGAGGCCTGGAATGCGGTGGGGAGGCTGGCACTGCTGATGCCGCCCCTCTGCACTGGGCACGTCTGCACTGGGGGCTAGGCCCACCTCCCCCTGATGGCCTGGCAGCGAGGGATGGATGAGCAAGCCCCTTAAGAGACCAAGTGGTGGCAGCTGTGGGGTGTCACTCCTCTGAGTCTCCGCTCTACCCCTCCCACCTCTTCCTGCGGGCCTGCCCGTGGCGGGAAGGGGCCAGGGACACTCATGGCACAGACAGGGCATGCAGAGCGGGCCCATGGCATGCTTGGCCCGCCAGGTGCCATGCAGCCAGCCTGGACTGTTGGGTTGCTGTCAGAGGGCAGAGTGGACAGTGGAGTCCGAGGCGCTCCCCTTGGGCTGGGCTGCTGATTCCACTTGTGGTGGAGGCTGCTGGGAGTTGGGTCCTTGGGCAGGCAGCTGCAGAAATTCTGGAAGCACTAGATCCTCTTTGCGTAGAAGGCCCCTCTGGTCATGGGCTCCACAGCTCTGCACTCGGTTCAGCAGCTCCACCAGGCCTGGGGGTGGTGGCAGAGATAAGGGGCCCATGGGTGCAGAACTACTTATGCTGGCCCACCACAGACCCACTGTGCTTACTATGGGCACAGCCTCCCTAAACCCAGCACTAATGCTCCCTTCCTGCCCTTCTGGTCCCTCAATCCCAGGGGTCACTGTTCCAACCCAGTGACATCCAGGCCTCTGCCTCAGCTCCAGGCTCTCTGAGGCCACCCTCCCTCAATGGTCCTCAGCCATTCTGGTCCCTAGCCGCCACTATGCCCAACGTACCTTCAATGTCACAGGTCTGCCGCTTTCCAGTGATACTACTGGGCACTTGGGCCAGCGAGTTCAGGGACGATGGAGGGAGGTTGGTGGCCTTGTCCTGGATTCTAGGCAGTCCACCCTGTGAGAACGTGGGGTTGGAGCCACAACCAGGAGGGGAGACTGGTTATGGAGGGCACCCAGCCCCTGGCTCACCTGGCTGTGGCAGGGGGGTATGTCACCAGCCTCAGGGATCTTCACACCTGCAGCAGAGAGCGCCACAATTCCTGTTTGCCTCCTGCCTGGACCCCCTTCCTCTTGGGCCAGAGGTATTCTGGAGGACCAAGCCACGGGGCCAACATCCCTTACCTGGGAGAGTGTCCAAAACCAACCTCTGGGAGGCCACCGAACTCACTAGTGTCTCCAGATCCAGCGGCTGCTTCTCGCCTGGCTGAAGGCACAGGTCAGTAGCCCGCGGGACAGGTAGCCCTCCCCGCTGCGCCCCAGTCCCTCGGCCCCGCGGCTTACCAGGCGTAACGCCACCTGCTGCGGGCTCAGGCCGTGCTTTGTGAGGATGGGCTGCAGCGCCTCCTGCAGCCGCTTGGTGGGCTTGGCGGAGATCCGCACCAGGCGCTCCAGCGCCGACACCTCAAGCCTGCGAGGGACCCTAGCGCTGCGGAAGGGTGGAGAGCCCGCCGCGCCTCTCCCCCAACCCACCAGGGATTGGCCGAGAAGGGGTGGAGCCTGCACTGGGGCGGTGGGACCGACAGGAGGAGGTGGGGCCTTAGCCTAGGAGGCGCGGTTAGTACAGGGGCCGGACTTGGCAGGACAACAGCAGCCCGAACTGGGACCCCAGTGAGTGCTGGGACCCTCGGCTGAGGTGTGATTACTCGAGGGTGATTCACTTACTCGAGGGTGATTCTGTTCTCCAGCCGCACTTCCTGGTCTGCCAGCACGGTGCAGTCCTGATCCAGGACTAGGGCCTTCTACAAACGGAGAAGGGCAGAGTCGCAGAATTCCTTCTCCTTCCCCCTCCCCCACTCCCAGGTCATTCTCACGTCCTTCCATGATCACTATGGAGGCTCCCTAAGGGTCAGAGGGAAGGGCTGATGGGCGGGTGTGCCATAGAGATGCGGACAGAGTAAGAGATCAGGCTGGATCAGAGCCTAGAGTGGCCCAGACCAGGGAGAAGGGTGGCAAGAATGCTGGAAAGACTTGGAAAAGGAGCAGAGTTATGGGAAACATGGAGGTGAGGTAAGCAGGATATAGTAATGGGGCTGCTTGGTTAAAAGGGCCAGCTTAAGGGCTGGAAGAAACTACCTCTTCCTGAGCCAGGTGAGGATCTGCCCCCTGGACAGCTGCCCTTTGTCCCTCAGGCATGTGAAACTTAACCGGGCCAGCTGGACACATTTCCTCCCTCACTACCCACCTTTGGTCAGCCACCCAGGCCTTGTCTTTATTTTTTTACACTTGTCCACTTCTCTCCATTCCCACCTACAAAGAACACTTCTTGTTTCCTCACTGCAAAAAAAAAAAAAAAAGAGCTCTTCCCTCCAAGACACCTGTGAAGCCAGAAGGATGTGAAGTATCTTACCCAGTGCCTGACACACAGTAGGTACATAAAAGTAGTGGTAGTGATCACCACCCGGTGACCTGCACCAGCCAAGGACTGGGAGGCAGCCTCTCCCAGGGAATAGGCCTGTGTTGTCTGCAGGGATAGGTGGAGTGTGGGTGGGGAAGTTATATTTAGCAGACATGAGAACCCATCTGGGTTGTGGAGGCTGCCTGGGTGGCCAAGACAATGGGCAGAGTTTCTCCCACTGTGGCCCTCACACTCCTGTGCTCCAGGCCTCTGAATGTGCCCAGCACTTCTTAGATCCCCCTCTGCCTGAATGTCCTCCCCTCACAGCTCTGTCAGGCAAACTCTTCCTCATTAACCACCACCTGTTCCCTGAAGCCTCCTGGGACCACCTAGAAATGCCTATCTTGCCCCAGAAACTCTCTGGAGGGTCAGCTCCTCCTCCCTGATCACATTCTGCCTGGCTCACCTCCCATCTTTGGACCTGGAGGACTCTGGGTCCCTCTGCTCACACACCTGGCAGGGCCTTAGGACTGTCTACTGGGTGAATGATATTCTGACAGTTCTCCCTGGGATATAGCATCCTTCCTTTAGATTCCCCCTTATTGGATGGATTAGTTTAAGTTTAAAGCTATGCCAGTTTGTACCTAAAGGAAAATTTTTCATAAGCTGGATGAAGGTGGGCTTTCCTGGAGGGAGTGAGGGGTCTCCAAATGGCCATTTCAGGAATGGGCAGTCTGAAGTCTGGGGGTGACAGGGAAAAACCCAGCTCCAGCAGTGGAGTCTCTTCATATCACATTCATATCACAGTCTCTGGATATGAATGAAGCTGGAAACCAGGATGGGAATGGGATGGGGACAGGATTTTTGTGGGATAAGAGTAGATATCTGAATTTGAGTGAGGAATTGGTGCTGGATTGATTTGAAGTTGGGCATGGGGCTGAAGATTGTAGTGAGGGTTGGAGTCAGGAAGGGGGTAGGAATGGGGGATGGGTTAAAGTTAGAGATAGAATTGGTGTTGGGGTCACGGCTGAGCAGAGACAGGAATGGGGGGGGGCGGGCGCAGTTCAGGATCAGGAAGGGATTTAGAGTTGGAGACCAGGCCAGGTTCACACCTGCTCATTGCCCACCAGGTAGACCTTGATGTCAGGTAGAGAGAGGCCTCGTTTTTCACAGATGCCTGCCAGCATGTCACGGATGGTGAGGCCGGGTCGGGCCAGGGCCAAGGAGGCTGTGCCATCAGGCAAGTATACGCAGCAGTACTTCCCTGGTCGGCTTTCATTCTCACCTTCTGAGCTCCCAAGGCTCTTCCGGTGGCTCTGATCCAGAGCAGATGTCAAGGGAAGTGTACACATGCAAGGACACAAAGACAGGTACACAGGTAAGCTCACTGGGGCACACACAGGCACACACGTGCCCAAGGGCACACTTGCAGGCAGGCAGGATACATCCTCCCATGGGAATACATGTATACTCACCCAAGCCTATGGGCACCCCAGGGACCAGTCTACCCACCGACTGCTACACACACGCTCTATACACCTGGTCACCCAAACATGCACACACAGGCTGAAGAGTTCACCCATAATATGCATGGGGCCCAAAGCAGTGAGGACAGGAAGAAAGTAAGGAGGCTGAGTTATTGGCCATATGGATCAAGTAGGGGATGAAGTGGGGCTGGTGGTCCCACTTCAGTGAATGATGATGGCCACTCAAAGGGGTAAGAGTCAGTGACCTGGGCCCACACCTCGTCTCCCCTAAAAGTTGGCTTACCTCAGATTTGCTGCTGGCAAAGGCAAGGTAGCCCAGGTCCAGACTGGCGGAGGAGTTGAGCGATCCCTGGGACTCACGGCGCAAGGCTGAGTTGGCCGCCCCGCCGGCTAGTTCTAGAGGAGAGGAAGACTGAGCCGGACAGGGCCCCTCTCCTCACCCCTCTGCTGAGGCCTTTCCGCACTCATGCGGACTCTGCTGGAGCCCTTTTTCAGGGGCCTAATGGTGTTTGGGTTCCGGGAGGCTTCGCTACTGACGAGGGCTTCCCAAACTTCTGGGCTCTAGGAACCACCAGGGGAACGTGGCGGGGTGGAGGTGGGGGAGAGGGGGCGTCCACAGGGCCCTGCATTTCGATTTTCACTGACTTAGACTGCAAGACCAGTAGGAGGAGGGGGGTGTTCTCCAGAATCGCCCAGATTCCTGCCCTCGCTATCTCTGCGGTCCACTTCTGCCCTCACCCCTGCGGAAGGACTTGCGGAGCGGGCGGCCCTCAGCAGGTGGCAGCTGCCCCAGCTCCTCCACGCCCAGCGGCAGCGACTTCCCGGGCTTCAGCTTCGGCTTCTGCAAGACACACGGAAGGCAATGACACTGGGCGGGGCGCCAGCCCGCAGGACGACCGTGGGCGACCCCCGCAGATATGTAGCGGGACACCGCCCCCCACAACCCCGCGTGCGCACCTTTCTCGTGGCGTCGGGGCTGCCGGGGCGCCAGGAGCCAGGTTCCCGCAGGGGGCGACCCTCGGCCTCCGCCAGGAGGCACTCGCGGTACAGAGGGGATTTGACGAAGCGCGCATAGCTGTCGAACTTCATCAAGTTGAAGATCTGCGGAGGCGGCGCCGGGCGGTGAGCTGCGGAGAGCGCTCAGCTAGCCGCCGAGAGCGCTCAGCGAGCCGCCAAGGATCCAGACCCGGCCCTGGGGCTTGGGTGCATCCCCAACTTTGGGGGCGAGCCCCGAGCCCCTCCTTGCCCCAGGCGCCGCCTCCCAGCCCCTCCTTCACAGTAGACTCTCGTCTTCTCTCTGACCCGCGCCCTGCCGCTACCTTTAGCGGAGTCCCAGCATCCAGATTTGCTCTCTTCCCCACCCCACCCCCACCATCTCTGCCGCTCAGGCTCCGCCCCTGGATCTGGCCCCGCCTCTGCTCCGCCCAGCTCCCTTCAGAGGCGACGCCCTTTACCCCAGGCCCCGCCCCCTGGAACAGTTTACCTGAAGCTGCTGGGCCCGGAACATGTCCGGTCGCGGCTCTGCCAGCACTTCCTCGCCGAGCCAGGCCTGCCGGTCGATGTTCACGGGGCTGAGCGCCTGGCTGGACAGGAACTCTTGGTAGATGTTACGGGCCTCCTGAGCTAACTGGGGCAGGGACGGACAGGAGAAGGTCAGGGGCATAGCTCAGGGCTTGGTCCTATCTCTCGCAGCCTCAGCTCCCCCTTCACCCCACCTGCTGGGTGTCGCTGGCCGGGATTTTCTGGAAGCGCTCGCAGGCCTTCCAGAAAGTCACATTCTCAGCACTGAACTCCTTCTTCAGGAACTCCTGGGGATGGGGAGAAGGAGGAGGCAGGTAGAGACCCAGAGACCTAGTCAGGGGGTGTGGTCAAAGAGATTGGGATAGAAAGAGGGCCCAGAGGCTAAGCCAAACAGACAGATGGGATCAGATCCAGAGGCACATAGAGGAAAAAAAGAGGCAGAGAGAAGGAAACTTCCCAGTTGGGAGAAGAGCAATGAGTGCCAAAGAAAGGCTGGATGAGGAAGCCGACAGAGGAGTCCAAGTCTGGCCAGCCTGGAACTCCAGCCATGCCCTGTCCCATGTCCCCCCGCCCTTCCCCCCATGGTGGCCACTGCCATCCACCCTCCCTATCCCACCCCAGGGCTTACAGTGAAGTAAGCCAGGCCCAGTGGGTCCTGTAGCAGCCGCTCGAAGGACAGGCCCCAGCTGGCCACAGGCTGCTCCTCGGTGGGGAAGGGGCTGCTGGGGCCACTGGGGAGGCTGTGGATGCTGAGGGAGCTGCCTCGGCCCTCGCCCTGGCCCTGGGGCCCAGTCGTGCTGCTCAGCTCTGCAGGGGGATGGACAGGTACAGGTGAGCCTTGCGGCCTTCCCCAGCCGCTGGCCCAATCCCATCTCAGGTACTTTCCCTGGAAAGACAGCAAATGGCAGGGGTATCCCCACCTTTTCTCCACATATACCCCCCCTCAACCCCCACCCCCAAATCCAGCCAGGCTTTCTCTCTATACTTGACACTTACCTCCATCAGAGACAGCCAGAACCTACAAGAAACCCAAGGCAGAAAGTCAGAGTAGAGCCCTGGGGGGATTCTCAAGGGACAGTTTGAGGCCCAGCCCCTGGGACTAGAGCTGTGTTCTCATCTGCCTGGAGGGCCACACTGGGCATCCTCAGCCAGGTCACTGCCTGCTCATGGTTTTGCTCAGGCTGCCCTGGGCTCCCCTTCCACCATGTGCCAACCACCTTGTGTGCTAGGACTTATGCCAGATACCCTCCAGTCACTCCCAGTAGACCCCTAGCTCCCACTGGGTGAGCCTGGATGTTGAGCATGGTGGGTAGGAGCATAAAGTTTGAATCTTGTTTCTGTTACTTACTAGCTGTGTGACTTTGGGCAAGTTACTTGTTTGTCTCCATCTGTAAGTGAGGGGGGAATGATAATAATAGTGACTTACTTCCTGTGCCTGCCATGTGGGTCAAATCAGCTTAATATATTTCCAGCGTCTACAACAGGGACCAGCATGTGGCAAATGATATATCGATGTTGGCTGTTTTCTTTGAGAAAGGAGAGATTACCTGTGTAACTGATGATCTCCTTATTGTTAACTGTTTCTTCTTGGAAACACCCTACCTTGGACAGGGCATGGGGTTCTATTTTATAGTACAGAGCAGTGGTTCTCAAATTTTCGTGTGCATTAGAATGATGGAGGGGCACCTCTAGAGCTTCAGGTTCTCCCAGGAGGTGTTGGTGTGGATGGTTATGAGCCTCACCGGGAGTAGCTACAGAGTTCAATCCCATCCTCTGTGTCCCCTCCCTCACTCCCCACCCTGGGTGCACAATTCTGACTTCTCTGGGAATCCCAACCATTAGTGAAACAGAAAAACCCTCCTTTCAAAATGACTCTTGCAGTGGTTTCCCTTGGTCTTCCTACCTTCCTAGCAGCTCCTCCAGCTTCCTCATTATCTATACATGTAAGGCGGCCTTTACCCTTCTCTGACTCTGTTCTGGGCCCTTTCTCCCTCCCACATCTCCCCAGCTTCAAACACACATATAGCCAACTTCCTGCTGACATCTCCACCCAAATGCCCCTTAAGCCCTTCCAGCTCAGCCAGTCCCAAATGGAAGCCACTTCCTGCTGCCACCAGCGCAGGGCCGGGAGCCAGCTTCTCTGCGTCTGGTTTTCCTCCCATCACTGGGGTTTGACTGATCCCCAGTTCCTTCCTGCCTCAGCCCTGCAGCATTTTCACCAGGTCCTGTTACAGGAGCTTTCACCACCCGTCCCTTCACTCTATCCCTACTGGAAACAAGTCTGCAGATGTTTTCTTCCCAGGAAGCCTCCCCCTGCCCTCCTGGCTGGAAAATCCCTCTCTGTCCCCCACTTCTACCTGGGAGCACCCGGGTCACACATCTGTGGGCCAGAGCTGGCCTGCAAACAGGTAGGATGTTATTAATATCAGAATGGCTTTTTTTTTTAACTTAAAAGGGGTTTCCCACATTGAAGAGTTAGGCATTTTACATGACACCTGGTTTCTGCCCCGGCTACCCTGAGCTTCTTCCCAGCATGGTAACCCTGGCTATTCCTGAGTTCCTCTAGAAGGAATTCACACTCTCCTCAGAGGACTCTGGGGCCAGTTTGATGCATTTCTGTTATTTACGGAAGCAGGTCCCAGACAACCTGAGTTCCAATTTGTGCTTTGTGACCTTGGGCAGATACTTCACCCCTCTGTGCCTTGTATTCTCTGTACGTGCTAAGTCGCTCAGTCGTGTCCAACTCTGTGCGACCCCATGGACTGTAGCCCGCCAGGCTCCTCTGTCCATGGGACTCTTCAGGCAAGAATGCTGGAGTGGGTTGTCATGCCCTCCTCTAGGGTATCTTCCAGACCCAGGGATTGAACCCTTGTGTCTTAAATCTCCTGTGGGGCAGGTAGGTTCTTTACCACTAGTGCCACCAGATGGGTCAAATAATGATCCTGACTTCAAAGGCTTGCTGTAATTAAAGAAATTAAATATGCATAGAGAGAACTCAGAGCACCACCTGGCATGTGGTAAATATTCAAGGAACAAAACTATTATTGTTGTTGCACTGTATTGGTATCTGACCCTGCTTCAGCTTTCAGCTTTGCCAAGCCCTGCTGGAGAGGGAAAAGCACAGGTACTGGGTCTGTTGGACCCAGATTCAAATTCTAGCCCTGTCTTCTAGTTTTACCACCTTAGTCCCTCCCTGAGCCTGTCTCCAAGCTGGAGTGTGGGGATAAGACGTTGATGAGGAGGAAGGAAAGCTTGTGCAGAGGGAAGGGGGCATGGAACCAAGCCGTGCGCCCTCACCTGGCCGCCCCAGCCCTCGCCCAGCTGCCTCTGCGCTCTCCCATCTGACAACTTCATCAGAATTCTCCCCTGGGGCTGCAGGACAAACTCCTGGGGGGTGTGAAGGGGACAAGCTGAAGCTCAAGATTCCTTCCAGCTGTTCTTTCCCTTTCCTGGCAGCTGCCCTCATGGGCGGGGCTTCCCAGGTGGCACTGCTGCTAAGTCGCTTCAGTCCAGGCTCCTCCGTCCATGGGATTTTCCAGGCAAGAGTACTGGAGTGGGTTGCCATTGCCTTCTCCTGTAACAGAGTCATGATGCCCAGCCGGTCTCCCTCCTGGGCTGGGCTGTGCTGCCTCCTTCGGGGCTTGGAGTGCCCACTGCGGGGTGGGCAGGAGCCAGCACGTGAGGAGACAGGATGCAGGTTGAGGGAGCTCACTGATTTAAAACAACGGAAGCTGCCTAAGCTCCCCCTGCCCTCCCTGCTCTCAGTCTCCTCAGCTGGCTGCTCCATGTTTTCCTTCTCTTCTTCGATCAACCGGATCTCTTCGTTGATGGCGTCCAGCTGCTCCTGCAGCATCACAGTCAGACTCTCGGCATCAGCCTGCCCGCTGGGCGACAGCTGAGTGGCCAAGCTGAAGAGGGTGACCCTGTCGCCCTCGCTGTCAGACACGCCCTCGTCACTCTCCAACGCCTGGGCCACATCGGCCAGCAGGCTGGCTTGCTGCGCGCGCTCCCAGTCCTGCTCCTTCAGGGTCTGCACCTCGGACGACTCTGCCAGCTGGCCTTTCTAGGCACTAGTGGTAAAGAAATCGCCTACCAGTGCAGGAGACCTAAGAGACACGAGTTCGATCCCTGGGTGGGGAAGATCCTCTGGAGGAGGGCATGGCAACCCACTCCAGTATTCTTGCCTTGAGAATCCCATAGACAGAGGAGCCTGGCAGGCTACAGTCCATAGGATAGCAAAGAGTCAGACCCAGCTGAAACGAGCACAGACTCGCGCCCTCGTGGACACCTGCCTGCCCCGAGTTCTTCCTCCCCAGGCTGCTCTGTGGCTGTTTCCAGCCTTGGTCACCAGGTCAGGTCTCCAGGAACCAGCCTGACTTTCCCCTCCTCATCCACAGTGGCCATCTGGCCCTCCCTCCTCCCACACCAAACACCCACCGGCCTCTCTCTGGCCCACCCTCCAACCTGGACTCAGCCTCTCCCTTGCTCAGTGCTCTCCACAGCACTCTCCCCTGGTTGGAGGGGTGGGGTGGCAAAGTAGTAGGATGCTCATGGGCAAGCCAGGACCCCAGAGAAGGCAGAGGGACGTGGGCTGGCTTACACTTCTGTTTGTTTTGTTCTTTACATCTTGTTGGATGGATTGTGTCTTTAGGTGGGGCTGGCTCCCAGGTCCTCTTCTGGTCCCACTCCATCTGGGAGGCAGAGCAGTTGCTGGGTTACAGCTGAAGCTCTGCTGGGGCCTGACTAATCAACCTCTTCAGCCTCCCCCATGACCTCCCCCTCACCTCCACCCTCTGCTTTTTCAGACTTTTATTTTCCCCACACCCCTTCACACTCCTGCTTCTTGCTTTGCTGTTTCCTCTGCCTGGTATCTGCTCCTGCTCCCGCCTGCAGTCTCTGCCTGCTGAGATTGGTTATCCCTAAACACCAGCTGCCCTGATCCCCTGTCCAGTGCACGCTGCCCGTTTATGTCTGGACCTCTCCCCTTCCATCCTGTAGCTCCTGGAAGGCAGGCCTGTACTACAGGAGAGAATTGGCCTGAACTCCCCCCATAAGGAGCACTAGCTGAAGTGCTCCCAAGCAGCCATGGGGGCCCACATAGCCCTCCTCTGCCCTTGCAGGAGGCACCGGCACCCCTCCATCAGGGATGCTGTGGCTCTGGACCCCCCCGTCTCTGTGCCCTACAGTTCTTCCTGGCCCTCTCTTGCCCCACTAGATGTTAACCCATAGAGCTGGGGCTGAGACAGGAGGTGACAGGGAGTGGGGACGGAGTCCAGTTCCAGATCCACCATTCCAGGGCAAGTCACTTCCCTTCTCTGGGCCTCAGTTTCCCCCTGGGTAGTCTGGCACTCAGCACTCGCATCCTCCAGGGTTGCCAGGAAAGGATGTGGTGCAGCAAGGAGAGTGGCTGCTGCTGCTCCTCAGGGCTCTGACCTGTCCAGGCTCCTGGGCCTGGGGAAGTTGTGCTGAGCCAGGCTGGCCTTGCCCCACCCTGGCCTGCCTGAGGAGAAGTGGTGAGTGAATGGGAGAAAAGGGGAAGAAGGGATGAGGAAGGGTGTGGTGGCCAGTGGCACCCCTGACCCATGATGTGGGCTTGGTTTGCCATAGGTTTTTCCTTGGAAATGGGTGCTGGGGGAGTCGCTGGTGCCTGAGAATACCCAGGTGAGAGTGGCCCAATGTTTCCTGTGCTCTCTCCGACAGCAGTGGCACAGAGCCACGTTCTCCCTCCATCCTCACCCGGGGTGGTAGGTACTGTGGCTTCCGTTTTACAGATGAAACCCAAAGAAACTACACAGCTAGGGAGCGCCCGAGTTGAAATTAGGGCCCCAGTGTGCCTGCCTCAGGAGCCTGAGGTCTCTCCTCCACAGAGTTTCCTCCCTGCGTGCACAGGAGACATACCAGGGAGATGAGAGGCCCAGGGCCTCTCAGCCCCCGGGGTGTAGTTGGGCAAAGTTGATTGGGGTAAAGAGCTCAGGGGCTCCTGGATGAACTCTGCCCTATGGAGGGGGTCAGACTTCAAAAGGAAGGCTGATTTACTGAGCAAATTCTGAACTAGGCCCTCTATACCGTCATCTCATTTCATCCTGGCTTGGGGTGACTAGGCCCCAAGATCTTCTCTGGGAAGACCCACGGCTGCCCGGCTCTGCAGCCTGAGTCAGCCCTGTGGAGCTGACCCCTAGCCCTGAGCTGGATTCCAAGGTGCAGTGGGCTCTGCCTTGCAGGTCTTCCCCAGCAGGGAGACTGGGTGCCCTGAGAGTGATGAGACTCAGTAACTCCAGGCTTTAGGCTCGCCAGCCCTCAGGCCTTGTCCCTGTTTTCCCGAGTCTAGGCATTTCCCCCAAGCTACTCCCCGCTCTGGCTGGCACGTCATTTCAGGACACATTCCGTACCAACGATGCATGAAACGACTGGAAAAGTTGGTTCTCCCTCCCAGGTCCTCCTCAAGCTTTCTCTCTTCCTGACCCACGCTCTTACCCAAGCCTGCATTTTACCCCAGCATTTGTGCTCGTGCCTTCTGTACTTTGCCAGATCAGGAGCTGTTTGAAGGCAGCGGCTAGGGCAATGGGCCTGGGTCCTGAAGCCTGGGGCAGGGCCAACACTGAGCAGGCCCGAAGGAGGGGCTGTGAACGAATGTGTGAGTGAGCAAGTGAAGCAGCAGCTGGGACTGTGTGCAGGCCTCTCTGGGAGGGGGCTGGGAGCCATCTCTAAGTGACAGGTTGCATTGCAACCGCCTGACAAGCTGAGTGGCAGAAAGACGAGGCTGACAACTGAAGCTGCCTCAGGAGGGAATGACAGGTGGGGGTGGCGGCAGGGGGAGATAGGGGCGGACCGAGCCAGGCAATTCTGGGAGGCGGAGGAGTCCTGGCATCGAGTCAGATAGGCCAGGTTCACAGGCAGGTCCCTCTACCTGCCAGCTGCTCTTAGCACGTCATGTCCTCCTCTGAACCTCCCTCAGGAAGTAACTCATGGAAGGAGGCTGACAGCTGGACCACATCTGTGGATATCTGAATCTGATGCCTGCCTATCCCTCTCCATCTCAGCTGAGCATGGCTGCAGAAGCCTGCCTGAGGACCAGAGAGTAGCCACTCACTGATCTCTGACCCTCGGGATGCCAAGAGGTAGCACAGAGAGTCTGGATGGAGTTGGGGAAGGGCAGAGATAAACCAGAGTATGAAAGTTTCTGAGAGGAGCCGGGGTGTCCATGGACTTGAAGAAGCTATGGGTTGACATGTGATGGGCAGAAGCTGGGTGTCTCAGCCCCCCGGCTGCCCTGCAATTCTGGGCACTGCTCAGACGCATCAAGTCAGCTACCTCTGGGGTGGGTATGGGAGTGGGCATGTTCCTGCTTGGTGTGGATGCCCTGGGAGGCGTGAGCCAAGCCCCTTGCCTCCAGGGAGTGTGAGGCCCCTGTGTGCTCAAACTTTCAAAGTTAGGTTGATGTTAGATAGTGAGGTGGGGGACTGGACCAGCCTGGAGGGGTTTGCCTCTCTCCTGCCCAACAAAGTTATGCTGGAAGAAGAGGTGTGGAGACAGGTCTTGAGAATTAGTAGAAGGAGTAGGAGTGGGGAGTAGCTCAGCTTCTTGGTGAGGCAGGAGATCCTTGAAGAGGAGCTGAGAATGAGGGGAGGCATTGGGCTGACATTTAATGGAAACTCCCCAGTGGGTCAAGAACCTCAGATTCATTATTCCACTTAATCATCTCAAGTGGAGGAAACTGAGGGTCAGTCCTTAGTCAAGGACAACAGAGCTGAGATGAGATGAGAACCCAGGTCTCTGTGGACAGTACTAGGCTGGGTCTGGGTCAGAGACAAGGACACTGTCTGGACTTTTTGGAGTTTTTAGGAGGAGCTGGGTCTCTGCCAAGTGGGCTGGTGTCCAGGGGAAGAGACGAGAAGCCCAGCGCAGCCTGTCCCATCTGTTGAATGAATAAAGAAGCCACCTCTCCAAGGGCGTCTCTAACCTGGACGCCAAACCACCAGAGGATTTAAGGGGTGGGGCAGCAGCAACAGCCAGGGCCATCCCAGGGCTCAGCTACCCCCACCCTTCCTGGCAGCCCAGGAATAGAACAGACAGGAGCTGCAGGGACCTAGCCTGATCCTGCTGACCCACTCCAGGCTGCCGAAGGGCTGCTAGCTGTGGCAGGAAGCCTCTGGAGCAGGTCTCGGTGGAGGGTGGTGACCCCATAGGAGCTGCCCCTCACCTGATCATGGGCATCAGGATACCAGGTGAGGGAGGGGGCTGAGGCTAAGTGAGGTATGGGGGTTCAGGACCTCGTGGGGGTATACAGGGGCCAAAGGGCATGCCAAGTCTGCCTGCGCCCCTAGGAAGCCGGCAGCCCCAGATGGTGCCTAAGTAGCAGGTGAGAGAGCAGTGGGGCCTGGGCCAGAAGCCTCTGGCTACTCTCCTGTGGTCTCATCCCCAAGGTGGCCCCAGGTCCCCATCAGAGCCATCTGGAAGGTCCTAGGAGGAGGGCACTAGGTTCCACCACCTGCTGCTGTCTGTCCACAACTTCTCTAGCCCAGTCCTGCCGGGTGTGCCTGTCGGGCTCCACCCTGGGTGTGCCTACCCCCTCCCTGTGGGCCTGCCCCGGAGCCCGCACTCACCATGCGTCCGTTGGGGACACCCAGGTGCTTGGGCTTCCCTGGCATGCCGCTGCTCTTCACGGGTCCCCGCCGCGGGGGACGCCCACCATGGGGACTGCGGGCAGCTCCGGTCAGAGCTTGCACGATGACGGGCAGATGACAGAGAGAACCCAGGTCTGCTCCTGCGGGCCCTCACATCCTGAAACACCAGCTCACTACCTCTTTTCTCTGCCACAGGAAGTGTCTCTATAGAAACCGAACCACAGAAAGAAGCAAGGTCTAAGAGAGCGAATGTTTCTTCCTACACACACACACACACACACACACACACACACGCAGGCGCGCGCACACATTCACGCGCACACACACATGCCGCCAACGCACCCTTGGCAATGCCCCACGCAGGCACCAACACACAGCAGAGGCCTCTGTGTGCCCAGAGAGGAGCTCAGCCCAGTCTGGCCCATCTGGGGAGTTCCAAGGGCACGTCTGGGCACGCAGAAGTACATGTTCACACACCTGGGCACTTTTATACAAGCTTCAGGGGCTCCCGTGTACACCAGGACATATGTACTGTGATCTGAGTGTCCATGTGCGTTCTTCACTTGGCACACACCTATCCCACCTGCCGTGTGCCGGACGTGTGCACACGCAGCGCCTTTCCCCCTGCAGCTGTATACGTAGTTACCACCTCTGTCCTGAGACATCTCCAGGCTGTCCTTCCTGGGCCTGTTCCTGTGTGTGCAGAGAAACAGCTGCATCGCAGGCATAGTCGTGCACACACAGACCCTCAGGTGTGTGGGGCAGAGACTCACCTGGAATATCTGGGCGTTCAGTCATGTGAATGCACAGTCCCTTGGACGTGTGTGTGTGACAGTCACACATGTGCACAGGCACCTGTGAATTCAGGCACCCCAGTGACAGACACATACAACCAGGTATGCACACACTCACCCACCTGGGCAGGGAACAGGTCAGGTCCCCAAAGACACCTGTGCATTCAAGTCACATGAGAGTCCCACCTTCATGTAGTATTGTCGACTGAAAAGGGCACCCTGCCTCCATGGCCTGGCCCAGTTCCAGATGAACTCAGCCCCTTCAGAGTTTTCAGTTGGCCTCTTTTTTATATGTGCATGTATCCAGAATGGGACTTGTATTTTACCTCAGTGTGGGCTTACTTGGGACTTTCCTGTTGGCTCATCAGTAAAGAATCTGCCTGCAATGCAGGAGACCGCCTGTAACACAGGAGATGGTTTTACTCTCGGGGTCAGAAAGCTCCCCTGGGGAAGGAAATGGCAACCCACTCCAGTTTGCTAGCCTAGGAAATCCCATGGACACAGGAGTCTGGCAGGTTGCAGTCCATGGGGTTGCAAGAGTTGGACACAGCTTAGTAACAAAGCCACCATCATGGGTTTACTTGGGGCTTCCATGGTGGCTCATCGGGAAAGAATCTGCCTGCAATGCAGGAGATGCGGGTTCTATCCTTGGCTTGGGAAGATCCCCTGGAGGAGGGCATGGCAACTCACTCCAGTATTTTTGCCTGGAGAATCCCATTGACAGAGGAGCCTGGCGGGCTGCAGACCATGGGGTTGCAGAGTCGGACACGACTGAAGCAGCTGAGCATGTACACACACATGAGCTTATTTAGAGCTCTCAAGTCACTTGCCACTCCAGTTTGGGCCCCTCTTTCTACAGCGATAAGGTGACACCCCATCTTTCATATTATACCCTCTGCTCCATTGCCCTCTGCTAGGGCCATGACTCTTCACGACAAATGTATGTTCTCTTCTTTGGCACACAGCTGTACTTCAGTTTCCTAGGCTCCCTCACAGGCAGGTGTGGCCATGTGCTCACTAGTTCCCATCAACTGAATGTGAGTGGAGTGAAGTGTGACAAGGCTTTTAAGTCCTAGGTGTCTTCCACATTCTTTCTTTTCTCTTTAACTGACTGTATACAGAAGATGATGAAGCCCTAGCGGCTTGTGGAACCGCAAGAAGGAAGGGACCTAGGTCTCCACATTGATGTAAGAAAGCAAGCCACCAGTCAACCAGGAACACCAGCTTTGGACGGTTCAGAGAGAGAGAGAGAGACCAACTTCCTTGAGCTGTTATACACATGAGGTGTATTTGCTATAGTAGCTAGCATTATCCTAGTGAATACACCTCTTTGCCCAGTTCTAACTGACTTCTTTCTAGACAGCTTGCTCTAGAAAGGCCACCAGGTTGTTGTGGCTCAGTCACTAAGTTGTGTCCAACTCTTTGCAACCCCATTGGACTGCAGCGTGCCAGGCGTCCCTGTCCTTCACTAACTCCTGGAGTTTGGTCAATGCTCAATCTCATGTCTATTGAGTCGATGATGCTACCCAACCATCTCATCTTCTGTTGGCCCCTCTCTGCCTTCAGTAAGTCATACTTGGTGTGTGTATTGGAAGTTGCATTTGGAGCATTGTCAGTGGTGGTCTTAAGGTCTGTGACAGTGTCACTATATCTGTGACAGGGTGTGGTAGGGTGTGTGATGTGAGTGGCGGCCACCTGCCTGTCTGCTGTGCCATGGATCTGGGCCTAGCTTCATAAGGCTTTAAAATTTACAAAGTCTTCCCCCAACATGACCTCCTTCAATCCTCACAACCTGCCTGTGAATGATGCTCATTGAATAATTTTGCAGTCAGGAAACTGAGATTCAGAAGTGAGTTGCTGGGCTTCCCTGGTGGTCTAGTGATTAAGAATCCACCTGCCAATGCAGGGGGTGTGGGTTTGATCCCTGGTCCAGGAAGATTCCACATGCTAAGCAACTAAGCCCATGCATCACAATTACTGAGCCCACATACAGCAACTGCTGAAGGCCGAGTGCCCTAGAGCCTGAGTAACAAGGGAAGCCACTGAAATGAGAAGCCAATGGTTTGCAACAAAGAGTAGCCCCTGCTCAGCACAACTAGAGAAAGCCCGCATGCAGCAAGGTTACACATCAAGTTAGAGCTCTGCTGAGCTGTGGATATGTGTGCTTGAGGCACTAGGAGCTGGCCCTGGGCCTCCACTGGTCCAGATTCCAACAGCTCATCTTCTTCCCCGCAAAGACGTAAACACCCAGGTTCTGCCTGGAACCCCCACCTCCCCGCAAGCACACCCTGCCTTGCTGCTTCAGAGATGTGTCTTCCTACCACTCCACAATGGATGCCAATTTCGCCCCAGGGAACTCCAGCCAACCCTGGGACTTCCCATCTCTCAGCACTTGTTTAGTTTTCTCCCCTCCATAATTGTGGTGATACTTCGACGTCACAAAACACAGTTCTCAACTTTTCTTTCCCTGTCTTCCCACAGGGGATGTTACTGATATCTAATTTCCCTGCAGACTTCTGCTCCCCTTTCCCTGTGGAAACCTCGCTGGCTCAGGCTCCCCCTCTCTTATCTGGTCATAACACCTTACCTCACCTGTAACCTCCCTCCAGTCTCTCTCACTGTAGCCAAGGAAACCCCATGATCGGTCACCCCTATGCTTAAAACCATCCCATTGCCTTCTACTCCATAGCTGGAATTAAAGGCTCTTTGAGTTCTGGCCTCAGCCATACTCTTCCCCTACCACTCCTCAGCCACTCCAAACTGTTTGTAATCCCTTTTGCTTTGAGGGATCTTTCCTGGTCTTTGCATTTCCTGTTCTCTTTGCTAAAGATGCCTTTCTGGTAAACTCTGACTCATTCGTCAGGGTCTCTTTCCAGATTCTAGACCAAATATCCATTCTTTTACCAATTACTTATTAATCACTTTCTGTGTGCCAAACACGTTTCTAGGTGCTGGGGATTTAGTAGTGACAACAGCTGACGGAAACCCCAACCCTCACGGAAGTCTAAGAGTGTGCATGTGTCCTTGTTTGCATGTGTGTGCTGTGCTTAGTCGCTCAGTCATGTCTGACTGTTTAAATAGATATGGATGTTTCTTTGGGAGCATATACCTCTTGGAAGAGGACTTTTGTTGTTTGTATATACGTCTGATGTCATTGTTGTTTAGTCGCTAAGTCGTGTCTGACTTTTGTGCCACCACATGGACTGTTGCCCACCAGGCTCCTCTGTCCATGGGATTTCCCAGTCGAGAATACTGGAGTTGGTTGGCATTTCTTTCTCCAAGGGATCTTTCTGACCTAGGGATTGAACCTGCCTCTCCTGCATTGGCAGGCGGATTCTTTACCACTGAGCCACCAGAGAAGCCCCATGTAACTTTAAAAAGATGTCTTACTACTGAATCCTGAAGAAGTTCATTCATTCAGAAAGGCAACTTTTTGGGACTTCCCTGGTGGTCCTGATCTCAGTGAGGCAGCAGTGAGTGGTGGCATGAAGTGAGATCTAAATTCCCTACCCAGTAATTGAACCTGGGTAGCCTGGATGAGAACCGGAAATCTTAACTGCCAGACCAGCAAGGGCTAGAGGCTAGAAGCTGTTTTTCCCTGGATCTTTGCCCCCAGTGAAAAATGCACTTAGCACAGAGGCAGAAACTGTAAATGCAGGTACAGAGTTTATTACTGGAGACACAGCACAACGACAAGTGCGAGAGCAAACAGGGAAATGCTTTGTTAAGATAGGAGCAAGGCAGAGATACACACTGGAGAGAAAGGGTGTGGGCGTCCCCATTAGTGAAGAGGAACACAACAAACAGGCGGATAAGTCATTTATATAGGGCAGTTCTTCCAGGTCTTTGTCTTCCTTCAGGCCAATTATCTGGTTTCTTTTTTCACACCTGGCCTACCCTGGGATACTCCCCTGGGTGCACTTGCACTCTTCAGCCAAGATGGATCTCTAAGTGAAGACTTCTGAGAGGAGCAAGACTCACTATGGCCTGGCGTTATCCCCTGATTTTTGACCCACAAGGAGCCTTTCTGCACAGGTGTAACATCTCCCTTATCCCGAAAGATGGGGGAATGGAGATCCCTTAATCCTTTACTCAAAGAGGGTTTTGTTCCTCTTTGTCCTTGCCTTGACTGTTACCTTAGGTGTTTACAAGAGGAAAACACTGGTCATTCACCCTGTTTCTGCTGTTACTTCCACTTTGGAGGGCAAACAGGAGGCTGGTTGTAAATGCCTTAACTTGAGTCTACCTATCTCTGGTCTCAAGAAGTGCTAACAATTGTTAGTATCCAGCCTGAAGCCCACTTCTTCATGCCCTATGAAATGCAAACAGGAAATCAGTTGTAAATGTCTAATCTGGAGCCCATCTATCTCCTACATTGGTCCAATGGCTAAGACTCTGTCCTCCTAATGTAGGGGGCCAGGGTTCCATCTCTGGTCAGGGAACTAGGTCCCGCCAACTAAGAGTTCACAGTTTAGTTCAGTCACTCAGTCGTGTCCGACTCCTTGCGACCCCATGAACCCCAGCACACCAGGCCTCCCTGTCCATCACCAGCTCCAGAGTCCACCCAAACCCATATACATTGAGTCAGTGATGCCATCCAACCATCTCATCCTCTGTCGTCCCCTTGTTCTCCTCCCCTCAATCTTTCCCAGCATCAGGGTCTTTTCAGATGAGTCAGCTGTTCACATCAGGTGGCCAAAGTATTGGAGCTTCAGCTTCAGCATCAGTCCTTCCAATGAATATTCAGGACTGATTTTCATTTGGATGGACTGGTTGGATCTCCTTGCAGTCCAAGGGACTCTCAAGAGTCTTCTCCAACACCACAGTTCAAAAGCATCAATTCTTTGGCACTCAGCTTTCCTTGTAGTCCAACTCTCACATCCATACATGACCACTGGAAAAACCATAGCCTTGACTAGACGGACCTTTGTTGACAAAGTAAAGTCTCTGCTTTTCAATATGCTGTCTAGGTTGGTCATAACTTTCCTTCCAAGGAGTAAGCGTCTTTTAATTTCATGGCTGCAATCACCACCTGCAGTGATTTTGGAGCCCAGAAAAATAAAGTCAGCTACTGTTTCCCCATCTATTTGCCATGAAGTGATGGGACCGGATGCCACATGCTGCAACTAAAAAAAATTCCCACATGCTACCACTAAAGATCGAAGATCCTGTGTGCTGCAACTAAGACCTGGAGCAAGCAAACAGTTTTTGTTGTTGCTGTTGTTGTTTTTTGAAGATGTGTTGTTGAAGCAAAGAACAGCAATTTGAAAGAGAGCGGAGCCAACTTCTTAAAGGAGCAAGCAACCAACTATTCCATCTTGTGATCTATAACAGGGTTATTAATTCAAGTGTCAAGGGGGCCAGGCAGGTGTTGTAAACTAGTGGCCAGAGTGGAGATGAGCTTTGAAAAATAAGGCATTTTTAGCAGGGCAGCCCCATGACCCAAGTGTGGTTGGGTCTTCCGATTTTTCCTGAGAAGCTGGAAATTTGGATTTTTAATATGCATTTGTCTCATGATTTAAAATATTGGTTTAGTGTTAGTTGCTCAGTCATGCCCGACTCTTTGTGACACCGTGGACTGCAGCCCACCAGGCTCCTCTGTCCATGAGATTTTCCAGGCAAGGATACTGAAGTGGGTTGCCATTTCCTTCTCCAGGGCATCTTCCCAACCCAGGGATTGAACCCGGGTCTCCTGCATTGCAGGCAGATTCTTTATCGACTGAGCTATAGTTAAGCCATTTATTGAAATAGCATCAGTAAGAGCTCTGTTTAGCTGTGGGCCACCTGTTTCCCACATTTGATCCAGTCACCTTCCTTGGACCTTTCACGGAGGGGACCCGCCACAATCATTTGGATATGAATGGGCCCCAGCCATCACAGGGACGGGGATTCGGGCCGCCTCCTTCTGCTGAAATCCAACTGGCCCTGAAGAGCTGGGAATAGTGGACGCCACCAAATAACAGAATTCTGTTTCCAAAGGCTTGGAGGCACAGACGAAAAAGCCCCGCCTGAGATCTAGACGGCGCAGAAGTTGGAATTCAGGCCTCCACCTTCAATTTAGAACACCTTCCTCCTCTGACTGGGAACGATTACCCCACAGAGGTGACCAGTGGCCAGAGGCCAAGTGTTCTAGGGGCCCATAAAAACTACAAGTTCCAGCATGCCCCGCTTCACAGACGATCCCTTCGCAGCCGGCCGACACAAATCATCCTTCTGCTCCCCGTTGGCCTGCAAGCCGAACGTGCTGTTCCATGATTGGCTGCTGCTCTTGTCGCCCCTAATAACCCATTGCTGAGGCTGGTTGATAGGTGTCTCGCAGCCGCCAAGGCACTCGACCAGGATAGGGGGCTGCTTAGCAAACAAAGCAGTCGTCCACTCGGCAGCGAGGCTTTGCTTTTGCTGGGAGTTCCCAGGTGACACTAGGGTTGGCGGGTTTCGGGCCGGAGGCTATTAGATGGAACACCCGGAAGGCGGAAGTTCTAGGACGGAAGTGGCCGAGAGGGACAGAGAATGGCGGCGGCGGCGGCGGCGGCAGCAGGCTGGATTTGGCGCTGGGGCTGGGGCCGGCGGTGCCCAGGGAGGTCTGGGCTTCGCGGCCCCGGCCCAGGCCCCACTATACTTCTGCTTTTCCTCTTGTTGGTGGGGCCGGTGGCTGCGGATATAACTGACGGCAACAGTGAACATCTCAAGCGGGAGCATTCGCTTATCAAGCCCTACCACGGTGAGGCCTGTGGCGGGAATGAGTTTAGGGTAAGGTTGAGGCTGGATGGAGTTGGCGAAGGGATTCTCTTTCTTCTGGTCAGGGCAGCCCTTTGGGTTCCCTGCCTCCGGCAAAGCTAGTCCTGGCCCGGCCTCTTAAGCACCTGTCTGTCCTTGTCTCTGTCAGCAGGGATCGGTTCCAGCTCCACGCTCCTCTGGGACTTCCAAGGAAGCACAATGCTCACGAGCCAGTATGTGCGTCTGACCCCTGACGAGCGCAGCAAAGAGGGTTCTATCTGGAACCACTTGGTGAGTGGTTCCTAAGAGGGGAGGCAGACCATGAAGTAAGCCACTACAGTTGGTCTTCAGCAGGCCTGAACTTGATTTGAAGGCTACCCCCTGCTCCCCGGCCCCTTTGGTCACTTGCCTTACTACTTACCAGTAGTAACAGGTGATGGCTGTTGAAGTTACTGTATGTCAGGAGCTGTTCTCGACACTTTGTTCACCTGTCTCTTCATTCCTTCAAAAGCCATGTGAAGTAACCGATGTTATCTCCGTTTCCCTGGCTGAAGAAGCTAAGACTCAGAGTTGAAAGTGCCTTTCTCAAAGTCACATAGCCAGCAAGTAGTGGAGCTGTTGTCTGCTTCAGCTGAACCCTCTCATTAGTGGGATAAATGGAAGGAGTGGGGTCTTTATTGGGTATTTTATGTGTGTTAGGCACTGACTTTAACGTGCCTTATTGCACTTAGTTCTCAGACTGATATAGATGGCTTTCGTGACTCTTCATAAGCAGAGCAAACACAGGCAGTGAATGGCTATAAACAACATTTAAATTCTGTCTCATCTCCAAGTCCAGCAGTTCACTTGCTACATTTGACCCCAGCCTGGACGGTGGAGGAACCCCTTAAAAATCTTTGCAGACGCCAGTCCCCTTCCTCAGTGCTGGATTGGTCTGGTCATCAGTGGACTCATGGGCAGTTTTAGTTTCTGCGACCTTTGCTGCAGAGGTTATGAACCTTCAGGTGTCGCAGGCGTGTCATACATACGCAGTGGCCGAGATCTGCTGCTGCACAGATGCCACACCAAGGAAGGTTAGGAAGGGGTGAAAGGGGAATAATTGGGGGCAGAACCTACTCCTCCCCTCAACCTGCCTGATCCCAACCCTTTCTATGGCCTAAGCAGTTAGCCAGTGTCCTAGTTTTCTCCATCACCCCGCTCTTTGGTCTCTCTGAATGACTTCCCCATGTAATTCTGAGAGCCCACACCGTCCTTGTGTTGCCTCGTCTGCATGTTACTTCTCCTCCTCTCTTTCCTGCTTGGGGGATCTGGAGATACTTTGCTTAGCTTTCACTCTGATCCTTAGAGCCTGGGGTCTCCTGTGAAGGGATAAACATGCACTATGTCTGCATGGTCTGGCCCCTAGTGCCTCACATCTCCAGTCGTCCTCTCTGTTAATGTTCTTCCGGCTTCTCTGACTGCCATTTTGCCTCAGGACCTTTGCACTTGTAGCTTCTATCTGGGACACCGTCTCCTGGCTCTTCATGCTTGCTTGGTTTCTCCTCATTTGTTAAGTTTTAATTCGAGTGCCACCCACTCAGAGAGTACTTCAATAACTACCTTGTTTCCCCTGGAGTCACATTCTCTCACTTTATTCTGTCGTGTAACTTTAAAAATTTTCATTTTATGTTTATTTGGCTGTGCCAGGTCTTCGTTTCGGTACAGAGGTCTTTGATCTTGCAACGTTGAGGATCTTTTTTAGTTGGCGGTATGCAAGATCTTCTTCCCTGACCAGGGATCGATTGATCCTCAGCCCCCTGCATTGGGAGCATAGTCTTAGCCACTGGACCCCCAGGGAAGCCCCTAATTTCATTTTATATTATGATTGATTTACAATATTGTGTTAGTTTCAAGTATACAGCAAAGTGATTCATTTTTACATATATCCATTTTGTTTTCAGATTCTTTTCCCATATAGGTTATTACAGAATATTAAGTAAAGTTCCCTGTACCGTATTATAGGTCCTTGTTGATTGTCTATTTTATATATAGTAGTGTGTATTAAGCCCAAACTCCCAATTTATCCCTCCCCCTACTACGTTTCCTCTTTGGTAACGAAAAGTTTGTTTTCCAGGTCGGTGAGTCTGTTTGTCTTGTAAATAAGTTCATTTGTATCTTTTTTTCCCCTTAGATTTCACATAGAAGTGGTATTGTATGATATTTGGCTTTTGATGTCTGGCTTGCTTCACTTAGTATGATCTCTGGGTTCATTTATGTTGCTGCAAATGGCGTTCTTTCATTCTTTTTATGGTTGAGTAATATTCCACTGTATATACGTGCAACATTTTCTTTATCCATTTCTCTGTTGATGGACATTTAGGATGCTTCCATGTCTTGGCTATTGTAAATACCACTGTGATGAACATTGGGGTGTATGTGTCTTTTTGAACTATGATTTTCTCCAAATATTTCCAGGAGTGGGATTACTGGATCATATTGTAGTTCTATTTTTAGTTTTTTAAGGAACCTCCATGCTGTTCTCCACAGTGGCTATACCAATTTACACTCCCACCAGCAGCATGGGAGGGTTCCTCTTTCTCCGCACCCTCTGCAGCATTCATTATTTTTAGATTTTTTGGTGATGTCCATTCTAACTGATGTGAGGTGATGATGCCTCATTGTAGTTTTTTTTTTAATCCTTAGGTAGCTTTTTATTATGTCCTCCAAAAGAGCATATGATAAGAGTCAGCACAGTGGTATAACGTGCTGAAAAAGATCACGAGTTGATTTACTGTCTTCAGGCTGGGGTGGATGTGGCTTCACGAAAGAGGTAGCACTTAAACAGAAGGAGGTTCCTTCTTTCCTGAGAAACCAGAACCCCTTTTGCTTTCTCCCATACCTACATCCATTAAGAGTACTATTCTTTGCCAAAAGATAAAAGTTTGAAGTCATCTGAGGCCATCAAGGAATTACAGGGCAAAAATCGTGATAGGTTTCCAGTTTTCTTCAGCATGCAGTTATCTGCTCCTTCCCAGAAGCTAGACTAGTGTGGCTGTGCTCTCAGGTTCCACACCTGGGCCAGTGGAGGCAGTTTTCTGGCAGGTCTGTTGTCCCTCCTCCCCCAAGGGAGCCTGCTCAGGAGCTGGCGTTCCTCTCCCCAGGTGGGCAGCAGCCAGCATCACTCTGGGGACCTGGAATATCACTGCCACTGCACCCAGAAAAGCTAGAAAAATGATACCTACCCCTCCCTCCCCAACCTGACCCCTGCCCCGAAGTGGCTCTTTCACTACCCTTGGTGGTGATAGCAGTGGCGGTGGCCAACTTGCCCCTCTACCCTTTGCCCATGGTGCCATCTCCACACTGGCATTAGCGAGGACTCAGCCCCAAGCCCCCTCTACTACTCAGAGGCTACGCTGCCCACAGGGCCCTCATTGTAGTTCTGATTCGTATGTCTGATAATGAGCGATGCTGAGCATCTTTTCACGTGCTTTTTGGCCATCTGTCTGTCTTCTTTGGAGAAATGTTTATTTAGATCTTCTGCACTTTTTTTTTTTTTTGATTGGGTGGTTTTTTTGATACTGAACTGAATGAGCTGTTTGTATATTTTGGAGATTAGTCCTTTGTGGGTTGCTTCATTTGCAAATTCTTTCTCCCATTCTGTGGACTGTCTTTTTGTTCATGGTTTCCTTTGCTGTGCAAAAGCATTTAAGTTTCATTAGGTCTCATTTGTTTTTGGATAACTTTTTTTTTTGGCTGCACTGCGAGGCATGTGGAATCTTAGTTGCCCAACCTGATACTGCAACCCCCTGTGGTGGAAGCATGGTGTCCCAATGGCTGGACCACCAGGGGGCTCCCATGCTTTCGGATAACTTTTTTTTTTTAAGTTTATTTATTTTAGTTGATTTACAGTATTACTTTGATTTCTGTCATACATCAACATGAATTAAGCATAGGTGTACTTATGTCTCCTCCCTCTTGAATCTCCCTCCTTCCTCCAACCCATTCCTACCCCTCTAGATTATTGTGCAGTGCTTAGTTGCTCAGTCGTGTCTAGCTCTTTGCCACCCCATGGACAGTAGCCTACCAGGCTCTGCCATCCATGGGATTTTCCAGGCAAGAATACTGGAGTGGGCTGCCATTTCCTTCTCCAGAGGATCTTCCCAACCCAGGGATCGAACCTGTGTCTCCTGCATTGCAGACAGACACTTTACCGTCTGAGCCACCAGGGAAACCCTTATCTTCCTGTTTAGTGGAATCTAAATATTGCAATTTGAGATCCACTCTTAAATGCTGTGTGCACGTGCTAAGTCATTTCAGTTGTGTCCCATCTCTTTGCAACGCTATAGTCTAGCCCACCAGGCTCCTCTGTCCATGGGATTCTCCAAGCAAGAATACTGGAGTGGGTTGCCACACCCTCCTCCAGGGGATCTTCCTGATCCAACCCATGGCTCCTGGATTGCAGGCAGGAGCTGAGCTACCAGGGAAGCCCTGTAAACACTATTAATAAACCCAAATTGTATGTCATTTTTTAAAATTAAACATTTTCATTTCATATCCCACACAGAATTTTATCCTAATGCAGTGTATGTAATGCTTGAAAATCTTATTGATTAGCCTATCATGTTCTTCTATGACTAAGTGTAAAAATTTAAGCTTTCTAACTTTGTTGGGACCTTGAAATTAAGTTTTAATATTTTCTTTGGGATTATTATAGTTACCACTGGTATACAATTGATCAAAAGAAATGCCTTACACATTACACAATTTTTGAGTAATTATTGCACCAAGTAAACGTTTTTTGAAATGCATCTCATTGAGCTGTCATCTCCCCATCCCCATTTGAATGCATGTCATGTCAGAATGAGACGCTTAAGCACGACTTCTGCTTTTTGTTCACGTGAATGCTGAAAATTTGTGTTTGCTTAAGTAATAGATGGCGATGCAAGGAGTTTTGTTATAGCAGGGGTCATTCAGTATTTTGAACTCCTTTGATTTATAAACCCCAAATGTAGTGATCTTTCATCAGAAATTTTAATGGAAAAAAATGTTCTGCCTTTCACTTTGTTGCAAGCCAAGACATAGAAACCACCTAGCTGTAAAATGGTTCATGACTGCCAAGTGATTGATTCTGATTTAGTTGGCCCGGGGAGGGCCAGGGCATTAAGATTTCTCAGCTCCCCACATGGCTCAGCTGGGATGGAGGGCTGTGACCATGTCATGTTCTGCCCCCCAAAGAAGCTTTACATTAGTTCCAGCCCATACCTCATCTGCTTAAAATCCTTCTTTGTACTGTCTTTATCATAGTATTCTCTCTGATGATCTGCAGTCTTACCTGTAGTGTGGGGAGACGTTCCAAGGCTTGAATAGTCTTGGAGGTATCAGTTTCTAGGTCCTCAAATTCTGTGTGTGTGTGCGTACTCTTTCCTAAAACTGATCTTCCTGCAGGCATGCTGGGGACAGGCGGGAAGGTTTTCCTCTCCCATCCTCTGGTGCACAGTTGCCCTTCTCAGAGGCACACCTCCTACTAGCTTGGGGTGCTTTGTTCCCAGGCACAGGAAACTCCTGGGCACCAAAGAGACCATTTGAAATATTGGCTTCTGGGCTGACTTTTGTGTATGTAAGTTACATTAAAAATTTTTTTTCAAATATATAAGTGCTTTTCTAGTTATCTTTATTTTTTAAGTTGTTATTATTGATATCTGGTTTAATCTCTTCATGGTCAAGAAACGGATTCTGTGATTTCAGTCCTTGGACATCTGTTGAGACTTGCAGATGGTCCTTCTAGTGACCAGGATTTGGGGGACACATTCATGTGGATGTGGATTCTTTGCTGGTTGAGTGGACACATTCATGTGGATGTGGATTCTTTGCTGGTTGAGTGAAGTGTGCCATTCAGATCTTTAGGTCTGTTTGCTGATTGGGCTCAAATTTCTATATCTCCTGACATTTTGCTTGTTTTATCAGTTATTAGAAGAGGTGTATTAAAATGTCTGTGTGTGTATTTGCCTTCATCTTTATAGTCTGTCCGTTTCTACTTCATATATTTTGAGACCAACATTTTCCTGGTAAATGGAGTCCTTTGTCATGGAGAAGAGTCCTCTTCTAAACTTCGCTATTGGCACAGCTGCACAAGCTTGCTTTTGCTTAGCATTTGCATGTACTGTCTTTTGTCCTTTTCTTTTCCCGACCTCTTTTAGAGTTGTCTCTTGTAAACGGCATATAACCAGGCTTTTGGGTGGTTATCCACTTATTTTAATTGTGATAAAATACAGTAACATAACAATTTGCCACTTAACCTTTCTTGAAAGGAAGTTTGTTTATAGATCTTCGCCTAGACTCAGCTGCAGCATGAGGGATCTTCGGTCTTCAGTTGCAGCGTGTGGATCTTTAATTGTGGCATGCGAATCTTAGTTGAGGCAGGTGCTGTCTAGTTGCCTGACCAGGGATTGAACCCAGGCCCCTGCATTGGGAGCCTGGGGCCTTAGCCACTGGACTACCAGGGGAGTCCCCCATTTAACCTTCTGTTGTCTTTTAAACAGTTTAATTTTTCAAACCATTCTCTTCTGCACAATACTTAATGGCATTGAGACAGGTTTTAAAAGTGTAAATGGTCACCACATAGGAGGCAAGAGTGTACACTGGGAAAAAGACATTGTCTTTAGTGAGTGGTGTTGGAAAAGTTGGACAGCCTCATGTCATCAGTGAAGTTAGAACACATGCTCACACCACACACAAAAATAAATTCAAGATGGTTTAAAGACTTAAGTATAAGACATGACACCATAAAACTCCTAGAAGAGAACATCAATAAATCATTCTCTAACATAAATCATACCAGTGTTTCCTTAGGTCAGTCTCCCAAGGCAATAGAAATAAAAAGCAAAAATAAACAAATGGGTCCTAATCCAACTTAGAAACTTTTGCAAAGGAAGCCATAAACAAAATGAAAAGACACCTATGGATTGGAAGAAAGTGAAAGTGGCTCTGCTGCTGCTGCTGCTGCTGCTAAGTCGCTTCAGTCGTGTCCGACTCTGTGTGACCCCATAGACGGCAGCCCACCAGGCTCCCCCGTCCCTGGGATTCTCCAGGCAAGAACACTGGAGTGGGTTGCCATTTCCTTCTCCAATGCATGAAAGTGAAAAGTGAAGTGAAGTTGCTCAGTCGAAGTGGCTCAGTCATGTCCAACTCTTTGCAACCCCTGGGTCTGTAATCTGTGGAATTCTCCAGACCAGAATACTGGAGTGGGTAGCCTTCCCCTTTTCTAGGGGATCTTCCCAACCCAGGGATTGAACCCAGGTCTCCCGCATTGTGGGTGGATTCTTTACCATCTGAGCCACCAGGGAAGCCCAGGAATACGGAAATGGGTAGCCTGTTCCTTCTCCAGCAGATCTTCCTGACTCAGGAATCGAACTGGAGTCTCCTGCATTGCAGGCAGATTCTTTACCAACTGAGCTACCAGGGAAGCCCGGATTGAGAGAAAATATTTGCAAATGATGAGACCAACAAGGGTTTAATTTCAAAAATTTACAAACAGCTCATACAATTCAATAATAATTTTTTAAAAAATTAAAAAATGGGCAGAAGACCTAAACAGACATTTCTCTGAAGAAGATATACAGATGGCCAATGCCTGTGTGCATACTCAGTTGCTAAGTCAAGTCAGATTCTTTGTGATCCCATGAACTGTAGCCCCCAGGCTCCTCTGTCTGTGGGATTTTCCAGGCAAAAATACTGGAGTGGGTTGCCATTTCTTTCTCCAGGGGATCTTTCCAGTCCAGATCCACATCTCTTGCATTGGCAGGTAAATTCTTTACCACTCAGCCACCTGGGAAGCCAGTTATTAGAGAAATGCAAATCAAAACTTGAGTGAGGTTCTACCTCACACTGGTCAGAATGGCCATCATTAAAAAATCTACCAACTATAAGTGCTGGAAAGGGTGTGGAAAAAAGGGAGCCCTTTTACACTGTTGATGGGAATGTTAATTGGTACAGCCAGTATGGAGAGCCCTCAGGAAACTAAAAATAGAGTTGTCATATGATCCAGCAATCCCAGTCTTGGACATATACTTAGACAGAACTCTTAATTTGAAAAGATACATGCATCCCTATGTTCGTTAAAGCACTATTTACAATAGCCAAGACATGGAAACAACCTAAATGTCTGTCAACAGATGAATGGATCAAGATGTGTGTGTGTGTGTAAACACATATACACACAAACGGAATAGTGCTCAACCACAAAAAAGAATAATGCCACTTGCAGCAACATGGATGGACCTAGGGGGCACTAGTGGTAAAGCACCTACCTGCTGGTGCAGGTAAACAAGAGATGCGGGTTTGATCCCTGGGTCGGGAAGATCCCCTGGAGGAGCACATGGCAACCTACTCCGGTACTCTTGTCTACAGAATCCCATGGACGGAGAAGCCATAGGGTTGCAGAGTCAGACACGACTGAAGTGACTTAGCATGCGTGCACGGATGGACCTAGAGGTTACCATGCTAAGTGAAGTTAGAGAAAGACAAGTATCTTATGATATCATGTACGTGGAATCTAAAATATATGAACATATATACAAAACAGACTCACAGACGTGGAGAACAGACTTGTGGTTGCCAAGTTGTCAGGGGGTTGGGGAGGGAAGGATTGGAAGTTTGGGATTAGCAGACACTAACTATTAATATAGGATGAATAAACAAAATCCTACTTCATAGCACAGGGAGCTATATTCAGTACCCGGTGATAATCTGTAATGGAAAATACGGACATATGCAAAAGACTGTATGTATAACTGAGTCGCTTTCCTGTGTAGCAGAAATTAACACAATATTGTAAATCAGTCTGCAGTAAAGTTTTTAAGTGTAATGTCTACCAACAAAAAATTAGTTTCAATTACTATAAATATGTATCTGCATGAAAAAAAATTTTTTTTCAAAATATTTTTATTGTGGTAAAATATACATGACATAAAATTGACCATTTTAACCATTTTTAAGTGTACAGTTTAGTGGCATTAAGTACATTCATTTTGTTGTGCAACCATCACCACCGTCCGTCTCCAGAACTTTCTAATCATCGGAAGCTGAAACTGTACTCCTTAAACACAAACTCCCTGTTTTCTGCCTCTCTACAGCCCCTGGTAGCCACTATTCTACTTTCTGTTTTTGAATTTGACTCTTCTAGGTACCTCACATAAATGGAATCATAGAGTATTTGTCTGTATCTGACTTATTTCACTTAGCATAACAGGCAAAGCTCATCCATGCTGTAGCGTGCATCAGTATTTCGTTAATGGCTAAATAATGTTCCTGTGTGTCTGTGTGTGCACCACATTTTCTTTATCCATTCATCCGGTGGTGGACACTGGGTAGTTTCCACTTTTTGGCTGTTGTGCTGCTGTGTACATGGGTGGCCATAGGTGGCTACTGAAGTCCCTGGCTTCACTTGTTTTGGTAAACATCTAGGAAGTGGAATTGCTAGGTTATATGGTAACTCTTTGTTAAACTTTTTGAGGACCACCAAACTGATTTCCACAGCAACCACACCATTTTACAGTCCCACCAGCAATGCACCAGGGTTCCAATTTCTCCACATTTTTATACTATTTTCCATTTTTTAATAATAGTTATCCAAATGAGTGTGAAGTGGTATGTGGTTTTGATTTCCATTTCTCTAGTGATTAATGATGTTGAGCATCTTTTCATATGCTTTTTATATACAAATTATCTTCTTCTATGAAAAACATGTCTATCTAAATTCTTTGTCCAGTTTTGGGTTGTTTTTTGTTGTTGAGTTTTAGGAGTTCCTTATGTATCCTGGACATTATCAGTATATGATTTGGAAATATTTTCTCTCATTCTGTGGGTTTTCTTTTCATTCTCTTCATGTTCTTTGGCATGTAAAAGGTTTTAATTTCGATAAAGTCCAGTTTATCTAGTTTTTTTG
Organism: Capra hircus; assembly: GCF_001704415.2. Taxonomy (NCBI): domain Eukaryota; kingdom Metazoa; phylum Chordata; class Mammalia; order Artiodactyla; family Bovidae; genus Capra; species Capra hircus. The sequence goes on from NC_030814.1 coordinate 71,778,205, forward strand.
TTGTCTGTGCTGTGGTGGCATATTCAGGAAATTATTGCTAAATCGAGTGTTTCCCCTGTTTTCGTCTAAGAGTTTTATACTCTTAGCTCTTTAGTTTAAGTCTTCGATCTATTACTTATTTTTAAAATTAAACTTTTTTTTTAGATAATTGTAGCTTCACATGTAGTTGTAAGAAAAAAGAGATTAAGAAGTACAGACTTCCAGTTGTAAAATTAAATAAGTCATGGGGATGTAATGTATAGCATAGGAAATGTGGTCAATAATATTCAATAATAGTATTACAGTAACTTTCTATGGCGACGGATATTACTAGACTTGTGGTGATCAATTTGTAATGTATGTAACTGTCAAATCCCTATGTGGTACACCTGAAACTGATATTGTATGTCAACTATATTTCATTTTAAAAAAAAGAAAGAAAGGAATACAGGGAGATCCTGGGTACTCTTACCAGCGTTTAGTCTATCTACATTTTGTAAAGTCATGGATACATTTGGATTTAATCTACCATCTTACTGTTTACTTTCTGTTTGTACTGGCTGTCCTCTGTTCACTTTTCTCTCTGGTCTTGGCTTCTTTTGAGTTGGTTAATTTTTATTCCACTTTTGTTCTTCTGTTAGCTTGAAAGTTCTGTGCTTATTACCGAAGATTTTGGTGATTACTCTGAAGTTTAAAACACAGATCATGTTTTACCAAAGAGTGCTGGTAAGATGTACTTTTGACTCCTTCCAGGAAGGTGATAGGCTTTTGGGACACGCAGAACATTGTTGTTTTATGCAGCCAAGTGTTTATTTGTGTTTCTAGTCTCATCCTTGGTTTAGTCTTTGGTCTTCGTTCCTTCTTGAATCTCTGACTTCATGTCCGGGTCTGGATCACATTTCTCCCTGAAGAGTGAAAGATAGTCTTAGTGTTTCTGTCTGAAAATGTCTTAATTTCACCTTCTTTTTTTTTTTTTTTAGCGGGTTGCATAAATTAATCTGTTTATTGCGGGCTGGCAGTGGTGGTGCTTCTGCCGGCCCTTCAGTCTTCTGAGGCCTGACCTTCCTGTGATGGCAGAAGTGGTGGCGTTGGTTCAGGCACCACCAGCTACTGTTCTCACGAAGGAACCACAGCGGCAGATCCCCACAGCGTGCCTCTTCATCTTGGTTTTGTCACAGGAGCAAGCGTGCTTGTTGTGCTGGCCGATTTCCATTCTCTTCACCATTTTCCTGAGGGGAATAGCAGATCCCATATTTACTGGATCTTCTTAGTGTGTCTAGCTCTGTTGCCGAAAATTAGGTCCGAGGCCAAAGAGCACCTTCTTTCTTGAAGGATACATGTGCTAAGTATAGAATCCTGTGTTGATTGTTATTTTCCTTCAACTCCAAATATATCAGTCTGTTGTCTTCTTACTCCTAGTGTTTCTGTTGAAAATTCTAGTATCAGGCTGATTATAGCTCCTTTGAAGTTACTCTTTTTTTCCTCTGGTTACTTTTAAGGGTCCCTGGGATGGTGATGGCAGTGGTGGTTCTCTCTCCCTCCTTGCCTTTCTCTGTGTTTTGTTCCTGTCTTGTCTCTTCATGTGCCTGGTGTTTTTGGTTGTGTCCCAGATACTGTGTTTGTACAATATTTTGTTTAAAGTATGAGGCCTGAGTGAGTCTGTTTAGTCTAATTTCAGGGATTGTGGGAACTCATAGCTGAGCTGCAGTCCCTGGGAGCCCTTTCTCATTTGTTCTTTTCAGTTGTGATTTTTGTCATCTCAGTGCAAAGCAAGTCTGATTCACCAGTCCTTCCACCCCTCAGCAGGTCTTGGACTCAGATTCCTTGCACATCTGTCATGGAGACCTGCTTTTTATCACCTCACAGTTGCCCCCATCCAGAATCTGCAGGGTCTCCCAGAGCCAGTGAACTGTGATTAAGTCTTTGATCTATTACTTATTTTTAAAATTAAACTTTTTTTTTTAGATAATTGTAGCTTCACATGTAGTTGTAAGAAAAAAGAGATTAAGAAGTACAGACTTCTCCCAGTGAGAAGTACAGACTTCTCCCAGTGAGCAACTGGGAGGGCTGACTTCACACTATGTCAGACCATCGTGCAGGTGCCTGCTAACCCTGTATTCTCAAGGGCCGAGTCTTCTCACCTGAGCTTCTGGTGCCCAGGCCCAGAACAGTGCCTGGTGAATCAGTGATGCACAAGCCACGGTGGGACATAGGGTTTTTTATTTTTTAGTTGAGTTTTTTATGATTACAGAAGTAATATGTTCAGCGTAGAAGATTGAAAATGTGGAAAGTAAACATTCCCCTCCCAGAGTTAGGTTTCATTAATGTTGGTCATATTTCCTTCATTTCCTTTCTCTGCACGTAGACTAATATATATATATATATTTAAATGAGCACATCGCATTGATACTGTTTTCAGCTTATCTTTCCTGTTAGTATCTTTGACATCTTGATCGTGACCCGTGAGAGCTTATGGATCTCCCTCCTTTTCTTAAAAAGCTGCAATAGCCAAATTGCCCCCAAAAAGATGGGAGCATCCACTGTCCTCTGGATGTAGGGCCACGTTACTCTTCATTCTTGTCTGCAGTGCTGCTCATGATCTCTTTAAGCCTTGCCAATCTAATAAGTCAGCAATACCTTGTTTTAGTTTGCCTTTCAGCTAGGCCTTTGTTTGATTACTTGCTCACACACCCATCTACAGACTTTCCCTGCGCAGATTCTTGTTAGAGTGTCAATACCATAGTTTTCATGAGCAGCTTCCTGGTAGGCAAGGCCAGGCTGGTGTCCTTGCTGTGGGCCCAGTCTTGTGCCTTCCTGACTGCTGGGACTTCCTTCCCTCACATCACAGTAGCCCAGAAGCCCCAGAGCTGCCCTTCCAGCCCCCAGGCCTGATATCACCATCACCACCCTCAGGCTGGGCTGAGACTGCAAGAGGCAGGTGGTGTGCTGGCTGGGAGCCTAGGGCTTCGAGTCTGCCAGACCTGGGTGTGGGTCCATCAGTTTGAGGGGTTGGTTTGAAGGGAACACAGTGGGAATGGAAAGCCAGAAAGGAGTTGGTGCCGCTTGTGTTACAGGCCTGAAGGTCATGGCAGCTGTAGGCAAGAGCAGAAGTTTCCGAGTCAGACAGTGCTGGGCGTGAGTCAGGACATCCACTTACCTACTGTGGACAAGTTATTTAGTCTCTGAATGTGTTTTCTTTTTATAAAATATATGACTCAAATAGGGATAGTAGTCCTTCCACAAGATCCCAGGGGACAGGAACAGCAGGGATGGAGAAGAAACAGGGCTAACAGGTTTGGCTGGTATCAAGGAAAGTGAGTCAAGGTGTAAGAACCAGCCCAGGAGAAGACTGGGGCCAGGGTGGGTGGAGTCTGGGCCTCAGCAGCCTTGGGACAGTCTGTGGCCTCCCCCTCCCTCCCTACTGAGATCTGTTCATCTGACACTCGGGCCCCTGCTGCCTGGCCCTGTTCTGAGAGCCCCGACTCGCTCTAGGTCACTCCCAGGGAGCAGGCAAGCCTGGGGTGCTCTGACAGCCCTCTCTGCTCTCCCTCTAGCCTTGCTTCCTCAAGGACTGGGAGATGCATGTACACTTCAAAGTCCATGGCGCAGGGAAGAAAAATCTCCATGGAGATGGCATTGCCTTGTGGTACACCCGGGACCGCCTGGTGCCAGGTAGGATGGTGCTGGCACAGGTGGGCTGTCTGTGGCCAGGAATCCTCCACTCTGCACTCCCTCTTAGGGCACTGCTGCTCCTCTTTGAGGAAACAGGGGGTCTGGGGAGTAGCTGGAGGGAGCATCCCTGTAGGAGATGACCCCGTGGTCAACTCTGTGCCCAGTGTGGCCTGGTCTTCACCAGCTAAGTGGTTTTCACCATCCTATCATCTTAAGAAGGAAGACTGTGACAGAGACCATCTGCAGCCCACAAAGCCTAAAATCTTTGCTCTCTGGCCTTGGACAGAAAGTTGGTGACCCCTGGGTTCAGGGATGGTCCTTAACGCATGACCATCTGGTTTTTACAGATTAGGTACGCTTGCCCCCGACACCTCAGAGCACATAGACAGGTGCTTTTCTTTCACAGTTTAGGCTTCAAACTTGAGTCCTCTCTGCCACGTGCCTGAGACTACCCTTCCAATCCCCCCCCCCCACTTAGAGATCCCTTCTCTTTCCTGGAAGCATGACCGTGGGCTAACGTCTTCTGACCCCATCCATGCTGGCGTTGCTCTGTCCTTCAGGTACCCCTTGGGCAACTCCCAATTTCTCCCATCACAGGAGCATCTCCTTCTAATTCTAGGGCCTGTGTTTGGAAGCAAAGACAACTTCCATGGCTTAGCCATCTTTCTGGACACGTACCCCAATGATGAGACCACAGAGGTAGGCCCTTGCTCTCCTGCAGAGCAGGACAGGACTTCTCCCTGGGCTCTGCGTGAGAGCAGCCTCCAGGGGTCAGGGTGGTGGGTGCCCCGCGGCCTCGCACTGGCTGGGCTGCCCTCGGAGTGACCGGTGTCTTGTCTCAGCGCGTGTTCCCGTACATCTCCGTGATGGTGAACAATGGCTCCCTGTCCTACGACCACAGCAAGGACGGCCGCTGGACTGAGCTGGCGGGCTGCACGGCTGACTTCCGCAACCGCGATCACGACACCTTCCTGGCAGTGCGCTACTCCCGGGGTCGCCTGACGGTGAGCAGGCAGGAGGGGCAGCTCTGCGGGGCTTGGGGAGGCGGGCAGGCCAGCCCTGGGCCACCCTTGACCTGCTGGCTGGCCGCAGGTGATGACTGACCTGGAGGACAAGAATGAGTGGAAGAACTGCATTGACATCACGGGAGTGCGCCTGCCCACCGGCTACTATTTTGGAGCCTCTGCCGGTACCGGCGACCTGTCCGGTGAGTGTGTGGGCAGCACGAGGCATCCAGTCTCAGTGTGGCCTTCCCTGCTGTCGGGAGCTTGTGACACAGCAGAGCCCCTTCCTCCTCGACCTGCCTCCATTTGGTTCCACACATGCCTAGTTTTCTTCCCCCTCTTCCCATGTGTGCACGCAGTCCTTCAGCGTCTTCCCTCTCTGTCATCTGTGAGCTGTGGGGGTTTGAATCTGGTGAACCCAGCAATGGACCCCCACGTTTCCCTCTCCAGACCTGAGTCACCAGCAACGTGCCCAGCAGGCCTCTCAGCCTTCACGCGGCCACAGCCAGAGACAAACGAACCTCTGTCCTGGTGGTTGTGTGGGTCAGAACGCCTTGGTGGTGGTCCGGCCTCTGCTTTTTCTCTCACAGGCCGCCTCCCCTTTGTTGGCATGTCCTGCTGGCTGTGTCTTCTTTTCACCCTGCAGCAGACCACTCTTCCCCCTTCTTTACTGCAGGCAGGTCTGGGCCACCGTGCTGTCTTGCTTGGACAACTGCAGGAGCCTCCCTAGGGTGCCCTCCTCCCAGCACCACAGCCGAGCTGCTCCTTCCACCTCACTCAGGGCTGAGGCCGCTGTCCTCCCACCAGCAGTCCTGTTGCCTGCCGCCACAGTCCCTCTGCCTCATCCTGTCTGCTCTCTGGTGACACTGCCCCAGCCACTCTTCAGATCCACCCCTGCCCTCCTGCCTTGGGCCTTTGTTCTGCGTCTCTCCAGGTCTTGCTCGGTTATCTCTTCCCAGTGAGGCCATCCTTGATTCCCTCATTTAAAGTCACACACACACACACACCCCAGTCCCCTGCACACTTCCTGTCACCTTCTCTAGCTTTATTTGTCTTCACAGCATTGAACCATCCTGGTATCCACTGTGTCATTTATTTCATTGTCCTGTCTCCCTCCCTGAATTGTGAGCTCCGTGGAGTCAGGGCTCTGTCTTGTTGGGCCCATGGTGAGTGCTGTAAGCTTTGGGGTGCTCCCTGCCCGTGCAGGCCTCTTGGGACCACCAGGCCTGGGTGGCACTTGTTGGTGGCCCCTGGCGCTGGTCCTTAGTCCCTTCTCAGGGCCCTCGGGAGGCACCATACCTGGGGCCAGCTCTTGTTGACCAGAGCTGAGAAGCAGTGTGGCAGACCAGACAGAGGCTTGTTTGTTGTCAGGATAGATGTTTCCAGGGCCTGTGAGCCAGCCACTGTCCAGGAGCATCCCCGTCACCATGGAAGCATCTGGGTCCATTTGGTTCCCGGAGTGTCTATTGTTTTGAGGTTTCTAATATGGAAATTCCAATTGTATACCCACAAGAAGGAAGATGGTGTGATAAGCCCCTTATTGCTGTTACCCAGCCTCAATGATTACAGCTCATGGCCTGCCTTGTTTCATTTGTGGACCCGGTATAACTCTGCCCTGGGTCACCTGGAATTCCATCTGACTGTTTCAGCAGGCATCATGAGAAGGCTCTGGAAACAGCCAGGCCTGTGACAGGGTATTCTCTAAGTCTGTTTGGAGTGGCCCTGGGAAGGGCGATGGAGGGGTCATGCCTGTGGTAGTGTGTGGCCCTTAGGCAGAAAGGTGTGCATGCCAGCCTCCCGCAGGTGTCTCGTGGCTGTGTTCTTAGTTAGGTAACTGTCCCTTTCCCCTTTTGTACATCTGAGACCATTAGGCCTCTGGAGTTGAGGGAGGTGGACGTCAAGTTCGGGCACCCAGGAAGTGACAGACTCAAATGGCCCCTGCTGTCTGGCTCCAGGGACCCTGCTTGGCCCTGGGCTTCCAGGGCCGCTCATACCAGCTGTCCAGTATGCTGGCCTCTGCCTGGCCTGGCTGCAGGGTCCTTGCTCTTTACGCTTTCAGCTTCCAGTCAGTTAGCTAAGCTGAGAGCTGGTGGCAGGCTGACTGGGACCCTTGTCTCAGTTCTGAGCCTCAGCCTCTCCATCTCCAAATGGGGCTGTCAGTTACTGTCAGCGTCAGCCAGAGGTTCTCTCCTGCCCATACTAGTGGACCAGGGCCTTCCCCAGGTCTCCCCAGGTACAGTCGATGACTGTCACAGCTGAGCTGTCAGCCGGCTGCCAGGTGGTTTCTCTGCATCCTGCACTTGGGTCGCTGTGACAGAGCGTCTTGTGGCTGCCTGCCCCCGGGAGGGTCAGGCTTCTCAATCAGCCATGCAGCAGTGTGTGGGTCTTTGTCCGGTTCTGTTTTCAAGGATGTGCTACCTCCAGGCAATGTACCTTTGGCCCTGCCTGTACTTTCTCATTTACATGCCTCAGTAACCGCAAGATGGAGATTACCACCCCCATTTGCAAATGAGACTGAGCCTCAAAGAGGGTAGCAGAGCCAGGATTAGACCCAGCGATGCTGACTGTAAAAACCTGTGCTTTCCCTCTCTGCTCTGCTTCCTCCCAGGTTTCTTATTGCTGAGTTCTGGAGTATTCCAGCCCCTGGAATACTGCGTGCTAGAGGCTGCTGGGCTCTCCTCAGGGGACCTGGCTTCTCTGTGTGGTGTGGGGCGGGAGAGGGTTGAGCCACCTGTGCCAAAGCGGCTCCATGCCCCTTAGAAGCTAACTCTTGGCCTGCAGACAACCATGACATCATCTCCATGAAGCTGTTCCAGCTGATGGTGGAGCACACACCTGACGAGGAGAGCATCGACTGGACCAAGATCGAGCCCAGCGTCAGCTTCCTCAAGTCGCCCAAAGGTATGCACCTACAGCCCCTCCCGGTGGGGCCTGGGCTGGCTTAGGCAGCTGCTCAGGGTCCACCTGCCCTTCCCTGGACCAACTCAGCCCTTGAATCAGCAGCTAGTTCATGAGCACTAGTATGTGAGCCCCTGGCCTCTGTATCTTCTTGCATTCAGTGCTGGGGTCACAGCCAGTGAAGCCAGAGGGGCCATTTGCTGGTGCAGGCGTGCTGGTACCTCAGTGCGTGGCCTCAGCAAACAGCCTGCAGTAGGTCCTGCAACTGCTAGGGGAGCTGATCCTTAGGCTTCCTCAGCTAAAAAGAGGCAAAAAGGTGGGATACAAAGTTGAGTTTTGGCAAACCTCCAAGTCTGAGCCCTTTGCAGGATAGTAGTCAGCCACCACTCCATCCTCACAGAGAGAGGGTTTTCAGGATGGATGGGGAGTGAGGCCTCTGTGTGTGTATGTGTGTGTGTGTGTGTGTTGCGAATTCTACTTCAGGAGCCCCAAAGTCATCCGTGTGGGCCCAGCGGAAGATAGAGTACCACTGGAACCCAACAGTTTATGTGACATTTCACTTTTTAAAGATTCAAGTTGCTTTTAAATGTTTTGGGGGCCAAACAAACCCTGCCGTAGACCACTGATTTGCGACCTTCCGTTGAAGGCTTCCTGCTGCCAAGGCTTTTGGACACATCTGCTCCAGCCCACCCAGCAGCTCATGCGGCTGGCCCGGCAGGGGTTAATTCCTTATCAGACAAGTGGGCCCACTGGGCTAGATGGTCAAAGCGAAAGGATGAAGGTTGAGGGTCAGGGCCCTGGGAGCCCCCAGGAGGCACGGAATGCACCCACATGTGCAGGACGGCAGACTGTGGCCGGGGCCGTGTCTCTCCAGCTGGGAACGTCAGACCACTGCACCGGGCTGGGGGTGGTCTTGGGAAAACAGGTCCTGGGCCTGCCTGGGCAGACTCAGGCTGTCAGGGAGATCCCAGGCGTGCAGTGTTCACCAGCTTCTTGCAGCAGAAGGCACCTCAGCCTGGATCCCGGGGACCCTTGTTCCCAGTGGGATTGTCGCTCTGTGTATGCCCCTGCCCCGTGCTGGAGCTGTGCGAGCAGGCCACAGCTGCTGCCTCGAGGATGGGGTGGGGGCCTTACCACGCTGTCTCCTGGGAGCCTGTTCGGCCTCTCATTTCCCCCTCTCTCCTCCCTCAGACAATGTGGACGACCCAACGGGGAACTTTCGCAGCGGACCCCTGACGGGGTGGCGGGTGTTTCTGCTGCTGCTGTGTGCGCTCCTGGGCATCATCGTGTGCGCCGTGGTGGGGGCCGTGGTGTTTCAGAAGCGGCAGGAACGGAACAAGCGTTTCTACTGAGCAGCCAGCCCGTGGCTTGGGGAAGGGCCCTGGCGCTAATGTGAACTTTTTTTTTAACTAGGATTGTAAAAGGAAAATAAGATGACCTTATTTCTTAACCATTTCAAAGAAATAATTAAAGTATTTTCATATATTTTGCTTCTTGCCCAATGGGGAATAAGGCTGCAGGGCTGGGGAATAAGGGTTTTCCATGCCCACAGCTGGGGGCAGAGGCCCTGGCCCTGTGCCGGCCTCTCAGGAGCAGGGGGTCTGTGCCTGGTGCTGGGCCGAGAGCCTGGCAGGTGGCTGTGAACACTGGAGGCCCCCCAGGCCACACTGGGGTGGGCGCCTGAGGACACAAGCAGTGATCTTGTTCTGTGCTGTGTGGTATGTGTGGCAGAAGAGGAGGCCAACTGGGTCTTCTGTTCATGCTCCGAGCTTCCTCCCAAGGCCGAACCTCGGGTGAGGCTGGAGGAGCAGTTTGGTGGGGCCCAGAGTATGATGGTTTGCTAAATAAAGTGAAATAACCAACCTCAGTTGTGTGGCTGCCCTAAGAGATCTGCTTTTCTCTTCTTTGAATGACTTCCAGGTGCTTTCCAGCTTCGAGCCTCATCCCCTCAGGCGTGGCACGGCCCCAGGAGGCAGGTGCTGGGGTCTCCATTTCCCATTTGGGGAATCACAGTTCTTAGAGGTCAAGCAAAACTTGCCCGGTGACACAACCACTGGCAACATGGGGTGAGGCCTGCGGTGTCTCCATGCACCCGGGGCCTCTGTGAAAGGACCCACTGAGGGGAGGATGTGGTTCCCACACGGAGGGTGTGACTTCCCACGCAAGGGGTCGTGGGTCAGTGGCGGTGTTCCCATTGGTGTCATGGCTGGTCTACGGCGGTTCAGGACGTGAAGGAAGCGCACGTTAAGTGCCGCGTGTGGCAGCCTCTGGGGCTCACTCCCAGTGCAGCTGGCTGCTGCTTCCAGTCTCCCCTGACCCCCGCCCGCCATGGGACGGGCCCCCATCCAGCCCAGCACCTTCCCACTCACAGTTAAACATTTCAGCCACCACTGACTTCCTTATCATGTTCCTTCACACAGAGTCATGGGACGCCCGATAAATTGAGAGTGTTTCTTCACAATCTCCTTTATTCTTCTTTCCTCTAAGGACTTGGTTAGGTCTTTCAGACACAGAATAGCCTTTGTTCTTCGGCCCGTAGGTTTGCCTCTGATGGTCTTAACTGGACGATCCTCCTACAGAAGGCTCTAGTAGTGATAACGGCCACTTTCAGTACCCAAATACGTAGAATAAAACCCAGCACCAAACTGTTTTGTCACAAAGAGCTCTGTAGCAGCCTGCAAAGCCTCCGTGCGTGCCTTGGCCCCAGACTTGCAATAGCACCAGGGTTATCGATCAGCACGTCCTTGGTCGCCCTATTTTGGTGTCCACAGCCGTGAGGGTTCAATTTTACTCGTCTGGAATGAGATTAATGTGCAGCTCTTTCCCACATTTTAGTTTACTGGTGTCTGTCAATCTTTCATATCATAATTTTGTCCAGAGCATCTGATTTAGAAAAAAGCTCCCTCAGAGATCACTATTTGAGTGGTAATTATTGCTGCTTAGTAACGTCAACTGGGTAATTGCTTCCTGAAAGGCAGACATCTCAACCTCCTCCTCTGTCAACTGGTCTGAGGTCTGGGTTTCCTCAAACATCTTGGCTAAAGAACCACACGGGTTTTTTTTACCATCAATGCAGCACCAGGACACAGAAGCAATAGAACCTCCATCTTAAAGCAAGTGCAAACCCTCGCTTCCAGTTGTGGGCAGGCTTTTTGTAATTGACATTATCTGACTTTGATTATAGAATAGGTAATGTAAAAGTAGATGAGGTGAAGAGTGAGAACTTATTTTCTCAGTCGTTCAGGCTCACTCCCAGAGCTCTTTGTTGGTCTACTCTTAACCATCTGTCCCTCTCGATGGTTCCTGCGTGTATGGCTTAGGTGTCGAGAGATTGTTCACACACTTGACTTCGAGAGGTCTGAGCTGTGTTTCCGTCATATGGGTTTGGGAGCTTGTTCATGAGAGTAAATATGCTCTTCCTCATTAAAACATTTTATTAAGCACTTACCTCAGAATGGTTTCTTTACTCGAAAAGTAGCTAACATGGAATGGGCACTGTGTGCCCAAGAGTTGGTTCTGAGCGGCTGACATGAGTTAACTCACTTCGCTCCATGCCCTTGTGGATGCAGGAGATCTGTAGGGAGAGCTCGTTGAGGTTCCGCCTCATTGAGCACTTCCCTCTTGGAGAGGAGCTCCATGTCCACACTGACATGCACAGCCGAGGCCTGGAGTCTGGACCCCCCCGCCCCGCCATGACCGCAGCAGCCATGTCGTCTGCAGCCGAGGCCTCTGGTCCCCCCTCCGTGACCGCAGCGGCCATGTCGTCTGCAGCCCACTCGCCATACTCGGTGTTCCCTGAATTCCTGAAGTAGGCAAGTTGGCATCTGGTACTCTATAACTCTCACCCTTGACTGTATGTTAAAGTCACCTAGAAAAGGAAAGTGAGCCTGCCTTCTTCTCCAGCTCTGGTGTAAGAAGGTGGGGCCTGGGCAAGGGCAGGCTTTTTTGGTTTTGTTTTTTAAATATAAGTATTTATTTACTTTAATAATTTGATGTATTTGATTTTTGGCGGTGCTGGGTCTTCACTGCTGCAGGCTTTTCTCGAGTCACAGAGGGGGGCTGCTCCCTAGTCGCAGTGCTCAGGCTTCTCACTGTGGTGGCTGCTCTTGTTGTGGAGCGCGGGCGTCAGCAGTTGCAGCTCCTGGCCTCCAGAGCACAGGTGAGTGGTTGTGGCGCCTGGGCTCAGCCACTCTGGCATGTGGGATCCTCCTGGACCAGGGATTGAACCCGTGCCTCCTGCATTGGCAGGTGGATTCTTTGCCGCCAAGCCAGCAGGGAAGCCCAAGGGCAGTTTTAAAAGCACTCCCTCCCCGGCCCGGGTGGTTCTGATGAGAATCCAGGCTTGAGAACCAGCAGGTGTCAGGTCACTGATTTGAAGGCAAAGCGTAAAGTGATGGTGTTGGTCTTTGCTTGACTGTCAGGGTCTTCTTTATATTCCTCTCAAAATTCACACCCAGGGGTGCTTCCTCAGAAAATTAGATGGTTAGATGTATGTTCTTACTTTGTCTTTTCATACCCATGGGATCATGATGCTGTAATCTACGTTTCTGCTAAGTGTGTTTAAAAATTGAGTTATTTGATCATCTGAAAGTTATAAATGCATATCCCTGGACCTGCTGTGCGGTGTGATAAAAAACATTTCAAAATGTTTACATACCTCTTCTCCCTCTGCCCTAAACCTGTGCCCTCCCCTCAGATGTGACCACTGCTGGTTCTGACTTTTTCTGTGTTTCTAAAAAATTTTACCATGGAAGTGTGTGTGTCCCTCAGTACATAGTATTATTTTGCATTTAAAAAATTATAAATGGTCACAGATGTATTCCTCAATGTCTATTTGTTTATTTTTGGCCTCACCACTTGGTTTGCAGGATCCTCATTCCCTGACCAGGGGTTGAACCCTGGCCTGTGGCAGTGAAAGCGTGGAGTCCTGACCCCCAGACCACCAGGGAATTCCCTTCCTCAGTGCTTAAAATTCACCGTTGTTTGTGAGCCTTTGGACTACATGCAGCTCAAGGTGTGGCCTGAGCAGACTCCAGTTCCGTTCTGCACTGCTGGACATTTAGGCGGTTTCCAGGTTTTGCCCTTAGAGCTCTGCTCTGCACAATTCGTGAGCAGTCTTCATGCACTAGTGTACAGGAGCTACTGCTGTAACCCATGTGAGTTTCAGTTCTATTACAGGTCAGGGTGCTCTCCAAAAGGGGTCGCATCCATTCCACACCCCATCTTGGCTGCCAGCCCACTGCCGCTTCTCAGCACTTGATGTTGTTAAGAGTGCTCAATTTTTGGTAGTCTGATGAGTGTACAAAAGTCTTCATTTGTGTTTCTCTTCTCGTCAGTGGAGGATCTTTGTATCCTCAAAGAGGCATTAAGAAGTTGGGGCCCAGACTTTGGAGACGGTGGGACCTGGCAGATACTTGGACTCCCAGCAGGGAGGGAGTGCAGTGTAACAGTTGCTTCTGCTGACGAATGGGGCAAGGTGTGTGCTGCTGTGAGTGCTGAATGGGCTGGAGCCTCTGGCTACTGCTGCTTCCCTTGGAAAAAGGAGAGCAGTCCCATCTGTCTGCTCTTCTAGTCTCCATCCAGGACTTCCCAAGAGCAGAACCCAGCAGGAGGCTGGCTGGCTAAGGAGCATGACAAGCATAGTTTACAGAGTTCCAGACACAGCACCACACAACAGTATAAAGATGTGGGCTTGTGGCTTAGAGATGATGACTAACCTGCAGACAGCAGGCTGCTGGGCACGCGGCTGCCTGGAGGGTGGCACACCAGGGTCCCTGGACCCGCCACTGCTGCAGAGGGCATTCACAAGGAGAGAAATCAAACTTACATGCATGTGTAGTTTTCTTTTACTCATGGTTGAAATTAATTCCAACTCATGCAAGGGTGATCAGAAGGAGAATCGAATATGTAGAAGGAGGAACGACGTTAAATGGCTAAGTTGGTAAATTTAGTAGGAGCGTCACTTGTCATTGAGAATGTGGGAGGGAGTGGATCTCATGGAGAAGGGATGTTAGGAGGGGAGTGGGCAAACCCTGCTCTGCCTTGCTTGAAGCCTTGTGGAGGAGACAGGGATTCACAATAAACTGGGTGGCTTGAGGCAGACGCTCCCAGTCTCAGCTGATGCACTTAGACACAACTGCTTGGCTGAGCACTCCAGAAACCTCAGTGTCTGAACTGGGGTCCCCTCGGTATCCTGTGGTACTAATCTTAAGTAGTCAGCATTAAGCCACCCTCCTGAGGGAGGGGCAGAACAGGAAACCAACAGAAATTGTTTGGGATTTTGGTTATAAATGGCTGTTCTTAAAATGTGCACTGACTTGCCTTCCTGGTCTCTTTGCTCTCCAATTCTTGTGTTCCAGGCCCTTTTGCATTTTGTGTTTTGTTTTGTGGAATATGCCTTTTAGATACTCTCTTAGAGACAGTTCAGGGGAAGTTATCATTCTGAATTCTTCTCTGAAAACAGGTTTATTTTGATCTTATACTTGCGTTTAGTGAGGTCAACTATAAGTCTGATGTCATCTTCTGATTCTTGCTCCTCTCTGATTCTTCTTTCTAGAAGTTTTTTGGAGTATTTTTGTTTGATGGTTTGAAACGTGGCCAGGATGTGTCTGGGTCTGAATCTTTTTCTTTTTCTCGCTTCCTTGGCACTAGGCATCTCTTTTGTTTGACACTTGTGTCTTTATTTGGCTCTGGGAGGTTTTCTTCTGTTACTGTCTTACATCATCCACTCTTCTGAGACCTGCTGTGCTCGTTTGACAGCACTGCCCAAAGTTCTCTCCTGTTTCTCCACTCAAGAGGTAGGCTCCATGTTCTGTCTGCCCCTCCTTACGTCCGGTGGGCTTCTGTTTGCCTCCGTTAGTGGAATGTGGCAGAGGTGAGGTGCTGTGACTTCTGAGGCTGGCCTTAAAGGCCAGGCAGCTTCACCCGCTTACCTGGGACACTGGCCCCGGGAGCCCCGAGCCACCGTGGAAGCAGGCCTCCAGTCCCAGCTGGTCCCGTCCCTCAGCCTCCGGGTGCAGACATGCGAGGGAAAAAGCCATCCGGGCTCCTGCATCAGCTGTCCAGGTCCTTCAGCAGAAGCCCCCGATGTCATGGACTGGATGTGGAGCAATTCCTTTGCTCCTTCCGTATCCCTGAACCAGAGAGTCCTAAAGGGATTGCTGGGACTTAACTGGTGGTCCAGTGGTTAGAACTCTGTGCTTCTACTGCAGGGGGCGTGGGTTCAGTCCTTGGTAGGGGAATTAGGATCCTGTGCGTGCCACATGGTACAGCCAAAAGGAAAAGAAACATTCTGATATTTCTTTAAATAGTCCATCAGTAAGTAAATGAATAAACAAATGGTTAACATCAACAAAAAGAGATTGCTGTTTTACATCACCAAGTTTCAGCGTGGCTTTTTATGCAGCAGCGGATGATTGGACCATGCACACACCCCCACCACCGCTCCTCACCGCCACCTGGTTCTCTCCTGAGCTCCAGTTGAGAGGAAGTGCCTTGGCCTTGATCACTCTGCCATCCTGGGCCCTCGGTCATCCAGTTGTTGGAAGACAGTCATTTCCCCCAGCAGATGTGAGCCTCTTGCCAGTGCCTTATGCTGACTCTGCAGTCTAGATGGGCGATGTTTGGACTGACATGTGCCAACCCTTGGGGACATCACTCCCGGCCTCTTCCCATTTCTGGCGGTGGGGAAGGGCAGTCCCTGTACATGCAGGGCCACAGGTGACTGTCACGTTAAGTGGCTGCGGACCTCCTCCACCTGCTGTAACATACCGTAGGCATGCTTGCAGCTAGTAAAGGAGAAGTTCATCAGAGCACTGGGTGCCAAAGTCCAGGCCTTTGAGGACCGTAAGTGTGCTCCCCTTTCCCGTCTTGGGAGGGCTGGGTGCAGACATGCAAGTATCAGCGTAAGGTAGCCCATAGCTCTCAGAGTGGGGTCCAGGGGCACCAGGCCAACTGACCCAAACTGCTGGGGCAGAGCCTGGCAATATGCATTTTTCAAAAAAGAGGAGGCCTGTGCACACCATAGATGCTGTCCATATTAGCATTCTCTGGTGGCTTCCAGAAACTCACTACAAAGCATTCTGAAAACCTATGATAACAGTAAAACAGTCCAGTAGAAATATTGCTTTATCTAGAATGAAACTGGGAAAATTTCAGTGTTCATCATCTTGGACACAAAATCCATTTGGTAACAGTACTCCCTACTCTTCCCCCAGAAAGCAGACAAGTACAGCATTGTAACTCTAGAGCCCAAGCATCCATCTCCTTAACCAATCTCCATTTAAGGGTGAGTGCAAGGAACAGGGTCAGGACAAGCCCCAGAAAGCACCCCTTGGCAGCTCATTCCTGCTAACATTCCAGTCAAATATTACCTAGTAAGAAAATTCCCAAACTTAGGATGGAATCATTAGAATTTTACTCTCATATTCTCTCTCTTGGAGACCCAGTGTCAGAGTTCCCTCAGTTTCCAAGAGCATGGCCTCCCTTGAAGGGAACTTCATTTGAGGGAGAGCCTCTACTTTTTCCTGGGCTGGTGTTTGAAGTCCCAGATTTGTGGGCTGGAGCGACGTTTTGTGGCAGCTCTTCAGCCTTGAGCATTCCAATTCAGAATTTTGATAATGAGACTCTCTCTAAAATCTACTTACAGAAATTTAAACCTGGAATGCAAAAATAAATGCTTTTAGGCTGTAGCCTAATTCTTAACATTGCTTGAATTGCTTATGTTTCTGTTCATCCATGCATATCATCTGAGAGCAAAGTTCATGTCACGCTGAGTGTGCACAGCAATACAAGTTCCCGTAAATAGGCCAACTCACCGTTTAAGTAAGAAAGTGTCATCTACCTGACAGACCCTAGAGAATCACACCCCAGAAACATTTGTGACTAAGAAAGGAGGAGACCCCCTCAAAGCAGAAACTGTATCAATCACATCAGGAACTGAAGTTTTTGCCAAGGAGAACTGCTAAAAACAGTTACATGTGTTCATTGAAATAACTTACAGGTAGTATCAATTCTGTTGTGTGTTTATTTAAAAACATATCAAATAGGGACTTCCTTGGTGGTCCAGTGAAGACTTAGCCTTTCAGTGCAGGGATACAGGTTTGTTCCCTGGTTGTGGAGCGAAGATCCCACATGCCTCTCAGCCCCAAGACCAAAAACATAAAACAGAAGCAATTATTGTAACAAATTCAATAAAGACTAAAAATGGTCTCCATCAAAAAGAAAAAACCCACATCTAATAATACATGCAATGATTTAAAAATCAAATACATCAAAGGCCATAGCAGCAGCAACAAAAATGACCACTCTCCACGATCCCCAGTTCTGCTCTCCAGGGGCAGGGATTTTCAGCTCTTAGCTCTTTTTCCTGGCAGTTACTTTTGTGTTTCTAAATGATATGCCTGTTTTGTCTGAATATCTAAGTGTTCAGCATTATGCATTCACTTCCTTGTATGATACAGCTCTTTCACGTCCGCCTTCTCCCCAACCTCCAAATGTGATTATGTCCCTATTTTTAGCTAAAGAAGTGATCATTATCACGATGCAAATGTATTCTACTTTCAAGCCAGGTAGAGCCAACCCAGTTCCAGCGCCTGACTGTGCAGCTTTGAGCTTTTCCTTGGGTTGCCACTTGCCTCGTTTTTAACTTGCAGTGTTTCCCGTGTACCAACCCTCAGACCCCCCTGAAGCTTCTCCACAGTGTTTCCGCCTCCTTTCCCAGTCGTTCCCCCTCAGGCCCAGGTGCCCCATGCCTAGGTTCTTTGCCGTCCTGAGTGGGAGCTCCTTCTCCTGGGCTTCCTTCTCTTTCTTCTTAGGCACGAGTGTGTACTTTAGCTAAAATCTGAACTCTGAGCCCTGGTGGGACCTTTGGTTGTCTTTCTCCTCCCAGCTTCTCTAGAGTTAGCACAGACAGAATTCCATCAAGCGTCCACCTCAGCCTGTTACACGCACCCAGCAGCTCCAGACCCCTCCTTCCCGAACATACCATAAAGACAGTACCTTGACCCACATGTTACATGTCAGTTGTACCTCAGCAAAGCTGGGGGGGGATTATGTGAAATTTTAGATGGAAATAGTGATAAACGCAGTGGTTGTAGACTTCTGGCTGTGCTTGAATCCTTCCTTCACCCTTGGACCTTGACAGGATCAAGTTCAACTCCTGTGTGTCTCTGTGTCATCGTAATAGGGGGTCAGATCTGTCTGCCTCAGGATTTCTGAGAGCAACGCATACGTGAACCCATTACACGGAATAATGCCTGTCTGCCAAGACAGAGCCCCCAGTAACTGTTACTATTAATACAAATTATGCTGCTCTTTGCTTCCATTTTGTAACATGGACTCTCTGGCTGTGGAAATTAGTTTTATGTCCCTCAGTAAAGTTGGTAGTTTTCTGTCTAAAAATTCCTATTTCTCATGACTTTTATTCTAATTATTTTATTGTATGTTGAGCTCAATCTAGTTTATTTATCAAATTTTTTCTAATATATTTCCTGATCCCTCTTTTAAAAAATAAGCAATTTTAATTTTGAGCTAATTGGAATCCATTAGCTTTTTTTTACTTTCTAATTATATCACCTTCAAACCATAAAAGATTTTCTAGATCTTAGAAAAATACCCGCAGGCTTCACACACTCAGTTGGGGGACGCTGTCTTCCAGATGTGTGCTATGTCCTTCACTCCTGTCAAAACCTAGATTTAATCCAGGGTGACCTTTTCCAGCTCTGTTGCTGGTGGTGGTGAGAAGTTAGTGGGAGTCATCAAGTGGTGCTTCCAGAATGCTCTTTGAAGGGGCCGGCTCAGCCTGACGCTCACCCTTCTGCCCCTGCCCCTGCTCCTTCCTGGGATGTGCACCTAATGTTCGGAAGTGCAGTGGCCATCCAAGAGGTGAACTCCAGGACACTATCCCATGTCACAGCAGAAAGGCAGAAGGAGTTGCTGGCTGCAGCAGTCCTGCCAACCCTGCATACCTGATGCTGAACACTTTGTTTCCTGAGAGAAAAGGAAATTTATAACGAAACAGAAACAGACTGGGACTTCTCTGGCAGTCCAGTGGTTAAGACTTCACACTTCCACTGCAGTGGGGCTTGGGATCCCAGGTCAGAGAACGAAGATCCTGCATATTGCTCATTGTGCCCCCTGCAAAGCCAAAGAGAAACAGACTCACAGATACAGGGAACAAACTACTGGTCACCACAGGGTGAGGGTAGGGGCAGGGGTAACATCGATGAAGGGGATTAAGAGGTACAAACTACTGTGTGTAAAATAAATAAGATGCAAGGATATAATGTACAGCACAGGGAATACAGTCAATAGGTTATCATAACTTTGTTTGGTATGCAATTATAAAAATATTGAATCACTGTTGTACACCTGAAACTAATATAGTTAAGCTCAACCATACATCACTTAAAAACAATTAAAAGCCCTATGGGATGAAGCCACAGGTTGGCCTCTGTCACTGGCAGCCCAGTTCAGTTTCTAACGGCATCACTGACTCATGGACCTGAGTTTGAGTAAAGCTCCAAGAGTTGGTAATGGACAGGGAAGCCTGGTGTGCTGCAGTCCATGGGGTCGCAAAGAGTTGGACTGAACTGAATGGATTCATGAGAGACTTCAACCATTTACTGAAAAGACTGCTTTCCCTAAAGGATGATTCTGAAGAGTCGCAGTTAGCCATGAAGTGACATGTGTTTACACAAGAATGTGCTGGGACCTAATTCTTCACTTCAGTTCACTCCCTGTTTGTTGTTTATTTATTTTTATTGAAGTATGTTGATTTACAATGCTGTGTTAGTTTCTGCTGTACAGCTAAGTGATTCAGTTATATATTTATATTTATATATAATATATAAATAGATATAAATCCTTTGTGTGTGTGTGTGTGTGTGTGCATGCTAAGTCATTTCAGTCATGTCTGACTCTTTGCAACCCTATGGACTGTAGCTTGCCAGGCTCCTCTGTCCCTGGGATTCACCAGGCAAGAATACTGGAGTGGGTTGCATGCCCTCCTCCAGGAAAAATTATATATATTTAATTATAAAAATTATATATATATATATAATTATATGTACATCGAGTCGGTGATACCATCCAGCCATTTCATCTTCTGTCGTCCCCTTTTCTTCCTGCCCCCAATCCCTCCCAGCATCAGAGTCTTTTCCAATGAGTCAACTCTTTGCACGAGGTGGCCAAAGTATTGGAGTTTTAGCTTTAGCATCAGTCCTTACAATGAACACCCAGGACTGATCTCCTTTATAATGGACTGGTTGGATCTCCTTGCAGTCCAAGGGACTCTCAAAAGTCTTCTCTAACACCACAGTTCAAAAGCATCAATTCTTTGGCACTCAGCTTTCTTCCCTGGTGGCTCAGAGGTTAAAGCGTCTGCCTGCAATGTGGGAGACCTGGGTTCGATCCCTGGGTCGGGAAGATCCCCTGGAGAAGGAAATGGCAACCCACTCCAGTATTCTTGCCTGGAGAATCCCATGGACGGAGGAGCCTGGTGGGCTATAGTCCATGGGGTCACAAAGAGTCGGACACGACTGAGCGACTTCACTTTCACTTTCTTCACAGTCCAACTCTCACATCCATACATGACCACTGGAAAAACCATAGCCTTGACTAGATGGACCTTTGTTGGCAAAGTAATGTCTCTCCTTTTTAATATGCTGTCTAGGTTGGTCATAACCTTCCTTCCAAGGAGTAAGCGTCTTTTAATTTCATGGCTGCAGTCACCATCTGCAGTGATTTTGGAGCCTCCAAAAATAAACTCTGACACTGTTTCCACTGTTTCCCCATCTATTTGCCATGAAGTGATAGGACTGGATGCCGTGATCTTAGTTGCCTGAATGCTGAGCTTTAAGCCAACTTTTTCACTCTTCTCTTTCACTTTCATCAAGAGGCTTTTGAGTTCCTCTTCACTTTCTGCCATAAGGGTGGTGTCATCTGCATATCTGAGGTTATTGATATTTCTCCCGGCAATCTTGATTCCAGCTTGTGTTTCTTTCAGCCCGGTGTTTCTCATGATGTACTCTGCATATAAGTTAAATAAGCAGGGTGACCATATACAGCTTTGACGTACTCCTTTTCCTATTTGGAACCAGTCTGTTGTTCCATGTCCAGTTCTAACTGTTGCTTCATGACCTGCATATAGGTTTCTCAAGAGACAGGTCAGGTGGTCTGGTATTTCCATCTCTTTCAGAATTTTCCACAGTTTATTGTGATCCACACAGTCAAAGGCTTTGGCATAGTCAATAAAGCAGAAATAGATGGTTTTCTGGAACTCTCTTGCTTTTTTGATGGTCCAGTGGATGTTGGCAATTTGATCTCTGGTTCCTCTGCCTTTTCTAAAACCAGCTTGAACATCTGGAAGTTCACGGTTCACGTATTGCTGAAGCCTGGCTTGGAGAATTTTGAGCATTACTTTACTCGCGTGTGAGATGAGTACGATTGTGTGGTAGTTTGAGCATTCTTTGGCATCGCCTTTCTTAGGGATTAGAATGAAAACTGACCTTTTCCAGTCCTGTGGCCACTGCTGAGTTTTCCAAATTTGCTGGCATATTGAATGCCGCACTTTCACAGCATCATCCTCCAGGATTTGAAATAGGTCAACTGGAATTCCATCACCTCCACTAGCTTTGTTCGTAGTGATGCTTTTTAAGGCCCACTTGACTTCACATTCCAGAATGTCTGGCTCTAGGTGAGTGATCACACCATTGTGATTATCTTGGTCGTGAAGATCTTTTTTGTACAGTTCTTCTGTGTATTCTTGCCACCTCTTCTTAATATCTTCTGCTTCTGTTAGGTCCAGACCATTTCTGTCCTTTATCGAGCCCATCTTTGCATGAAATGTTTCCTTGGTATCTCTAATTTTCTTGAAGAGACCTTTAGTCTTTCCCATTCTGTTGTTTTCCTCTATTTCTTTGCATTGATCATTGAGGAAGGCTTTCTTATCTCTCTCGTTATTCTTTGGAACTCTGCATTCAGATGCTTATATCTTTCCTCTTCTCCTTTGCTTTTCACTTCTCTTCTTTTACAGCTATTTGTAAAGCTTCCCCAGACAGCCATTTTGCTTTTTTGCATTTCTTGCTGAGGGTCGGACACAACTGAGCGACTTCACTTTCACTTTTCCATGGGGATGGTCTTGATCCCTGTCTCCTGTACAATGTCACAAACCTCTGTCCATAGTTCACCAGGCACTCTGTCTATCATATCTAGTCCCTTAAATCTATTTCTCACTTCCACTGTATAATCATAAGGAATTTGATTTAGGTCATACCTGAATGGTCTAGTGGTTTTCCCTACTTTCTTCAATTTAAGTCTAAATTTGGCAATAACGAGTGCATGATCTGAGCCACAGTCAGCTCCCGGTCTTGTTTTTGCTGACTCTATAGAGCTTCTCCATCTTTGGCTGCAAAGAATATAATCAATCTGATTTCAGTGTTGACCATCTGGTGATGTCCATGTATAGAATCTCTTGTGTTGTTGGAAGAGGGTGTTTGCTATGACCAGTGCGTTCTCTTGGCAAAGCTCTATTAGCCTTTGCCCTGCTCCATTCCGTACTCCAAGGCCAAATTTGCCTGTTACCCCATGTGTTTCTTGACATATATATATAATTATATATATGTATGTAAATTCTTTATTCTTTTTTTAAAATCTTTTCCATTATGGCCTATCATGGGATATTAAATATAGTTCTCTGTGCTATATGCAATAGGATCAAGCCATATTTGAAAGCAGAAAAGGAATAGCTGCATTTTCACGAAAAATGTTATGATTCTGCTGGCATCTCTCGTGTGCTGTGAGTCTCACCTAAAGGCTCATGTTTACTCAGCTGTTTCTGCTTCTGTTTCCCGTTCCCTGAAGTTTTTCGGTTCTTCCTAAAGCTCTCTACTCCCCCGGATGTTTATACCCAACCTACTCTGGTCTGCTCCAGGGTCTGCTCCCTATTTGTAGAGGAAACTACGTGCCCACCTCCCCAGACCAGACAGATGGAAGGAAGCCAGTGTCTCACTTTAGTTCTCTTCCATTGAGTGCTGTCCACCCGAGTCGCTTCCTACTTGTTCTCCTTGGCGTTGTGCTTAACCTCTGAACAGTCTCATCCTGTGGGTTTTGGGCGTTTTTTGGTGCTTTCATTTTTCTGTGAGTCTGTACTGAACTTCTAGAAATTTCTCTCGAAATTATGGGATGTGTGTTTTCTAATGACTTTAATGGGGTTTTTGGAGAGGAGAGAAGTAGATGCATGTGCCTTCGCGTGGGATCTGGTCTGTATTCTTCTGGCAGTGAGTTGAGCTTTTCTTTGTGGTATAAAATGTAGATTAGCTTTTGCTTTGTGATCGTACAGTTAGTTTTCAGAGGTGGAGTTTGATCTGTCTGTGTTCAATTGGCCTTATTTCTATTCCTCAGATGCTCTGTATCTTTCCTTTTTGGTTTGTGTGATGAAAAAAGAAAAACCAACTGAGGTCATTTGTTTTAGAGTACTGTTGGTATTTCTGATAACTTTTTATTCATGCATGAACATAGGGGTATTTTTTTTAATGTTCTTTTTTCTGAGCAGCATATGAGGAAGCACTTGACCTTTTTTCTTGTCTATCTTTAGTCTTTAGCTTACCAGGCTGTGCTTGTACAAACTAGAATGAAGCAGTCTGTGAGTGATACATTGTTCCAGCTGAATGAGAACAATCAGTACTAAGGAAAAATATCCATTGGGAGATCATGTAGATTATAGGGTAATAATCAGAAATGTTAATGAGATATTGATTCGTTGAAAATAGGACATATTGACTTGGCTTTATCTATAAAACTACCCAAGTTTGTAGTCAGTACTAAGTCACTTTACTTTTATGAAAATTTTTAATAAAATGCACATAACAGTAACCATTTTAACCGTTTTTCAGTATACAGCTCGATGGCATTAAGTTGTGCGTTCACAGTATTATGCAGCTATCACCATCGTCCATTTCCAGAACTTTTTCTTCTTCCAAACGGAAACTCTACCCATTAAATAGTAACTCCTCTTTCCCCCACCTCAGCCCCTGGGAACCTCTGTTCTACCTTCCGTCTCTCAATTTGCCTGTTGTAGATTCCACATTTAGTGGAATCATGTAATATTTATCCTTTTAGGTCTGGCTTATTTCATCGCACATGTTTTCAAGTTTAGGATTAGGGCTTCAAAGTTAACAAGTATCAGGGGGACTTCCCTGGTGATTCAGTGGCTAAGATTCCGAGCTCCCAATGCAGGGGGCCTGGGTTGAATCCCTGGTCAGGGAACTAGATCCCGCATGCTGCAGTGAAGGTCAAAGACTGAGTGTGCGGTGACCAAGACCTGGCACAGCCAAATAAATATTTTTTTAAAAGGTTAATCAGTATCAGAAATGATGACCGAATCGTGTTCCATTATATGGCTGTACCACATTTTGTCTGTTTGTTCATCTGCTGATGGACACTTGGGGTGCTTGCACCTTCTGACTCTTGTGAGTAAGACTGCTGTGGGGCTTCCCCGGTGACTCATTGGTCAATTGCCGATGCAAGAGAGTGAATTCAATCCCTGGTCTAGGAGGATCCCATGCGCCACGGGGCAACTGAGCCCGTGCTGCTCTAGGGCCAGGGGGTCACAACTGCTGAGCCCACGTGCCCCACGATCTAGAGCCCGTGCTCTGCAACAAGAGAAGCCACCACAGTGAGAAAACTGAGTGCCACAGCTGGAGAGTAGCCCCCACTCACCGCAACTAGAGAACGCCCAGGCAGCAACGAAGACCCGGCACAGCCAAATAAATTAAAAATAAAAAGACTACTGTGAATGTGGGTGGACAAGCATTTCTGTTTGAGCCTCTGCTTTCAGTTCTTTTGAGTATAAACCTAGGGGTAGCATTGCTGGGTTTTGTAGTAATTCTGTGTTTTAACTTTGTGTTTACCCTGACTTTGCATGGTGCTGTAATCTTTGGCATAGGCCCAGCCAGGCTGCCTTCCTACTGCTGGATAGACTGGACTTGTGACTATGACTCACTCAGCCGTGTCCCACTCACTCAGGGCTGGCTGCCCTCCAGGGAGCACACATGGAAAAGATACCTGCAAAGTATTTCAGGAAGCTGACCTGCTGCTGGTTTAATGGCCTGTGTAGTCCCAGTCTACAGGCAGTAAGGAGGTCACTTCCTGGCAGGTCAGACATGTTGGCGAACTTGGGATCTCAAGAAAGATGATACCCCTCTAGTTAAAGGTTTTGCCCATGAAACCTGTAGAGGCTAGCTGTGATAGCCCTTGGTTCCTGAACTCAAAGTAGAGGAACTGATGAGAACCTTAGCTAATACTTCTGGCCTTATGGAAACTGTGACTGGGGGCTTTAGCAAGCCCCATACTCAGTGCCAAGGTGGAGTGTTGTCAGCTTCCTAAGGAGGCTCCAAGTATTAAAGAACAGCTCTTACCCTGTAGGGAAAACGCGCCAAATAGCCCTGCACATCAGGGTAATTATATACATTCAAAACGTGGTGAAGGTTCCCACCTCGCTGGTGGAATTCTCGGTTCCCTGGTGTGGTGTCAGGAAGAACAGGTTGGCTTTTCCAAGGAACAGTGTTGCTGGTGATCAAGTTGTAACTGTCTGAGGTACTTGCATGTGTATTGTTATTTTGTATCCCAATATCTTATTGAGCAAACACTATTCAGTCTGAGCCTCTGCCTCAACAGGCACACAGTCAATCCGAGGACAGACAGAAACCGGGCAACCCTCCGTGCCCGATGCCCAGGGGTACCTCTTCTTCTCGGCCATTTTGAGCCTAAATGACCTACCGAGGTTACTGGGTCCCCCAAACCCCCTGGTGTTTGTTGACTTCCTTGCCTCTTGTTCTCATTTCCTTGGCCTCCATCTCTGTTTATTTGGATTGTTTATCAAAATCACCCAGTCGCACACAAGCCCTGGTGGCAGCCACAGCTTTCAAGGAGGGGAAGGACCTAGCCTAGAGACCCATCTGGTGGTTTGGTTTAATCACTGAGTCGTGTCCTACTCTTAGGACCTCATGGACTGCAGCCCACCAGGCTCCTCTGTCCATGGGATTTTCCAGGCAAGAATACTGGAATGGGTTGTCATTTCCTTCTCCAGAGGATCTTCCCGACCCAGGGATCGAACCCGGATCTCCTGCATTGCAAGCAGAATCTTATCTACTGAGCTACGAGGGAAGCCTAATACTTGTTCCCATCCCTGCCAAGTGCAGAATGTGGCCAAAAGGGAAACTGAGGAAGGCCTGACCACAGTAAGTGTTGGACTCTGTCTTTGTTTGGTTCCTTGCTCTGGGTTGGCTTTGCCACCATCAGCAAAGGACAGGCAACAAATGGGCGCAGCTCCCAGAAAAAACAAAATGTCAGAGACTGGATAAACCAACACAGTCTTTTGGAAAACCGCAAGTTCACAGATTAGTAACCAGCCCAACCCAACCAGTCCTGAATGGACTGCCACAGGCTTCACTAAATGGACCATTCAGTCTGTGTAGATTGTGGTTTTTGGTCTTCTGGCCTTTGTAAGCTTTGCCCCTGTGCTTTGTTCGGGAGAAAGTCTTAAGAGAGGCTGTTCCCTCCGGCGTGAAAAACACCAGTTCTCTGGCCCCCACCCTCCCAGGGAACAACTTTTTAACCTCTTCTAGTTGTTTCTTCCAACCCAGGAGAAGAGCAGTGGGCGGACACAGGCCCACAGAGAGGCAGAGGCTTGAGAAGCACCTGCCCCAGATGAGAGCAGAGTGACACAGGACTCGGGGTGGGAGTAGATCTTGGGGGTGGCAGCATCATATCCTGGGGACAGAACATCTGAGAAGAGAAATGTATTAGGTTAAGAAAAGTGCGCACGAAATATATTGGGCTTTGGGGTTTATTAAGGTGTGTGTATGTAATAAGATGGCTTGGAAATAGTCTGTGATGCGCCTGGAGAAGCAGAATTAAAGGATTCAGGAGCAGTAGCTTGGTTCCTGTGCTAGTTTTCTGTTGCTGCTCTAACAAATGCCTGCAAATGTAGTGCCTTAAACAACATAGATTTATTTCTTACAGTTCCGTTGGTCAGAAGCTCAGGGTGAACCTCAACCAACTGAAATCGAGGCGTCATCAAGGCCCTGATTCTTTTTGGAGGTTCTAAAAGAGAATGGTGTGCTTGCTTATCCAGGTTGTTGCCAGGACTCACTTCCTTGCAGACGTAGGGCTGAGTCTCTGCTTTCTCGCTGGCTGTCGGCTTAGGGCCATCCCTGCTTCTGCTTCCAGAGGCCAGCCACATTCCTTGGGTCGTGACCTGCTTTCTCCATCTTCAGATCCCACGAGTGTGGACCAGTCCCTCTACACTTTGAGTGTCTTCCATCATTGCCGCTCTCCATCTTCTGCTGCTGCCTTTGAGAGCCCATATCGTTACATTGGGCCAACATGGAAAATCCAGGATAACCATCCTATTTTAGAGTCAGCTGATCTGCCACTCTAATTCCCCCTTTGCGATGTAGCATTAAGATATTCACATGCGTGGTGCCAGGGGTTAGGATATGGACATCCTTGGGGGCACCGTTCTTTCTACCGTGGTCCCTAAGCTGAGAACAGTGTAAAGCAGACAGAAGGGACTGCTGAGGATGTATAGTCAACATCTGCTGGGAGGGCAGAAGCCTGAAACACGGAGTAGCTGCCCTAAGCAGAGGGTCCCCTGGGTCTGAGCTTCACACATATCAGGCCTTTTCCTACTGTTTGGATTTTTTTCCACCGTAGACTAGTCTTGCCTCCTGTAGAACTTCTCAATGGAGTCATATAGTATAATTTTTTGTGTAAGGTCACTTTCACTCAGAATAATGTTCTTGAGATCCGTCTTGGTTGTGGTGTGTCTTAGCAGCAGCATGTCATAGATTGGGAGATGGTATTCACACATACCTGTCAAAGGAAATCTAGATTTCCCTGGTGGTCCAGTGGTTAAGAATCTGCCTGCCAATGCAGGGGACATGGGTGATCCCTGGTTTGGGAAGATTCCACGCGCTGCAGGGCAGCCAGGCCGTGGACCAACTACTGAAGCTTGCATGCTCTAGGGCCTGAGTGCTGCGGCTGCTGAAGCCCGAGTGCCTGCAGCCAGTGCTCCGCAACAAGAGAAGCCACCGCAACGAGAAGCCCCTGTTCACCCAACCAGAGAAAGCCGCGCACAGCAACGAAGACCCAGTGCAGCCAAAATAATACATTAATTAATTAAATGGGAACCTTGATCCAGAGTATATAAAGCGCTCTTAACCCTCAGTGATAATAGTGTTTTTTCTTATGCAAATGAGTCTATGTGCATTCTTTATTGCTAGCTTTTTATACTTAATGATAGATTGTGGGTGTTATAAGTTGATTAATGCCTTCCCCAAGGATGTCCACGTCCTAAAACCTAAAACCTGTGAATAAGTTACTTTAGATGGCAGAAGAACTTGGCAGTTGTGATTAAATAAAGGATATTTAGATGGGAAGACTGTCCTGGTTACCTAGTTCGGCCCAGTGTAATCACAGTGACCTTAGAAGAGGGAGACAGGAAGGGCAGAGTCGGAGAAAACCAGATTTTTGAGGATGTTGCATTCTTGGCTTTTAAGATGGAGGAATGGGTTACAAGTCAAAGGACACAGGTGGGTTTGGAAAGTGGAAAAGGCTTAGAAATAATGATCTTCTAGTCTTTAGGGGGATCCCAGTCCAGCTGTCCCCTTGATGTTAGCCCAGTGAGATTTCTGATCTACCTGACTATCAGATAGTAAGTTTATGTTGTTTTAAGCCAATAAAACTCCACTTAAAAGGCAGTAATAAGACAGTTCATTCAATATTACAAGTGCAAAAGACTTGAACATACACTTCACAAAAGAGACATACATATGGCCAGTAAGCGCGTGAAAAATACTCAGTATCATTGGCCCTGCCTGCTTTTCTGGACCTTTCTCTCCTAGGAAAAATAATCTTCTGGGTTTCCTTTAGCTTTATTTAGGGTGTCCTTTACAAGTTTTACATTTTTAAAAAATAAAATTTTAATTCTAGAAGAGTTTTACAGGAAAATTACAAAGATAGTACAAAGAATTCCCATATACTCTACACCTGGGTTCCCATGTTATTAACATCTTACACTAACATGGCACAGTTGTTACAATTAATGAACCAATATTGAAACTTTATTCAGGTTTCTTCAGTTTTTGCCTCATGTTCTGCTTCTGTGCCAGGACCCCATCCAGGGCTCCTTGTCACATTTAGTCATCCTGTCTCCTTAGGCTCCTCTGGGTGGTGACAATTTCTCAGACTTTCCTTGTTCTTGATGACCTTGACAGTTTTGAGGAGTATAGGTTAGGTGTTTTTTTTTAGGATGTTCTTCAGTTTGAGTTTATCTGATGTATTTTTCTTTTTTTATTTTTAATTGATGTATCTATCTTTTTTTATTTTTAATTGATGTATCTCTCTTAATTAAACTGGAGTTTTGGCCACACTATGTGTAGCCTCCATTTAAGGACTGTGGAGTTATGCCAACTCCTTGAGGGCAGAGTAGCCATATACATTATTCAGAATTCTTTTGCATGGGTGACTTGTCTCTCCTCATTTATTTAGTCAGTCATTTATCTATATCAGTATAGACTCTTTTATACACCATTACAGCTTTACTTGGTTGCTCAAATTGTTCCAACTCTGCTTTCAGTTGGTCCTGGGTTCCTTTGACATCTTCCCATCACTGTGTGTGTTTATCACTTATTTACTTTCTGGCACTATAAGATGTTTCACTCTCATCTTATATAATTCCTACCTGGTCCTAGAATCAGCCGTTTCTCCAAGGAGCCCTGGTTCCTTTCATTGGAGAATGGTATTTAAAATCAAGATCTCTAGTTCATCAAGTACTAGAGGTACTCAAAGTTTTTAATTTTTATGAAGTTCAATTTATCTGTTGTGTGTGTGTGTGTTTGTGTGTGTGTGTGTGTGTGTTTGATGTCAGATCTAAAGAGGCTTTGCCTAACCCAAGGTCACAAAGGTTTACTTTTACACTTTAAGAGTTTTATAGTGTTAGCTCATTCATCTAGGCCCACAATCCATTTTGAGTTCATTTTTGTGCGTGGTATATGAAAGAGGTCCAGCTTCATTGTTTTCCATGTGGTATCCAGTCGTCCTGGCACCATTTGTTGAAAAGGCTTTTTTCACAGTGAATTGTCTTGGCACCCTTGTCAAAAATCAATTGATATTTCTTTTTTTAAAACAATTATTAATTTTTGATTACACTGGGTCTTCCTTTCTGTGCATGGGCTTTCACGTTGCAGAAAGCGGGGGCTACTCTCTAGTTGCAGTGCCTGGGCCCCTCCTTGAGGTGGCTTCTCTTGTGGCAGAGCACAGGCTCTAGGGCATGCGGCCTTCAGGGGTTGAGGAATGTAGGCGCAGTTGTTGTGGTTCTGGGGCTTAGTTGCTCCACCATATGTGGGATCTTCCTGAGCCAGGGATTGAACCCATGCCCCTTGCATTGGCCAGTGGTCTCTTAACCACTGGATGGGAAGTCCCTCAATTGATATTTCTTCAATTCTTGAATGTATGATTGGAAAAGACATACCTGGCAACTGGAAGGATGCTGATGTTGGTTCCCTACACCTTGGAGTGAAAGCTCCAGAAGCCGCTCCTCTGTACCAAAATAGGAACCTGGAAACAAGACTGCCTCCCAAGGGGAGTTGCAGAGCTTAATGCCACATCCCCACTTAACTCAGCTGTTGGCTGCTAGTGACTCAGATTGCAGCTGCTGTCCCAGGCGTCACTGGAGCCTGTCACTGGAGCAATTCAGCACATCTCCTGACAGTTGGTAGCTGTTGATCTAGCTAATGCCTTTTTCTCTATACCAATTTGTAAGGCTCTCCAAAGACAGTGTTTTTTTTTTCACCTACTGGGACCAGCAACTTGCCTTCGGTCCTACCTCAGGGATATGTCAGCTCTCCTGCTCAGCTGTAATATAATCCATAGACCACTCGACCACCTTGACGTTCCAGAAAACCTGATGCTGACCCTCTGCACTGACGTGATGTTGACTGGTCTGATAAACAAGAAATAGCAGATACTTTGGATATCTTAATAAGATGCACTCGAGTCATATGGTGAGCAGTATGAACCTCATAAAACCTCATAAAATTTCAGGGGTCCACCACTTCTTCATTTCAAACACACCTTCCACAACCTACCACCAAAAAAGAGAGGCACAGTTCTTGGTGAGTCTTTTCAGAGTGGAGAGACAACACGCCCCATGTTTGTGTCTGATCCCCTACCTAGTGAGAGCCGCCTGGAAAGCCACCTTTTTTCTATATTATTATTTATTCATTTGGCTGTATCAGGGCTCAGTGACAGCACTCTTTAGTTGCAGAATGCACAGTCTTTTAGTTGAGGCATGTGGGGGTCTATTTCCTTGACCAGAGATCAAACCTGGATCCCTTGTGTTAGGAGCTTGGAGTCTTAGCTCCACCAGGGAAGTCCCAGCCACCTGGGTTTGAGAGGAGACCAGAACAAGGGCAGGCTGTGCAGCAGTAAAAGCTTCCCCAGCCCTTGGGCCTTATGATCCAGCAGAACCAATGACACTTGCTGTGTCTGTGATAAATAGGAATGCTGTGCAGAGCTTCTGGAAAGCACCAAGAAAATTACAGCACAGACCTCAGGGTTTTAGAGCAAATTCATCCCCTCCTTTGCATATAGAACCATTCTCCCTTTGAGAAATATTTTCTGGCTTTGGGTTGGAAAGGCCTAACCATGGGACATCAGGTGATGATGCAGCCTGAGTTCTCCACAACGAACTTGGCATTGTTGTCCTTAGATTGTCCTTCGGTGCACCCAGCCGCAGCAGAGCAGACTAGAGACTGGGCCTGGGCATGTCCAGAGGCACACGCAGGGTACACCAGGGGCTGGCTTGGACTCCTTTGCTGCCAGCTCCTGGGTTTGCCTCTTGCCATCAGTCCAGGCCTGTGACCTCATGGAGAGCCTTCTTGGCCAGTTGACTGAGAGAGAAAGAACTTGAGCCTGGTTTCCAGATGGTCTGCATGAGAAGCTTTTGACATTCAGAAGCAGGCAGCTCCAGTGGACAGCCCTACTGTAGGTCAGAAATCTCACTGGCTAAATCGAGGGGACAGCAGGGCTGGGTTCCTTCTAGACACTCTAGGGGGTCATCCATTTCCCTGCCTTGTCCAGCTTCTAGAAGCCACCTGCATTATTTGACTTAAAACCTCTTTCTCCATCTTCCAAGCCAATTGTATAACATCTTCAAATCTGCTTTTCCCTGACTCTGGCCCTCCTGAATTGGGGTCAGAGGTGAAGAGAAATCCTCTGGGCAGCACATCTGGCTGTGCACTTTGTCTGGAGTGAGAAATGCCTGGAAGAATGGGTGTACCATGATTTATGGCCAGTGGCTAATTATTTGCCTGGATTGTCAAAGTCTTAAGAAGATCAAAATTGGAAAATTAATAATGAGGACATCTGGAGAAGAATATATTTGGACCTCTTGGAAGGGAGCAGACTGAAGTTTTTTGTGTTCTGTGTGGATGCCCATCAAAGGGCATCTTTGCAGAGGAGGCTCTTCATAATTAGGTGGACAAAATAATGCCTGTGGGTATCCATCAGCCTTTCCCAGCCACGGCAGGCTCAGTGGACCCATGAGCAAAGTGGCCTTGGTGGCAGCAGCGGAGCCTGTGTGCGGTTCAGTACCGCGGACTTCTCCTGACCACATCTGACCGGGTCACGCCGCTGCTGAGTGAGCTGTACGACAGCTGCAGAGACCAGCCCTGAGCCCCTGACGAAGGAAGAGGAGCCACTTTCCTGGTTTCTGGTTGATTGTGTTCTCTTTTCCATCACGGAGGAGAAAGGAATTCACTCTTACAGAAATAGACACAGACCCTTGATCTAGATCTGAGTGTAGATTTGTCTTCCTTGGCGTATCGTTGGGCTTCCCTGGTGGCTCAGACGGTAAAGAGTCTGCCTGCAAATGCAGGAGACCCAGGTTTGATCCCTGGGTTAGGAGGATCCCCTGGAGAAGGTAGGCTACCCACCCCGGCATTCTTGCCTGGAGAACTCCATGGACAGAGGAAGCTGGTGGGCTACAGCCCACGGGGTCGCAAGAGTCGGACACGACTGAAACGACTACCGCTTTTACTTCACTTGATCTAGATCTGAGACTAGATTTGTCTTCCTTGCTTCTGATGCTTCTTTTAGCTCCGCCATTCTGGACGCACACAGTGATCTACCCACTGTCATGGTTCTCTGCACAGTGTTGCTTCTGACCAAGAAATTAATTCCACTACAAAGACGCAGCATTGGGTCCATGCTAATGGCATTAACTGGTCTTGTTACTGAGTCCAAGCTCCTACTCCTCCCTGCGTATTATTGTTTGGTTGAAAATTTGTGTCCAACTCTTTTTGGCAACCCCAGGGACTATAGCCTGCCAGGCTCATCTGTCCATGGGATTTCCCAGGTAAGAATACTGGAGTGGGTTACCATTTCCTTCTCCAGGGACCCCACTCAGGTATTGAACCCACATTTCCTGCATAGCAATCTCCTGGATTCTTCACCTCGAGTCACAAGGGAAGTCCCAGGGCCCAGCATGACAGGCCAATAAATCAAGAGACAAGGTGTTGATACAAGGACTAACGACTTTATTCAGGAAGCCAGCAGACCAACATGATGGACTAGTGTTCCAAAGAACCATTTTACCTGAGTTAGAATTCAGTCTTTTTTTGTACTGAAAGGGGAGGAGGTGTGACTGGTCATTGCAGACTTCTTGATTCTTTAATCCTTTGTTCTTGCAGCTGTCTGCATGGATCTGCTCACATATAATCTTCCAACAAGACAGTTGTTACTTTCTGTTCTACAACTTTTTATCTCTATCTGAATGGAAAAGTGTTATATACTCTTAAAGCCTGCGAGGCAGAGCATTGAGAAGGAGCTAGTATGTCTGTTTCAGGCTGCAAGGAGTATTCTTTTACAGATGTTCAGAGCCAGCAAGACCAGGCACAGGCAACAGAGTGCAGAGGGTACAGCTGCAGGAACAGGTCCCGTATGCAGTCAGGCTTGTTCTTCTCTGTCATAGTCTTACCACATAGTCTGTCATCCAGAAGTGGCTGACTCAGTGGAAATGTGGAATGGCTCTCTGAAGACTCAGCTATGGTACCTTCTTGGACATGGCACCTCGAAAGAATGGGATTCTGTCTTGCCAAATTCTGAGCACTGCAATGAAGAGTAGCCCCCCTTGCTGCAACTAGAGAAACGCCTGAGCAGCAACAAAGACCCAGCATAGCCAAAAATAAAATAAATATAAATAAATTAAATTAAGTAATAGTATTTTTAAAAAGAAACAGTGTATGAGAGTGTAAACCAATGACTTCATATGCAGACAAGTAATCCTTTAAGTATTAAGATGCTAGAAAAAAACAGCTTTAAAAATACAGAAACAGGGAATACCCATTCACAAGTCCTTTGAGGATGAAATTTATCCAAAAAGGAGATGATCTGAGAAACTGGCAAAAAGCTCTTGATGCCTGGAATATGTTATCTGTGGGTCAAACTATAAAACAAAGATAGGAAAAGGGTGGAGAAAATGTACATAAACTTTGTATGTGCTAACAGTGACTGAACAGTGGGGGATGGGGAGAGCGTGGGGAAAGCACGGTGAGCTCACCAATTCTCACAGAGAGAACAGGTCAGCATCCAAGGATGGCACTCAGAGCTGGCAAATAAAATAGCAGACACCTAAATAAGGTCAAAGCCCTGAGGGCCTCACAGAAGTAATTAACTGAAAAATAACCACTAACCGGAAATACAAACCTCACTTCCAAAAGAAACACAAAAGCAAAAGCAAACTAATTATACAGAGAGTTTGTTGCTGTTTTAGTCGCTTCAGTGGTGTCTGACTCTTTGCAACTCCATGGACTGTCCTCTGCCAGGTTCTGTTGTCCATGGGATTCTCCAGGCAAGAATACTGGAGTGGGTTGCCATTTTCTTCTCCAGGCGATCTTCCTGACCCAGGAATCAGACTTGGGTCTCCTGCATTGCAGGCTGACTTTTTACCACTGAGCCACCTGGGAAGACTTAAAAATGAAACAATACAGAGCGAATATGACATGGTAAAAGATAGTTGACACCACAAAGTATCAGTTATATCAGCAAACGTAGATGAACTTATGTATCAGAAGATTATATGTAATATATAATAGCGAAAATGAAATTAAGCATTTCAGTTTCAGTCATTTGACCTTGAGTGATCTCAGGGCTTGCAGACAGAATACATGAGTCACAGGAGTGAGAGCAGGGAGGAAGCCAGGAGTGAATCACACGGTGCGTCTCATAGCAAACGACTTCTGGCGGGGCTTCCCAGGTGGCGCTAGCTGTAAGGAAACCCGCCTGCCACTGTGCTTAAGAGACCTGGGCTAGATTCCTGGGTCAGGAAGATCCCCTGAAGGAGGGCATGAACTCACTCCAGTGTTCATGCCTGGAGAGTCCCATGGACAGAGGAGCCTGGCGGGTTATGGTCCACGGGGTTGCAAAGAGTCAGACACGACTGAAGTGATTTAGCACACACACAGGCACACACACACACACACACACACACACACGTGGCGGGGGTACGTGGGGAGGGGGTGAGAAAATGCAAAATGATGGGACCAAAATGTACCTGAGAGGCCCTCAGCCCTGAGGTGTAGTCTCCCCCACAGTAGGTTCACCATCAGGGCAGAGTTCAGCAGACTCACTTGGGCCTCTTTTATTAATACCAGGCAGGTAGGATTGTGGGTCCTCTGGCGATCTGAGACTTGCAGGAACTGCAAAGAGGAGATGGAACAACTTGAACTAGTGAAGCCAACTGCATAGACCTGCCAGTAAGGATTTCCTCAGACCCAGGAGGCTCCTGAACATGAAGAACAAGCAGTTAGGAAGAATCTACTGGAGATAAGGGGCCTGAAACGTGTCATTGTTGACATAAGGAACTCAGTAGATGGGTTGAGTAACAACATATATTCAACAAACTAGTAAATCAAAAGATCCAGTCAAAGAAGTGTGGATGAAAACAATAAACAGTCTATAATAGGAATAGAAAAGAGTTGTATTTGAGCCAAACTGAGGGCTATAGCCCAGAAGACAGCCTCTCAGATTACTCTGAGGGACTGCTCCAGAGAAACATGGTTTATAGCACAGTTTTATGTCTGGTCAGAGCAAAGAACATCAAAGTCAGGGATACAGTCCTTCAGGGGTTTGTTTTTTTTAAAAAAATCAGATCAGCACATATACATTGAATCAGTATAACCTTGGCATGTGAAACGTAGTCTTATCATCCAAGGGTACCAGCGATGGTGTCCCAGGAAGCAAGAGACACTTAAGTTCAGTCACTCAGTCGTGTCTGACTATTTGCTACCCCACGGATTGTAGCATGCCAGGCTTCCCTGTCGATCACCAACTCTCAGAGCTTGCTCAAACTCATGTCCATAGAGTCGGTGATGCCATCCAACCATCTCATCCTCTGTCATCCCCTTCTCCTCCTGCCTTTAATCTTTCCCAGCATCAGAGTCTTTTCAAATGAGTCAGTTCTTCACATCAGGTGGCCAAAGTATTGGAGTTTCAGCTTCAGCATGAATCCTTCCAGTGAATATTCAGGATTGATTTCCTTTAGGCTTGACTAGTTGGATCTCCTTGTAGTCCAAGGGACTCTCAACACCACAGTCTTCTCCAACACCACAGTTCAAAAGCATCAATTCTTCAGCTCTCAGCTTTCTTTATAGTCCAACTCTCACATCCATACATGACCAATGGAAAAACCATAGCTTTGACTAGACGGACCTTTGTTGGCAAAGTAATGTCTCTACTTTTTAATATGCCATCTAGGTTGGTCACAGGGCTTCCCTGATAGCTCAGTTGGTAAAGAATCTGCCTGCAATGCAGGAGACCCCGGTTTGATTCCTGGGTTGGGAAGATCCCCTGGAGAAGGGATAGGCTACCCACTCCAGTATTTTTGGGCTTCCCTTGTGGCTCAGCTGGTAAAGAATCTGCCTGCACTGTGGGAGACCTGGGTTTGATCCCTGGGTTGGGAAGATCCTTTGGAGAAGGGAAAGGCTACCCACTCCAGTATTCTGTCCTGGAAAATTGGTCACTTATTTAATCTTTTTTTTTTTAATAAGAGACACTTATTTAATCTTTAGTTATTAATTTAAATTTTTTATCTATTTGTGGCTGTGCTGGGTCTTCGTTGCTGCACAGGCTCTCCCCTAGTTGTGGCGAGCTGGGGCTACTCTCTAGCTCTGGTGCTCAGGCTTCTCACTGCAGTGGTCCCTTCTGTTGTGGAGCCAAGGTTCCAGGGTCTGCAGACTTCAGCAGTTGCAGCCCCTGGGCTCTAGAGCACGGACTCAGTAGCTGTGGTGGGTGGGCCTAGTTGGTCCAGGGCATATGGAATCTTCCAAGATCAGGTATCGAACCTGCGTCACCTGCATTGGCAGGCAGACTCTTAACCACTGAGTCACCTGGGAAGCCCTAATTCTTTGTTTTTAACTTGAAACAGTCTACTTCTGGTGGATGAGCTCTTTTTTAAAATAATTAAAGCAGATGTATAAGGTATGTTTGCTGGATCATAAATAGGCTATTCTAGTTAGCATAAAATTCGTTAGCTCATGTTTAAGCCAGAATGACTTTTTCATACCTCAGTATGTGAATATTTCTTTTATGAGAAGTATCCTAGAAAACTTTGGGAGGAGATGAAAAAGATGGACATTCTTAAAGATTAAGGAAGGGACTTCTCGGTGGCCCAGTGGTTAAGAATCCACCTTCCAATGCAGGGGCCACTGGTTCAGTCCCTGGTCTGAGAAGATCTCGTATGCCCCAGGCAGTCAGTTCAGCTGCTCAGTCATGTCCAGCTCTTTGCTACCCCCTGGACTGCAGCATGCCAGGCTTCACTGTTCATCACCAACTCCTGGAGCTTACTCAAACTTATGTCGATCAAGTTGGTGATGCCATCCAACCATCTCACCCTCTGTTGTTCTCTTCTCCTCCTGCCTTCAGTCTTTCCCAGCATCAGAGTCTTTTCCTATGAGTCAGTTCTTCCCATCAGGTGGCCAAAATATTAAAGCTTCAGCTTTAGCATCAGTCCTTCCAATGAATCTTCAGGACTGATCTCCTTCAGGATGGACTGGTTGGATCTCCTTGCAGTCCAAGGGACTCTCAAAAGTCTTCTCCAACACCACAGTTCAAAAGCATCAATTCTTCAGCGCTCAGCTTTCTTTATGGTCCAACTCTCACATCCATACATGCCTGGAAAAACTGTAGCTTTGACTAGATGGACCTTTGTTGGCAAAGTAATGTCTCTACTTTCTAATATGCTGTCTAGGTTGGTCATAACTTTTCTTCCAAGGGGTAAGCATCTTTTAATTTCATGGCTGCCGTCACCGTCTGCAGTGACTTTGGAGCCCAAAAGAATAAAGTCTGTCACTTTCCATTGTTTCCCCATCTATTTGCCACGAAGTGATGGGACCAGATGGCATGATCTTAGTTTTTTGAATGTTGAGTTTTAAGCCAATGTTGAGTTTTTCACTCTCCTCTTTCACTTTCATCAAGGGGCTTTTTAGTTGCTCTTCGCTTTCTGCCATAAGTGTGGTGTCATCTGCATATCTGAGGTTATTGATATTTCTCCCGGCAGTCTTGATTCCAGCTTGTACTTCATCCAGCCCATCATTTCGCATGATGTACTCTGCATATAAGTTAAATAAGCAGGGTGACAATATAACAGCCTTGACGTACTCCTTTCCCAATTTGAAACCAGTCCATTGTTCCATGTCTAGTTCT
Organism: Capra hircus; assembly: GCF_001704415.2. Taxonomy (NCBI): domain Eukaryota; kingdom Metazoa; phylum Chordata; class Mammalia; order Artiodactyla; family Bovidae; genus Capra; species Capra hircus. The sequence goes on from NC_030814.1 coordinate 71,816,523, forward strand.
AACAGTTGCTTCCTGACCTGCATACACATTTCTGGGGAGGCAGGTCAGGTGATCTGGTATTCACATGCCTCAGGGCAGCTAAGCCTCCACAACAATTGAGCCAGCTGTTTAGAGCCTATGTGCCCTAACTACTGAGCCTGCACTCCTGGAGCCTGTGCTCCACAAGGGAAGCCACTGCAAGGAGAAGCCCACACACTGCGACAAAGTGTAGCCCCTGCTCGCCGCGACTGGAGAAAGCCCAGGCACAGCAGCAAAGGCCAGTGTGGCCAAAAATAGATCAGTAAAAAGTTAAATATACATTAAAAAATCAGTAATAGAACTTAGAAATGATAGAATCCGCTCCCACAGAGTTGGTTCACTGGATGCATAAGGAAATCAAAAGTAACAAGAAATAAGCAAAGAATACATTCTGCCTTGGTTATTATCTGTAATTGCTAAAATGAAAGCAAAAGAGTGTTGCAGATCCTGAGACTGGGCCAAGCTTGGATTACAGCTGGTCTGAGCTACAGGCACTAGCATCAGGGCCGCGACTGAAGGGAGAGATGATACTGACACCACAGTGAAGACATGTATATATTACATATGTTACATTGTGGGCTTCTCCGATGGCGCTAGTGGTAAAGCACCCACCTGCCAGTGCAGGAGACATAAGAAATGTGGGTTCGATCCCTGGGTTGGGAAGATCCCCTGGAGGAATGACATGGCAGCCCACTCCAGTATTCTTGCCTGGAGAATCGTATGGCTAGAGGAGCCTGATTGGCTACAGTCCATAGGGTCACAAAGAGTTGGACACAACTGAAGTGACTCAACACACACACACATGCACACATGCACATGTTATATAAGTTATATATATTTTTAAACTTGGAACTCTTTACAGATTTGCATGTCATTCTTGCGCAGGGGCCATGCTAATCTCTGTATCATTCCAATTTTAGTGTACGCACTGCTGAAGTAAATACAGGCTCTGATAGCGAAGGGCCCTAAATAACTTTGCTTTATTTATTCTTTGTGGAGGAATTTTTAAAGCTGGAAGACAAAGATGGCTAGAGGCCTCCAATTATCTGGGGCAATGGCCCTGCAATATAATCAAGATAAGAACTGACCCCTGCTGGAGACCCAAGGCCATCCGAACTTGAGTGAGTAACATGGTCAGAGGATGGAGAAGAGACTTTTCTGGGACTCCTTGCTATGGGAGCCTGCTATGGGAGCCCCGTGCACTGTGATTCCAAAATCTGTATGTGAACAGTGCTATAGCTGAATTGGGAGGATAAACGGGATAAAGGTGAAAGTCTGGATGAAAATCGAAGACGTGGACAGACGACATGAAGTGGTTGCTTCTACTTTGCTGTTGTTCAGTCACTCAATCTCGTCTGACTCTGTGACCCCGTGGACATAGCATGCCAGGCTCCTCTCTCCATGGGATTTCCCCAGGCCAGAATACGGGAGTGGGTTGCCATTTCCTACTCTGGGGAATCTTCCTGACCCAGGGATTGAACCCACATCAAGACTGTATGAAGTGGTTGTGTCTTCTTTACCTGAATGTATTGTGAGGATGGATACTGTGTCTGACTGGGGAAGGCTTCCCCTACCAGCATTGTAAAACAGGAGGCATGGGAATCTACCCTTCCTCCAGTATTGATTGGAAACATTAAATGGGAAACTGTGAGCGTGCCTGAGCCCATACAAGTTTGCTGCTGCTGCTGAGTTGCTTCAGTCGTGTCCGAATCTGTGCGACCCCATAGACAGCAGCCCACCAGGCTCCCCTGTCCCTGGGATTCTCCAGGCAAGAACACTGGAGTGGATTGCCATTTCCTTCTCCAATGCATGAAAGTGAAAAGTGAAAGTGAAGTTGCTCAGTCGTGTCCAACTCCTGCAGCCTACAAGGCTCCTCCATCCATGGGATTTTCCAGGCAAGAGTACTGGAGTGGGTGCCATTGCCTCCTCTGGTTGTTGATTTGCAATTCCAAACCCCAATGTGCAGTGTAGACTGCAGTTGATAGCAAAAGCCTGTGAGTGCCACCTAGTGGCAACTTCTGGGATTTGGGACCAGAACATTCACAGTTGAGAGAAAATTATTACTAAAAGACTTGGACACACTGAGCCCCTAAGCACACACACACAGCTTGCTTTTGGGCTTTGAGATTTCCCCTATGACTGAGAGACATTAAATAACCTTGAACCTGAAACCCTCATTATGCCTTGGGTGATGATGGAGAAATACTTTAATGGGGAGGGCAATGCCCAGGAGTGTTCCGTTATACAATGGAAGTGTTTCATACAGGAATATGCCACAGAATGCCAGGTGATGCTTACTCTTCTCCTCCAGGGCTGACTCGGAACCACCTAAAGAGCTGCTGGGTCATCATAAAAAAATCCACAAACGACAAATGCTGGCGAGGGTAGGGAGAGAAGGGAACCGTCCTACGCTGTTGGCAGGAATGTAAATTGGTACAGCTGTTATGTACCAGGTGGTGCTAATGGTAAAGAACCTGCCTGCTAGTGCAGGAGATGAAAGAGATGTGGATTTAATCCTCAGGTCGGGAAGATTCCCTGGAGGAGGGCATGGCAACCCACACCAGTACTCTTGTCTGGAAAATCCCATGGACAGAGGAGCCTGGCGGGCTACAGTCCATGGGGTCACAAAGAGTTGGACACGACTGAGCAACTTAGTGCACAGCCACTGTGGAGAACAGGATGGAGGTTCCTTAACAAACTAAAAATAGAGCTGCCATATGACCCTGCAGCCCCACTTCTGGACATACATCTGGAGAAAAATATGATCAGAAAGGATACATGCACCTCAGTGTTCACTGAAGCACATTCTTACAATAACCAAGACATGGAAGCAACCTAAATGTCCACCAACAGACAGGTGGATAAAGAAGATGCGGGAAATATATACAATGGAATAAGACTCGGCCATTAAAAAGGAAATGATGCCATTTGCAGCAAAATGGATGGACCTAGGGAGAGTCATACTGAATGAAGTCAGTCAGACAGAGGAGAAACATTATAGACATCTCTTATATGTGGAATCTAAAAAGAAATGGTGCAAATGAACTTTCAAAACAGGAAGAGACTCACAGGCTTAGAAAACACACGGTTGCCTGGGGAAAGGGGTGGTTAGGAAGTGTGGGAAGGTTGTATCCAGTGCTATATTCAAAATGGATAACCAACAGGACCTAGTATATAGCACATGGAACTCTGCTCAGTGTTATGTGCCAGCCTGCAGAGGAGGGGGCTTTGGGAGAGAACACGTATGCATGTGTGCTAAGTTGAAGTCACTTCAGTCATGTCTACATCTGTCTGTTTATGGACTGTAGCCCGCCAGACTCCTCTGTCCATGGGATTTTTCAGGCAAGCATATTGGAGCAGGTTGCCATTTCCTCCTCCAGGGGATCTTCCTTATCCAGGGATCGAACCTGTGTCTCCAGTGACTTCTGCATTGCAGTGGATTCTCTACTGAGCCACCAGGGAAGCCTGGATCCATGTATATGTATGGTGGAGTCCCTTCACTATTGACCTGAAACTTCTACAACATTGTTAATCGGCTATACCCCAATACAAAATAAAAAGTTTGAAATTAAAAAAAAAAAAAAGAGCTGCTGGATCCTATGGCTACAGGCTACTTGTGCAGTGCCCTATGAGCTGCCCTCCATGGCCAACAAAGAGCTGTTTGGTTTGTGGGCAGAAGCTCCGCAGTGAGTGGACACCTTCCTATTTGGCAGGCTACCACTCTGATAGAAGAAAATCAAAGCAAATCAACTCAGGGGGCTGATTTGCATTTTTCCTACCAGTGGTGGAAAGACTGAACAATAGTAAAAAGACCCTATAGCTGGGTTTTTACTGACTCACAGGCAGGGGCCAATGGCCTGGCCATATGGTCAGGCAGAGGGCAATGGAAAGCTGGCCTGTTAACAGGATGACCATATGGGGTGCATAGGACATGTGACGCCCAGCAGAAGAGCACCTGCCAGATTTGGAAGATGATTTGAATGAACAAATAGGTTTCCTAGGGTGCTCATTTGAGGTGGCCACCTGGGTCCATGAAGTAGATGGACAGAGAGATGTCATCCTCAGAGTAAGTTTGATGGAGAAATGAACAATTGAAACTTCTTTTAAATTGAAGTATAGTTGATTTACAATGTTGTGTTAGTTTCAGGTATACAGAAAAGTCTTTCAATTGTATGTATCGTTATATATAACTATTCAATATCACAATAATCCGAGCCTATGCCCCAACCAGTAACGTTGAAGAAGCCGAAGTTGAAAGGGTCTATGAAGACCTACAATACCTTTTAGAACTAACACCCAAAAAAGATGTCCTTTTCATTATAGGGGACTGGAATGCAAAAGTAGGAAGTCAAGAAACACCTGGAGTAACAGGCAAATTTGGCCTTGGAGTACAGAATGAAGCAGGGCAAAGACTAATAGAGTTTTGCCAAGAGAACGCACTGGTCATAGCAAACACGCTCTTCCAACAACACAAGAGACTCTACACATGGACATCACCAGATGGTCAACACCAAAATCAGATTGATTATAGTCTTTGCAGCCAAAGATGGAGAAGCTCTATACAGTCAGCAAAAACAAGACCGGGAGCTGACTATGGCTCAGATCATGAGCTCCTTATTGCCAAATTCAGACTTAAACTGAAGAAAGTAGGGAAAACCACTAGACCATTCAGGTATGACCTAAATCAAATTCCTTATGATTATACAGTGGAAGTGAGAAATAGATTTAAGGGACTAGATCTGATAGATAGAGTGCCTGATGAACTATGGAATGAGGTTCGTGACATTGTACAGGAGACAGGGATCAAGACCATCCCCATGGAAAAGAAATGCAAAAAGGCAAAATGGCTGTCTGGGAAGGCCTTACAAATAGCTGTGAAAAGAAGAGAGGCAAAAAGCAAAGGAGAAAAGAAAAGATATAAGTATCTGAATGCAGAGTTCCAAAGAATAGCAAGGAGAGAGAAGAAAGCCTTCCTCAGTGATCAATGCAAAGAAATAGAGGAAAACAACAGAATGGGAAAGACTAAAGGTCTCTTCAAGAAAATTAGAGATACCAAGGGAACATTTCATGCAAAGATGGGTTCAATAAAGGACAGAAATGGTATGGACCTAACAGAAGCAGAAGATATTAAGAAGAGGTGGCAAGAATACACAGAAGAACTGTACAAAAAAATCTTCACAACCCAGATAATCACGATGGTGTGATCACTCACCTAGAGCCAGATATCCTGGAATGTGTAGTCAAGTGGGCCTTATAAAGCATCACTACAAACAAAGCTAGTGGAGGTGATGGAATTCCGTTGAGTTATTTCAGATCCTGAAAGATGATGCTGTGAAAGTGCTGCACTCAATATGCCAGCAAATTTGGAAAACTCAGCAGTGGCCACAGGACTGGGAAAGGTCAGTTTTCATTCTAATCCCTAAGAAAGGCAATGCCAAAGAATGCTCAAACTACCACACAATTGCCCTCATCACACATGCTAATAAAGTAATGCTCAAAATTCTCCAAGCCAGACTTCAGCAATACGTGAACCGTGAACTTCCAGATGTTCAAGCTGGTTTTAGAAAAGGCAGAGGAACCAGAGATCAAATTGCCAACATCCGCTGGATCATGGAAAAAGCAAGAAAGTTCCAGAAAAACATCTATTTCTGCTTTATTGACTATGTCAAAGCCTTTGACTGTGTGGATCACAATAAATTGTGGAAAATTCTGAAAGAGATGGGAATACCAGACCACCTGACCCACCTCTTGAGAAACCTATATGCAGGTCATGAAGCAACAGTTAGAACTGGACATGGAACAACAGACTGGTTCCAAATAGGAAAAGGAGTATGTCAAGGCTGTATATTGTCACCCTGCTTATTTAACTTCTATGCAGAGTACATCATGAGAAACGCTGGCCTGGAAGAAGCATTGCCAGGAGAAATATCAATAACCTCAGATATGCAAATGACACCACCCTTATGGCAGAAAGTGAAGAGGAACTAAAAAGCCTCTTGATGAAAGTGAAAGAGGAGAGTGAAAAAGTTGGCTTAAAGCTCAGCATTCAGGAAACTAAGATCATGGCATCTGGTCCCATCAGTTCATGGCAAATAGATGGGGAAACAGTGTCAGGCTTTATTTAGGGGGGGGGCTCCAAAATCACTGCAGATGGTGACTGCAGCCATGAAATTAAAAGACGCTTACTCCTTGGAAGGCAAAGTTATGACCATCCTAGATAGCATATTAAAAAGCAGAGAAATTGCTTTGCCAACAAAGGTCCGTCTAGTCAAGGCTATGGTTTTTCCAGTGGTCATGTATGGATGTGAGAGTTGGACTGTGAAGAAAAGTGAGTGCCAAAGAATTGATGCTTTTGAACTGTGGTGTTGGAGAAGACTCTTGAAAGTCCCTTGGGCTGCAAGGAGATCCAACCAGTCCATCTTTTGTCCTGGGTGTTCATTGTAAGTGAGTGAAGTTGTTCAGTTGTGTCTGACTCTTTGCGACCCCATGGGCTGTGGCCCACCAGGCTCCTCTGTCCGTGGGATTTTCCAGGCAAGAGTACTGGAGTGGGTTGCCATTTCCTTCTCCAGTGGATCTTCCCAACCCAGGGATTGAACCCTGGTCTCCCGCATTGCACGCAGACGCTTTAACCTCTGAGCTACCAGGGAAGTTGTAAGGACTGATGCTAAAGCTGAAATCCAATACTTTGGCCACCTCACGTGAAGAGTTGACTCACTGGAAAAGACCCTGATGCTGAGAGGTATTGGGGGCAGGAGGAGAAGGGGATGACAGAGGATGAGATGGCTGGATGGCATCACCGACTTGATGGACGTGAGTTTGAGTGAACTCCAGGAGTTGGTGATGGACAGGGAGGCCTGGCATCCTGCGATTCATGGAGTCACAAAGAGTCAGACACGACTGAGCGACTGAACTGAACTGATATAATTATATATCCTATATATATTATTTTTTAGATTATTTTCCATTAGAAGTTATTACAAAATATTGACTACAGTTCCCTGTGTGATACAGTAAGACCTTGTTGCTTGTCTATTTTATATAGCATGGTGCGCTTAGTCGCTCAGTCATGTCCAGCTCTTGCGACCCCATAGACTGTAGCCTGTTAGGCTCCTCTGTCCATGGGATTCTCCAAGCAAGAATACTGGAGTGGGTTGCCGTTTTCTTCTCCAATATAACATGGTGTGTATCTGTTAATTCCAAACTCCTTGTTGAATCCTATACCACCCCCTTTTCTCCTTTGATAACTGTAAAGTTTATTTTCTATGTCTGTGAGTCTGTTTCTATTTTGTAAATAGGCTCATTTGTATAATTTTAAAAAATGATTTTATTTACTTATTATGGGTCTTCGTTGCTGCGTGTGAGCTTTCTCTAGTTGCAGCAGGTGGGGTCTGCTCTGTTGTGATGCGCAGGCTCATTGTGGTGGCTTCTCTTGTTGTGGAGCACAGGCTCTAGGCAAGTGGGCTTCAGCTGTTGCAGCACACAGGCTCAGCAGTCGTGGTCCAGGGCCCCAGAGCGCGCAGGCTCAGCAGTCCTGGGCCAGGGCCCCAGAGCGCGCAGGCTCAGCAGTCGTGGGCCAGGGCCCCAGAGCGCGCAGGCTCAGCAGTCGTGGGCCAGGGCCCCAGAGCGCGCAGGCTCAGCAGTCCTGGGCCAGGGCCCCAGAGCGCGCAGGCTCAGCAGTCGTGGGCCAGGGCCCCAGAGCGCGCAGGCTCAGCAGTCCTGGTCCAGGGCCCCAGAGCGCGCAGGCTCAGCAGTCGTGGGCCAGGGCCCCAGAGCGCGCAGGCTCAGCAGTCCTGGGCCAGGGCCCCAGAGCGCGCAGGCTCAGCAGTCGTGGGCCAGGGCCCCAGAGCGCGCAGGCTCAGCAGTCGTGGGCCAGGGCTTAGTTGCTCAGTGGCATGTGGATCCTCCAAGACCAGGGACTGGATCTGTGTCCCCTGCACTGGCAGGCAGATTCCCACTTGCTGTCCCACCTGGGAAGTCCCATTTATATCGTTTGTTAAGATTCCACATGTAAGTGATACCATATGCTGTTTGTCTCTCTCTGACTGACTTTGCTTATGATGATAATCTCCAAGTCTATCCATGTTGCTGTTAAATGATGTTATTTCATTCTTTTTATGACCATCATATATCTTCTTTATCCATTCATCTGTCAATGAGCACTTAGGTTGCTTCCATATCTTGGCTATTGTAAATAGTGCTGTGGGTATATATGCAGAAATGGGCTTTCTGGATCATGTGGCAACTCTATTTTTAGTTTTTAAGGAACTTCCACACTGTTTTCCATAGTGGCTACACCAATTTACATTCCCACCAGTAGCGTAAGAAGGTTCCCTTTTCTCCAGCATTTATTATTTATAGACTTTCAGGGATGGCCATTCTGACTGGTGTGAGGTGACACCTGATTGTAGTTTTGACTTCCATTTCACCAATCACTAGCAATGTGGAACTGATTTGAAGGTCTAAAACATGGGGAAATAAAGGCATAAACGGCTGGTTTACACACCATTATGAGTGTGCACTTACACACAAGTGGGTGGGGCAAGGGAGAGTCCCCCATAGTTAGAATCCTCTGCTTTTGCGGGGATGGTATTTGGGAAAGAGGAGGCAGGAAAGATGGTGGTATAATTATTTTTCTTTTTCCCTCGCATCACTTCCACCTCTTCTGTCCTACCTGATGCAGTGGTCCAGAACCAGGGCTGCAACTGCAGGTGCTGAACGCAGGGATGACCCCTAAGAAACTGTAACTATGCCTTTAAATTTTTATGTCAGATTCTTAAGGGCCTGTTGGGGTGGGTTGTGCCCTCACCCAACTTGGCAAAACTGGGGCTGAGGGTGAATACCACTGTATTGCTTAGTGGTTGGGATAGCCCACCAGTTCTGCCCCCTTTCAACCCTACCCACAGGAGTGAGAGTGGCATTGGGGAGGGTAGGTGCTAGACTAGATTTGTATTGCTGCTGGCAGTCTGGACCAGCACAGTGGCCACCGCTAACAACCCTCTCCCCAAGTGGGAACATTAGGGTTTGAATGGAGAGGAGGAAGAGGAATGGTGTGTGTGTGTGTGTGTGTGTGTGTGTGTGTGTGTGTGTGTGTGTTTTGGTCTCTCAGGAGTGTCTGATTCTTTGTGACCCCATGGGTCCACCAGGCTCCTCTGGCCATAGAATTCTCCAGGCAAGAATACTGAGGTGGGGAACCATTCCCTTCTCCAGGGGATCTTCCTGACCCAGGTATTGAACCTGGACCTCCTGCACTGCAGGCAGGTTCTTTACCATCTGAGCCACCAGGAAAGCCCGTGCAGAATGGTAGCTGAACATAAAGTTTAATGATTTATGCAGTTTACATTGGTACCTCGAGAGTGGCTCAGAGTAAGATGTTATTGCCTCTTAGCTCAGTTACACCAGATGCCTGAAAGGACGATGACATGTTGCTGAGACCACTCCTGCTTTTACAGCCTGAAACAATTGAAAGGAAGTCGCAAACCTGAATGACATCCATCACTCTGGGAGACATTTCCATCACTGAACTAATTCTTACTGGCTGAGTGGGACTCTGGTCACAAACCAGAGGTTTTCCAGGATATGTCTGCTGCCTCACTGTGATAGTGTGCAACACTGGCATTGTTATAATACTTATATTCATAGTCACATGTATTGGGGAAATTCAGTTAAAGCCCCTTGAGGAAGTCAAATAAGTGGAAAATGACTGGTCTCAGGAAGAACTGGATTTACCTAATTATTAGCTAATTTCTAAGGTAAACAGTTCTGTACCACTTTATCATAAGATACAAAGGGGACAATGACAATTGAATTAGTACAAAAATATGAAAATGCTTGTAGGACAGATGAGTTGTTTGTTTATCCCTACTCTGACAGGGACACTTGACCCTGTATTCAGCTCAAGAAGCAACAGTGAGAACCAGACATGGAACAACTAACTGGTTCAAAATTGGGAAAGGAGTACAACAAGGCTGTATATTGTCACCCTGCTATGCAGAGTACATCATGCAAAATGCCAGGCTAGATGAATCACAAGCTGGAATCAAGATTGCTGGGAGAAATATCAACAACCTCAGATATGCAGATGAATACCACTCTAATGGCAGAAAATGAAGGGGAACTAAAGAACCTCTTGATGAGGGTGAAAGAAGTGGGTGAAAAAACTTTTTTAAACTCAACATTCAGAAAACTAAGATCATGGCATCAGATCCCATTGCTTCATGGCAAATAGAAGGAGGGGGGAATGGAAGCAGTGGCAGATCTTATTTTGTTGGGGTCCAAAGTTACTGCAGATGGTGACTGCAGCTGTGAAATTAAACTGTGCTTGCTTCCTTGGAAGGAAAGCTATGATAAACCTAGATGGCATATTAAGAAGCAAAGACATCACTTTGCCAACAAAGGTCCGTCTAGTCAAAGCTCTGGTTTTTCCAGTAGTCATGTATGGATGTGAGAGTTGGACTATAAAGAAGGCTGAGCACCGAAGAATTGATGCTTTCGAATTGTGGTGCTGAAGAAAACTCTTAAGAGTCCCTTGGACAGCAAGGAGACCAAACCAGTCAATCATCAGGGAAATCAACCCTGAATATTTGTTGGAAGGACTGATGCTGAAAGTGAAGCTCAATACTTTGGCCACCTGATGCAAAGAACAGACTTAGTGGAAAAGACCCTGATGCTGGGAAAGATTGAGGGCAAAAGGAGAAGAGGGCGTCAGATGATGAGATGGTTAGATAGCATGGCCAACTCAGGGAACACAAATTTGAGCAGACTCTGGGAGATAGCGGAGGACAGGGAAGCCTGGCATGCTGCAGTCCACAGGGTCGCAAATCACTGGACATGACTTAGTGACTGAACAACAACAAGAACCTCAACACTGGTCCCCTAACTGTTCGGCAATATGATCATTTTGCTGTCAGAGCCTTGGCCACAGGCAAAGGTTGTCCTGTGTCTTAAAGAATTTAACTGTCCCGAAAGAGGTCTGGATTTTGCCCTCAGGTCCTGGGAGATACCTTTGTTTTCCCTAAATTATGCTTTATTTTCTGGGAGTGTTGGGCTCAGTTCAGTTCAGTCGCTCAGTCATGTCTGACTCTTTGCTACCCCCACGGATTACAGCATGCCAGGCTTCTTGTCCATCACCAACTCCCAGAGCTTGCTCAAACTCATGGCCATAAAGTTGGTGATGCCACCCAACCATCTCATCCTCTGTCATCCCCTTCTCCCGCCTTTAATCTTTCCCAGCATCAGGGTCTTTTCAAATGAGTCAGTTCTTCACATCAGGTGGCCAAAGTATTGGAGTTTCAGCTTCAGCATGAGTCCTTCCAGTGAATATTCAGGATTGATTTCCTTTAGAGTTGACCGGTTGGATCTCCTTGCAGTCCAAGGGACTCTCAAGAGCCTTCTCCAACACCACAGTTCAAAAGCATCAGTTCTTCGGCACTCAGCTTTCTTTGTTTCCAACTCTCACTCCGTACATGACTGCTGGGAAAACCATAGCTTTGACTAGACGGACCTTTGTTGGCAAAGTAATGTCTCTGCTTTTAATATGCTGTGTAGGTTGGTCATAGCTTTTCTTCCAAGGAGCGCTGGGCTAGCCAGAGAAAAAGACCTGATTTAGGGTGGGTGCTGACCGCACCTCAGGGTGGGGACTACTCACACCGGAAAAACTGCACAGGTGATTTAGAATCACAGGGTGTCGGTTGATCTGCAGACCGAGATCAACCGATCAATGTCTTGCCTGAGTAACTCAGAACAGCCTCCCTAGTGCACAGTATACTGTGTATGTCCTGGCTACACAGAGAGGAGCCCCACATTTTTCACTTCTGTAGACTCATGAACTTCTTCACTTTGTCTATCTTAATCTGTGTCCCTTCTCTATAAGAAACTGTATAATACAGTGTATATAGGGAGTATAATAGCTTTGAGCAGGTTCTGTGAGTCCTTGAAAATTGCCACTCCCAACAGTGCTTTGGTGAAACCCCTGAATTTGCAGTTAGGGTCTGAAGTGATGGTGGTCTCATGTGAGTGTGATCCTTCTCATCTCTACCCTGTACCGTTTGTTAATCTTCTCACAAAGCTTAGTAAGAATCTGAATGATGAGCCTCTCCCTCTAACTGCCAAACAGGTAAGGACTTGCACTCTTAAGAAAGTAAACAAAACAAAATTATATAGGACTTCCCTGGTGGCACAGTGGATGGGAATCCATCTGCCAGGGCAGGGGACATGGGTTCAATCCCTGCTCAGGGAGGATTCCACATGCCACGGTGCAACTAAGACCCTGTGGCCCAGTTACTGAGTCCGCGCTTTAGAGTCCGGGAGGTGCGGCTGAAGCCTGTGCATCTAGAGCCTGTGCTCCAGGAGAGAAGCCGGCGCAGCCAGGAGCCTGCACACCGTGACGGCGGCCTCACTCAGCAACCGGAGGAAGGCCGTGCGCAGCGGCGAAGGTCCAGCACCGCCAAACAGTAAGTAAATTGAAAAAAAATCCCAATATATACTTTGATATGGTTATGTTCCATTATATTTTCTCTCACTTTTATATTCTAGAATCAGTAAAAAATTATAAGGCATGAGAAGAAACAAGAAAATATGCTTCATAATAAAGAGAAAATATAGTCAATGGAAGCCCCCTTCCCAAAAAGAAAACCCTAAGTTATTGGAATTAGCAGGCAAGGACATGCAACAACGATTATAAATATATAAACTAATTAATAGCAAAAGAATAATTGCGATAGAGAAGGGGTAATAATAAGTTGAATAGTGTCCCTCAAAAATTCATGTTCACCAGAACTTCGAATGTGACCTAATTTGGAAATAGGATCCTTACAGATATAGTTATAAAATGAGGTCAGTCTGGGACCCTCAGGAGGGAACCGACCCTGCTGACACCTGGAGTTTGGACTTCCCCAGAACTGTCAGAGAGCAAATTTCTATTGTTGTAGGCCACTCAGTTATAATACTGTGTTATGGAAGCCCATAACACATGGGTAATGAGATATTCTGGGATATGGGTAGAACACTTTTAAAAAAGGACTAAGTGGAAATTCTAGATCTGAAAAATACAATAGCTGAATTAAAAACTACAATGGACGGGCTAAACGCCAAATTAGATGTTACAGAAGAAAGAGTAAGCAAACTTGAAGCCAAGTAAATAGAACTTATCCACAATGAAGCAGAGAGAGTAAAACACACACACGCACATTAACAATGCTGTATTGTAAAGAATTAGCCTTCAATTAAAAAAATTAAAATTAACAGCATCAGTTCCCCTTGATATATTATGAAACTGGGAAACATACATGAAATTGAGTTCAGATTAAGAGAGGGGAGAGGGAAGAGAGGTGGAGAAAAATACTTGAAGAACTAAAGACTGAAAAACATTCCAGATGCTTAAAACACACCAAGCAAGGCAAACGCAAAGAAAACCACATCCACGGGCATCATAGCCAATGAAAGTGAGAGTGAAAGCTGTTCAGTTGTGATGAACTCTTTGTGACCTCATGGACGGTAGCCTGCCAGGCTCCTCTGTCTATGAGATTCTCCAGGCAAGAATACTGGAGTGAGTAGCCATTCTCTTTTCCAGAGGATCTTCCCAACCCAGGTCTCTGACATTGCAGGTGGATTCTTTACCGTCTGAGCTACCAGAGCCAATAACTGAAAAAAAGAAAAAAAATTAGAGGAAATAAATACATTACATACAGCGGGAAGTGATAAGAATTCCAGCTGACATGGAAAAGAAATACTAGTCAGAAGGCAAATCAATAACGTAATTAAAGTGCTGAAAGGCAGTCAACCTAGAATCTTATATGTAGTGTAAATATGCTACAGAAATGAAGACGAAATAAATACATTTTCAATGAAGAAAAGCTGGTAGAATGTGTTGTTAAAAGACCCGCACTGCAAGGAAGGCCAAAGGCAGCTCTCTTGGCTGAAGGAAGATGGTACCAATAAAACCCCGCTCTACAGGACAGAATGACGCATGCTGGAAATGGTAAAAGCGCAGGGAAATAGAAAAGATTATTTGTTCTTAATTTTTAAAAAGTCAGTTGACTGTTTAAAGCAAGATTGTAGCAATGTATTCTAGGAATTTTAATACATATAGAAATAAAATATATAATAACAGTAGTAAAAAGGATGGTAGAGAGTAAATGAAGCATAATGGTGTATGTTTCTTACCTTATATTTTAAATTGTATACTATTAATGCAGAGTAGACTGTCCTAATTTAAAGACATTTGTTATTACAGTTCTTAAAGTGAATACTTAAAAGACCACTTGAAAGAGGAAATGATAAGCCAATTGTAGATTTTAATATAATATATAATGCAAGGCTGACAAAGACTCAAATAATCCAGAACAAGTCAGAAAAGGAGGGAAAAGAGGAAAAGGACAGATGGGACAAATGTAAGATAAAAATCAAGATGATAGACCTTAAAACCAACTGTGTCAAAATAATTGTATTAAACACAATTCAAAGGCAGAGATTATCAGGCCGCAGGGGAAAACTCCCATCATATGCTGTTTGCAGGATAAACATGTTAAATACTAAGACACTGTTAGGTAAAAAGTAAAAAAGATGGGAAAAAACATGCAGTGAGAGCACTAGTCAAAAGGAACTGTGTGACATATTAATATCAAAGCAGTGTTAAAGAAAAGATTGTCAAAGATAAAGAGGGATATTTCAGAATGCGAAAACAATGAAGTCAACAAGAAGATAAGCAATCATGAAGGTATGCGCACCTAGAGTTTCACAACATATAAAGTAAAATGCGATAGACAATTTCACAATTAAATTCGGAGATTTTAACACTTATCTTCTACTAATTGATAGAACTAATAGACAAAAAAGATCAGTAAGGATATGAATTTTTTTTTATACAACACAGTCAACCAACTTAATCTGATGCTTTTAGAACACTACAGGTAACAACTGGAGGATGCATGTTATTTTTACATGCATATAAAACATTCACCAAGATAGATCATATACTGGAACATATAGGCTTTGATAAACTTGATTAATCAAATGATCAAAATCAGAAGAGTGTATTTTCCCACCATAGAATTAAATTACAAGCCAATAATAAAAAGACATCTAGAAAATTCCCAAGTATTGGACATTATGGAAAACACTTCAGTTTACCCACAGGCCTCAGGTCAAAGAAAAATTCTAAGAATATCTCTATGTGAATGAAAAACAAAACAAAAACAACACCTTAACATTTGTGGGATGGAGTGAAAGCAAGGTGCAGAAAAGAAGAAAGGAATAAAGTGAATTATGTACATTTCCCTGTTAAGAAACCCAGATAACAAAGGAGCAAAAGAAATCCAAAGGTGATTGTTTAAAAAAATTTAACAAAATTGATATACTCCCAGTAAAACTTATCAAGGGTGGTGGTGGGGAATCTACCTATATCAGGAATAAAAATGTGGACATACTACAGGTCTTAGAGGCCTTTTCCCAGCGACCCCACCCAGGATAACCAGGACTGTCAGCCTCTTCTTAGACGTAGTCTAGCCAGGCCGGGCCTCGTGGCCTATTCTCCTGCCCTTGCAGAGGGAGCAGTTAGCCTTCCTGATTCTGTCAGTCACTGTGTTGTGCAGCTCCTGACAACAGGCCTGGAGTGGCATTCTGGCTGTGGCCTCCAAGTTGGGGGCCTGTTGACTGCTATGCCACTGGCTTCCTGTGTACATAGAGACCCAGGCCCACCACGGTCTGCTGTCCCCTCCCCCCACGACAGCTTGGCCAAACCCTTTTCTTAGCACAGGCTTCCTCTATTGCTGTGTTCATAGGCAGATAGAGAAGGCTGACCCTGAGGGACCCAGAGCCACTGCTGTTTTCAGAAGGATGCTCTGCTGTTTTCAGAATAGAGGCCTGAGGACTTCCTGGAGGAAGTGACATGTAAGCCAAACTAGCAGGGTTAGGGAAGTGCGGCAAGGGCGGTGCATGTGGCCTGACAGGGCAGAAGGAAGGCAGAGCCAGCTTGAACTTTGTCCTCAGGGCTGAGGGAGTCTTAGAGGGACTTTCAGCAGGGACACGGCCTGGTTAGCTCAGTGACCATGGAATGCTACTCTCTGGGAAGAAGGGAGGGTGAGTGAACTGGGAGAGGCTGGGACAGGGAGCATAGAGAAGAGGCTGGGCAGGGTCCCGGGCCTGAGCCAGGCCTCGGCTCCACTACTGTCCCCACCCTCCCCCCCCAACCCCCACTATTACTCTCACCTGCAGGGAAGGAGGCGAGAGGGTCCCGGGGGAACGGCAGGAGCTGTCTCCTCGGGCATCCTGTCCGTAGCGTGAGAGAGCATGGTGAGCCCGGGGCTGAGGCCCTGAAAGCTGCCCTCTTCCAGATGTCCTGACTGGGGCAAGGTAGGAGGGTGGGGGTCCCCTTCTCCCCTCCCACTCACTCAGGACACAGATGCAGACTCTGCCCCTTGGAGCCCAGAGGACACTGGTGTCGGACAGAACCTGCACTGAAGTGTGGGCAGTGAGGGCTGAGGGGTGGCGAGGCCATACGGCTTCAGTGTGCAGGCTGAACTCGGCAGGACCTAGGGTCCTGGGGAAGAGGCTCTAAGACCAGTCACTGCTGAGAGGGCAGGAGCACTGGAGGCCTCTGCCCAGCCCTGTGCCCAGATGGGACTAGTACTAGCATTGCCTCAGAGGGGCCCAGAAGGGCATCCAAAGGTTTGGGGCAGGAGCCCCATCCTCCTCCACTTGCCCTGCTCCCTGGGAAGGATTGTTTCCTGTTCCTCTAGTTAGCGGCCCTGCGAGGCCTGAGGGCCATGTTGTTCCCTAGCTCAAAGCCTACCCTTCTAGGATGAAGTCCAAACTCCTTGACATGGTTACTCAAGTCTGCTTTTCAGCTTCTGTCTCATTTCCACAACCTCCAGTTGGAGCAGCCCTAACTCTGAGCTTCCCTGGTAGCTCAGCTGGTAAAGAACCCGCCTGCAATGCAGGAGACCCTGGTTCGATTCCTGGGTCAAGAAGATCCCCTGGAGACAGGACAGGCTACCCACGCCAATATTCTTGGGCTTCTGTAGTGGCTCAGATGGTAAAGAATCTGCCTGCAATGTGGGAGACCTGGGTTCAATCCCTGAGTGGGAATATCCCCTGGAGGAGGGCATGGCAGCCCACTCTAGTATTCTTACTTGGAGAATCCCCATGGACAGAGGAGCCTGGCGGCCTACAGTCCATGGGGTCCCAGAGTTGGACACGGCTGAGCACACAGTACAACTCTTTAAGAGCTCCCTCCCGCTGCTGGGAGCTCTTATCCTTCACAGTTCTCCCCGCCCAAGGCTGGGCCACCGGGGTCCCAGGTATCTTACTAGTTGGTTTGTGCCTACACTGTGTGGGTGCTGACTTTAGTGAAATAAAATGGGAAATTCATTCACGAGTCTTGTGACTCTTTTCTGCGGACAAAATTAATTGGGGATGGGGGTCTGGGGAACCTTTCAGTCTCTTCTGGGCCCCGCAAGCCTCTCCATTATCTTTGATCTCTCTATGCTGGCCACACTGACCTTCTTTCCATCTGCATACGTCCTTCCAGTCCCAGGGCCTCTGCACCTGCTATTAGTGTGTCTGGAATTCTCATACGTTCCTGCTATACATAGATAACACCTCCTTATCCCCGCCCCAGAAAAACCTTCTTTGACCTCTCTGATTAGGCCAAATGCTCCTTTAGGAAGTGTGCTTACATTGTGTCTTTTCCTATGTGGACCTGTCACACTGTATCTTTACTGTGTGATTATTATGTCAGTCTCCCTCCCCCTCATGGAAGAGCTTGGCAGAGGGAAGGACCCTGTCTGGTTCTGCCCAACCTTGTGTTCTCCAGCCCCCAGCACATTGCCTAGGGTCCTGCAAGTTCTCAGCAAATATTTCATGAGTGAACGGGTGGATGAAAGGGTGGATAGTCCCAGGCAGCAGTTCTTGGCTGAGCATGGCAGTGATTCCTCTAGAAGTGACTCCTAGAGAAACTCAAAGGTTTTGTCTAAATAACTGAGAGGACTGACTGCTGTATACCATGTGTTTACCCAGGGCTGTTTATAAAGAATCTAGTTCCTCCTTCTCCCTCCTCTCCATTTCCGGGCCATAGATTCAGCCCCATCCTAACAGTAATGCTCAACTCTGTAACAGCTGCTTTCATCTTCTGGGCTCCACCCTTAGACTGTCAGTCTCCGCAGAGGCGGAGCCGCCCCTAGAAGTCACTGCATCATCTCCTTCCGGAGGCTAGGCAGTCAAGTTAAAGAAGGGCTCTGGGTAAGGCAACCAAAGCCTGCCAGGAGCAGATTGAGGTGGTGCTGCTGAATAGCCTGCAGCAGTATCGTCAGGATCAGGGCGACGGATCCAAGTCAGAGGGATATCGACCTGTGAGGATGTGGGGCGGGCCAAATGGGAGGGGTGCGTCCAGTCCGCTCTCTCCTTCTCTCTGGTTGTATTTGTTTCTCTTACATTTTAGGATGAAACTTAAAAAAAAAAAAATTCTGCCTCCACCTCGATCCTATTGAAAGATCTTTTAGAAGTGAGAGATAAAGGTCCTATAAGAACGAAATCATTACAAGCATTTGGCGCCTATTTGAAGTACAACAGAAGGGAACCCCTTATATATGCCAACAGTTACTGTTTGATGATGTTAAAAGTCATAGTAACACGCTTACATGGAGAAGGCAATGGCACCCCACTCCAGTGCTCTTGCCTGGAAAATCCCAAGTACGGAGGAGCCTGGAAGGCTGAAGTCCATGGGGTCGCTGAGAGTCGAACTCGACTGAGCGACTTCACGTTCACTTTTCACTTTCATGCATTGGAGAAGGAAATGGCAACCCACTCCAGTGTTCTTGCCTGGGGAATCCTGGGGACGGGGGAGCCTGGTGGGCTGCCGTCTATGGGGTCGCACGGAGTCGGACACGACTGAAGTGACTTAGCAGCAAGGCAACCATGGGCTCTGTGGGAGGAAGAAGCCTGTGTCAGGTTACAAAATCAGCAGCTCCTACAAACTGCGCACGGCTCTGATCCTTCAATGCCCAGGTCTTCGATGACAACGGTTTCGCAGGGCTTCCCGAACTTACAGGAAGGAGGGCACTTCCCGAGCCACACAGCTGAGAAGTAGCGGTGAGAGAACTCAACTCTGATGGCTCCAGAACCCAGGACTCTAGCCAGCTGGTTCTCATAAATCGGTACCCTTCTGACGTTTTCGTAGCAACAACAGCTTCCCTGCAGATGAGAAGCCGGGAGACTATTCCCATTCGCCACAGTAGGAAGCTGAAGATGAGCGAGGAGCTACGGGGGCAGAGGGCAAGCCTGCAAGGATACTAACCCCCCAGCTCCGGAGCCGGAGAAGGCACTGGCACCCCAGTCCAGTACTCTTGCCTGGAAAATCCCATGGACGGAGGAGCCTGGTAGGCTGCAGTCCGTGGGGTCGCTAACAGTCGGACACGACTGAGTGACTTCCCTTTCACTTTCCAGTTTCACGCATTGGAGAAGGAAATGGCAACCCACTCCAGTACTCTTGCCTGGAGAATCCCAGGGACGGAGGAGCCTGATGGGCTGCCGTCTATGGGGTCGCACAGAGTCGGACACCATTGAAGCGATTTAGTAGCAGCAGCAGCTTGGGAGCCAGATCCGCGCCCCGCCCCCCGGCGCTTGCGCATTGCGGCCCCATTCCCTGCTTAACCCCGCCCCCATCGCCGGGGTTTTCAAATTTGAAACCTGCTCCTTTTCCCGCCCGAACATGTTGACCAGCGGCGGGAGAGGGCGGAGCCGCACGCAGCCAATAGTGCCTCCGAGGCCTTCCTGCTCCGCCCATAAGGTGACGTCAGCGAGCCACAAGCGGCGGAGAGCAAATGGGCGAGGGCGTCCGCCGGCCCCGCCTCCGCGGCGCCCACGTGCAGCGGCCAAGCCCGGGGCATCGGGTGGGCCACCCGCCCCCAGGGCACCATTCAGCGTGCGGGCCTCTAGTCACCAGTACTGGGCTGGAGACTGAGGCCCAGAAACGCCAAGTGATCGGCGCGGGGTCGCTGAGCGAAGCGGCAAGACGCGGCACCCCCACTCCAGCCCGGGCGTTCGCCCGAGGGCCAGGCCTGGTGGAAGCCCTACGGGAGTCCTAGGGGGCGGGCAGGTGGGCGGAGGGTGGGCTGCGGTTCAAGGGCGCGTTCCAGAAGGGCGGGGCCAAGAGCTAGGCTGTCCCGGGGCGGGGCGTCTTGGGGGCGGGCCGGGCGCCTGTGTTTGTTGCCCCGTGTCAGTTACATTGTAACAAAAGTGGTGTCGCCGCTGCTCCGGTCTGCACCACAGGTCCTCCCGCCTCCGGCTGTCGCCGACATGGAACCGGTGGCCAGCAACATCCAAGTCTTGCTGCAGGCGGCGGAGTTCCTGGAGCGCCGCGAGAGAGGTGAGGAAAAACCTTTGGTCGGACTCCAGGCGGCGACCTCGCTGACACTGGCCTGGGCTGGGCTTGACTCCAGACTTGAAGAATGCATGGCTTTAGGGCAGTAGTCTTGCGGCACCGCCGCGCTCAACTTAAGAGGGGTCCGCGGGCAGTGGGCTGGAGGGGTTGGGGAAATGGCTCTGTAGCCCAAAATCCCTTTCTGACGGTGCCGTGCATGGGGCGCCCGCTGGGACTAGCCTGACGCTGGCGGGGACTCTCTCTGGCAGAGGCCGAGCATGGCTATGCGTCCCTGTGCCCTCACCGGAGTCCAGGTCCAGTCCACAGGAGGAGGAAGCGGTCTCCCCAAGCTCCTGGCGCGCTGGACAGTGGGCGGTGAGGAGGGCCGGGGGCAGCGGGGAGTAGGGGGATGGGCGCCGTCCTTCATCGGGTCTCTCCACTGCCCGCTTCCTTCTTGTTGCTTGCATCTTCTGGGCCAAGTACCTTGCTCTGGAGGCATACAGACTCCTGCCGTTTCCCCATCCTCCGAACACACACTTCGTTCAAGGACTATTTCTCAAGCACCTCTGATGTGTTTGGAGCTGTGAATAATAGTTCTGGGTCCTGCTTCCACTCACACTCCTAAAAGAAACCACTTGCTTTCCTTCACAGGCATTCTCCTTTTCTCTCCTCTCAACCCTTTGCACACCCATTCCCCCTCAATTTGAATGCCTCTCCCCTCACTACTCATTTTGGGTAACTTGTGTGGCTGGGCTTAACTCAAATGTCACTTGTGTTCAGGAAGCCCTTCCTGATTGTGGCTAGGGGACTCTGTTTGGACCCCACATCACCTGGGCAGACCTCCCTCAGCATTTGACCTCCTTACTGCCTCTGCCTCTGCCTCGGACTCAGCTGAGGCCAGCGCAAGGTCCCCACAGTGGGCTAGTTTGGGGCACACATCTGTAGTGAATTTTGAGCCCCTGGGGACTCTGAGACTGAGGGTGTGGACACTAACTGACACCCCCTCACCCCATCCTCTCTGGCATTGGCAGATCTGTGCACAACGAGCTGGAGAAGCGCAGGTGAGTCCCCATCCTGCCCTGAGAGCACCAGTCCCCAGGAACAGCCTCCCTCTGGCCTTCCCTCCCCTGCCATCCCTCATCGGCCAGCGAGCCTGGGCTGGCACTGCCCTCTAGACCCCTCCCTCTGCAGGAGGGCCCAGCTGAAGCGATGCCTGGAGCAGCTGAAGCAGCAGATGCCCCTGGGGGCTGACTGTGTCCGATACACCACACTGAGCCTTCTGCGCAGGGCTAGAATGCACATCCAGGTAAGACACTACCCTGGGGCCCAGGGCCAGCTTGCCAGGATGCTGGGAGAAGCGTAATAGGGAGAGACTGGGAGGAACTAGGAGCGAAGTCTCATGTAACAGACCAACTGTGTGACGTTGGGCTCTGTGCTTTTAGTTTCCAAGTTTAAGTAGGAAGAAAAGCAGGAAGTAACCCAAGAGGATTGTTCTGAGGCTTTAAGCAAGTTTTCCCAATAAATGTTCACTTGTTATTACAATTATTACTTGAATCCCAACTGTGAAACCTGGAGCAAGTTAGGTAGCCTCTCTGGACTTCATTTCCTCCTCTGTATGGGGGACATTCTGTGATGGGTCACTATAAGGATCCCTCAGTCTGGAGAGGGCTGTTTCTCACTCCTCCTCTCCTGCATCCTCAAGGCCTCCTGTTCTGAGGGGCCTGTCCTGCTTTGGGAGGCAGGTCCAGAGGCCAGAAGGGGGAAAAGGGCTGAGAGGACGCCGGTGACCTTTCCTTCCCGGGCTCAGCTCAGCGCCCCCTGGTGGATGGGAGTGGGATGGGCTGACTCAAGACGAGGCATCACCACGGAGTGGGGGCGCTTAGAAGCGACTTGGAAACAGTGGGGGCCTTTTCCTGCCCTCCTGGCTCTTTTGACAGAGGAAGAAATGGAAGCACAGCGGGCTGATGAGAGGCAGATTCAGAACTGAGGCCTGTGTCTCTTGACTTGGATTCCTTTACAACAAGTGCGCATGTGCTCTGCCCGGCCCTGCTGTGGGCACAGGCAGCTGTGGCAGAGAAGGCTGGAGGTGCCACGCAGCAAATAAAATGGTGTGGAAACTGTTAGCACTGTCCTCACGGTGCCTTATGGTTGAATAACACCCTGGTTGGAAAGTGGGGTCCAGTGTCTCACGTGGAGTTTGGCTGACCTGGTTCTCAGAGGGATGTGTGTCTTGGGTGCTGGCTCTCCCATGGGCGGGACCTAGGGATTGCTCCTTCTGGACTCCCTGCTTCCTGTTTTGCCTCCACCTGGCTGTCCTCCTCACCTTGCCCTGGAATGTTCTTTGCTGCTCATAGATCTGTCCAGGTCTGTCCCCTGCTGAAAACCTTCCATGGTTTCTGACAGGACACTTTCAGTATTTTACATCCTGTGAATCTCAAGGCCCTTCACAACACAGGCCTCACTTCTAGTCTCATCTTGTGCCATGTCCCACTAAAAAGCTGAACTCTCTATACTCTTCCCATTTTCACTCTGCCTGGATGTTTCCTCCTCCATCTTCACCTGGGTAGCGCTTATTCATCCATCTATACCCAGTTCAAATACCTCCTCACCCAATTCTCCCCTTCTTGTTGATTGAATGCATGCTTTTGCCCACTGAGGGCCTGATGGGAGAACCCTTGGTCCTCCAGTCCCTGGATCTCAGGGCTGGCAGAGCTCGCATGGAGGCGGCAGGAGAGGACTAATACTGAAGCCTTAGGGTTCCTGGCAGGATCTTGAGGAGTTACAAACTGGTAGCCTTTGTTTAATCTCTTGTCATTTAGTTGCTCAGTCGTGTCAGACTCTTTACAACCTCATGGACTGTAGCCTGCCAGGCTCCTCTGCCCATGGGATTTCCCAGGCAAGAATACTGGGTGGGTAGCCATTTCCTTCTCCAAGGGATCATCCCTGCTTAAGAATCGAATCCACGTCTTCTGCATTGACAGGTGGATTTGTAGCTTTCTAAAAATAGTGGATGCAGGTTCTATCTCTGGTCAGGGAATGAATATCCCACATGCTGTGTGGCGTGGCCAAAACAAAAACAAGCCCTAGGAGATCTGGCAACACTGGGCTTGTTCCCACGTGGCAATAATTGGCCTGGGACACTTCCTCCAAGCCTTAGTATGCACTTGCTGGTGTGCCTCAGTCCCTCTCCCATCTCCATCGCCTGAAACCAGCACACTCCACTCCTTCACATCACTTGACAGCCCTGAGGGCCTTTGAGATTGTGCAGCCCTCCCTCCCAACCATCCAGACTGAACTCCCAGGCCACTTACGTGAGATAGGAGGGCAGCAGGCCCTGGCTTCCTGCAGGATGTGGGAGCAACCCTCTGGCACCCACATCTAGTGAGCCTGTCACATGACCGGTCTGCCGTTGAGTGGTGCCTGAGCCCAGCCCCTGCTCCCCTGGATTTGCAGAAGCTAGAGGAGCAGGAGCAGCGGGCCCGGCAGCTCAAGGAGAAGCTGCGCAGCAAGCAGCGGAGCCTGCGGCAGCAGCTGGAGCAACTCCGGGGGCTGGGCACGGTGGGCGAGCGGGAGCGCCTGCGGGCAGACAGCTTGGACTCCTCGGGCCTCTCCTCCGAGCGCTCCGACTCAGACCAAGGTAAGTGCCCTGGAGTGGAGGGGTCGGGTGGGATGAGCGGGCCAGGCCTCCTGACCGGCCCTCTCCCTGTGCAGAGGAGCTGGAGGTGGACGTGGAGAGCCTGGTGTTTGGAGGTGAGGCTGAGCTGCTGCGGGGCTTCAGCGCAGGCCAGGAGCACAGCTACTCACACAGCGGCGGTGCCTGGTTGTGACCCTCACTGCCCAGAGCGGCCTCTGCCCTCAGCCCACTCTTTGCGCCGTCAGGCCAGAGCCCTCACCGGGCCTCCAGGGCTGCTTGGAGTCACTGTTGGAATGGACTCAAAGGACCCTGTGTGGGAACAGGTGCTCCTCGTACCCTGCTGCTGGCGGCTGGCAGTCCCACCTGGGAGAGGGGTGCTGGGCCCCCCGAGCCCTGCAGGGCAGGTAGCTTAGGCCCAGGCCACCCTCCCAGGCATTTTTTTTATAGCACTTGGCCCAGCTGTCCATGGCAGCAGGAAGCCTCTTGGGCCCTCATGTTCCTTCCTAAACAAGGGCCCCTGGCCTTTGCCCCATGCATACTGTATTTTCATTAAAAGCCTCTTTCTTAACTTCCTGTGCATGGTCTTGCCTGATGAAAATGTGGGAACTTCCAGCCACAAACTGGAAAAGAAGAAATGAGATTCACAGCCACCACAAACCCTACTGACCGCACTGGGCAGTGCCCCTTTACTCCCCACAGTTTGGAGGCCATCTGTCCACACTTCAAGAGTGGGACCAAGGCCGAGTGATGTGACCAGCCTGAGGGCCAAAGCCAGAAAACAAGTGGGGTCAAGATTCAAGCTTTCTGACTCCAGAGCTGTGTCCGATTGAATTCATCAAGTATTTATTGAGTGCCTGTTACACGCAAGATTTTGTTTCAGATACTTGGGACACATCAGAGGATAAAACAACGGTCCCTGCCCTCATGGAGCTTACAGTCTAGCATTTACGACCACTTCACCTGGATGCAGTGACCCTGGGCAAGTCACTGGGCCTCTGTCCTCAGCCACCCGATGCAGGAGGCGGCGGCCCGGCTCAGACATGGGTAACTGGCTGGCTGTGCTGGAGATGCCAAACAGGGCACCTACCCTCAGCCCACCACCCAGACAGTCGAGAGGGCTAGAAGCTGGCTTTTAATTATAAAGTACAGGAGGGGGCACAGGGACTGGAGCTGGTAGTCTGCTAGACTGCTGCCTCGGGGCCTGGGCTGGCTACACGAACTGCTGCTGCTGCTGCTGCTGCTTGGTGGCTGCCTTGCTGGCCAGGTCCTTGGCCTTCTCTGTAGCTGCCAGTGCCGTCTCCTTGGCCTTCTCCTTGGCTTCCTTGGCTGTTTCAACAAGGGTTTTGGGAGGGGCCTCACCTGGAGCAAAGGGTGGGGGGCTGGTTTTAGAGAATGCCAAGAAAACCGACCTAAATTACTTCTCAGGACGTTTATCTCCTGGGGGCCAGGCTCTGAAGGAAATACTCAGGGTACAGATGAGTTGAAGGTGGGCTAAGAGTAGGCTCTGGCCCAATCATGGCAGTTAGGACTTGACACAGAGGCTGTCTGTGTCCCGAGCCCTCACCTTGCAGCTTGGCCAAGATGTATTCAAAACCCTTCATAGTCTTGGTCACGTTGCTTTTGAACCGCGCGAGACCAAATTCCTGGCAAAAAGTGACAAAGGGAAGGATTCAGAGCTGCCCACGGAACCCCAGCCGACTCGACGATAAATGGCTTTGGCCCCAGCATCCCAATGCTGCTCACCTGGACAGCTCTGGAGACGCCAAATAAGCTAGAGGAGACCCAGGCTTCCCGGCGGATTTCGGTCCAGCCGCTGTTATCAGAGTTCACACGGTAAACACATCGTTCCTCCACCACCTGTGCAGGCAGGCAAGTCAACCACAATTGCGTGGGAGTCCTTCACTTGGCTAAGTTACACATCAATTTGATCCCCTGACTCTTTTCATGAGGGAAAGCATTCTTCCCCTTACCTTACTGCAGTCTCAAATGGCACTTCAGGAAGACAGTAGGAAGATGAAAAAAAAGTCATTTTGTTCTCAAAACCTTTCCTCTGACCCTTCACACTAAACAGCACATAAACTCTTGAAATGTCTGTGGTGGTTTCAGCCTGCCCGCCAACCATCTTGGGTTTCCCTCATGGCTCAGATGGTGAAGAATCTGCCTCCAATGCAGGAGACCTGGGTTTGATCCCTGGGTCAGGAAGATCCTCTGGAGAAGGAAATGGCAACCCACTCCAGTATTCTTGCCTGGAGAATTTCAGGGCCAGTGGAGCATGGTGGGCTACAGTCTATCAGGTTGCAAAGAGAAACAGTTCAATTGAGTTCAGTCGTGTCTGACTCTTTGTGACCCCATGGACTGCAGTACACCAGGCTTCCCTATCCATCACCACTGAGCAACTAACACTATGACCCTCTTTGGCCCTTAAGCTGCCAGCAATCCAAAAACAGAAAAGGAAATCTGGCAATTCTCCTTATCAGAGAGGAGAAAGTGGACCTGCACGTCCAAGAGAAACACTTAAAAAGACACCTGTCACAGCTGAATTGAAAGGGAGGTCTCAGAGGTCTTCTCTTAGTAATTTACAAACCATAGAGACAGGGCCCTCAGATGACTCTGGGGCAAAGCATTAAGGTGACTCATTCTGTGACTTTGCAGCACACTTCCCCTCCCTGAACTTCACTATTCTCTTTGCACAATAGAGTAAGACCCACTTCCCTGTGTTATTGTGACGATTAACTGAGAGAATAAAAGTGTCCTGAAAGCTTTCAAGGTACTCATTGATGAAATGTTCCTTAAACTATTAATAAATCATGGATTTTCAAGTCTTTTTTTTTTTTAAAGCAAGAAATCGAAGGTATGTGGAACTTCCCTCTCCTTGCCCTAAAATCTCAGGCAGAAATCCATTACATTAGATAGTCAAAGGGGCAGGCCCAGTCCTCTCCCCTCTGAGGTACATCCAAGGTACCCTGGAGGCTTGATGTTTGAAAACCACTGTCTCCTTCCCTCAGCATCATGCCTGTGGCCCAACCCATACTCGTGCCAGGCACACTGTGAGTGCCCTGCATTTAGCACTTACAAGTGGAACACAGGTATTCCTCCTCCACTGTATGAACGAGTTAGAAGACAGGCCTAGAGAAGGTAACCGCCTGGAAAGACCATCCAAGTTTGTACTCTAGAGCTATCACTCTTCAGATCTGCTTGATCTGAAGCTCCTAGCCCCCCACAGAAGCTCTCTCATGGTTCCCTAGCCACATGTATCCAGAGCGCTCTAGTTCCGGGGGGGACATGAGAGGGGTCTCACCATCAGCCGGGCGTGGTTGATGTTCCAGGTGAAGGTGGTCATGGTCTGGTTTTGTGGGTCCACAATAGAATCCTCCAGGATGTACACTGAGTGAGCAACATTGGCAGGAAACAGTCGCTCAGCCCAGCGGGGCATCCTGTTCGTCTTGGTCAGGAGTCGGCGGGACAGGAGCTTCTGGTCAGAGGTCACCTCTCGGTGCACTATGTCTTCCGTCAAGACATGCTTGCTGCAGGTGTCAGGGTGAAGGTGACCCTCAGGAGCCTGACCCTGGGAGACGGCCTGCTGAGGTTCCCATCTGGAGCCTCCACGCTCAGAATGGCCAGGCCTTTTCCCAAACTTTCAGAGTAAGCTGTGGTTGTGGCTCAGACCTGAACTGGAGCCTTTGAGCCTCTCCCAGGGCAAATTCCAACTCCCGCCCCCTCGCTGACCTGGATTCCTGGGCATTCCAGCAGGGGTGGACCTCCTGATTTACTGCACCACTGGAGAGCAGTCAAGGGCAGAGAAGCAGGCAAGCGCCCAGACTTCCAACCCCAAGATCCCTCCCCAATTCCTGTGCTGCTTCCTCTTCCTGTCTCACCACACTGAGATGAGAGAACCTTAAGACTAGGGCTTCAAGTAATCCACTGCCCAGGCCCAGCCTCCTTCCAGTACCTTGTAGGCCTAGCCTGGCCGCTTACCCAATAGGGTTCTTCTGCCCTAAACATGGCCAGGCTCTGGAGATCCCCCGACTCGAAGTCGAGTCTTTCCCGGCCCCCAGACTCCGATCTCCAAAGAGCGAGGTAGGAGGGTTGCTCTTCCCAGGGCCACGTACCTATAGGGATTCGGGTACCGCTGCCAGAAGGCAGCGAACACTTGGTCCCAGGAACTCCGGAGCACGCTTTGGCCCAGGAAATACTTCACCATCGTCCCGGCCGGGGCGAGCTCAGCGCCCGAGCAGCATCAGGGGTGCGGAGCCCGAGGGGCACGCGGAGGCCGGGCTGGAGCTCGACGCTCAGCCGCCAGGCTAGCAGCAGGTCAGTCGCTACAGCGCCGCACCCAACCAGCCACCGCCGCCGCCGCCGCCGCCATGAGGAATTATCGGGCCGCGCGCCACTTCCGGCTCGGCAGTGAAGTACCCACCTCTTCCGGTGCCTGCCCACGTGACCCGACGACCCCGCCCCCACACTCTCCTTCCCCCTACACCCCTCTCCCCTTCCCCGGCCCCGCCACCGCTGGAGTCGCGGGGCTGCGGGCCGGAGCTGGGTTGGAGGATCCCCTGGCTCGGTGGGGAATCTGTGCCGGCGCGGCCTCTAAGCTAGGTGGGCGAGCGAGCGGCAGAGCGAGCTAGCAAGTCGGGCGGCGGCGTGCGGCGCCGTTAAGGGCGCTGCCCCGCGCGCTCCCAGGCCGCCCCGGGTCCCAGGCTCTTAGGAGGAGAATTCCTGGGCCCGAAAAGCGGGGGCGGACGGAGGCGTTGTCATCGCTCAAGCTCGTTGCGGCGTGTGGAACCTTAGGTTGGCGCCTGGGGTCGGGGACTGAGGTTAAGGGCGCTGCCTGTCGGAGCGGAGATCCGGGTTTGCCTCGCGCCCCCGCTCAGGACCCTGACGCGGGTGAGGCGGCCCCGGGAGCATGAGCGGGCAGCGCGTGGACGTCAAGGTGGTGATGTTGGGCAAGGAGTACGTGGGCAAGACGAGCCTGGTGGAGCGATACGTGCACGACCGCTTCCTGGTGGGGCCTTATCAGAATGTGAGTGCTCCCGACGGGGCCCAGCACGGGTGGGAGGGGGCTAGCCGACACGCGAGGCTCTGATCGCTTCCCCTTGGTTGCAGACCATTGGGGCCGCCTTCGTAGCCAAGGTGATGTCTGTCGGAGACCGGACGGTGACTTTGGGTATTTGGGTAAGTTCTCTGGGCACGTAATCTGGGAAAACCCACTCTTGAGGAGGCGTAGTTCCTGCCTTGTACTGACTTGTGGGCTCACGGGGGTTTCTGTTCTCTAGACCCCAATTTAAAAACAGGGGTCTGGAGGACGTGATATTAGTTTGAAGTCGTGGGGAGTATAGCTCCGTAACTCAGGCCAGGGCTGAGCCTCCCCCTGCCCTTCAGGACACAGCAGGCTCTGAGCGCTATGAGGCCATGAGCCGAATCTACTATCGGGGCGCCAAGGCTGCCATCGTCTGCTATGGTAAGAACAGTTTTGGCCTGTTGCTCAAACAAGAAGGGGAGGGTGCCAGGCTGGCCTTATAGAACAGCCCCTTACCCTTGGTTGTGTTTCCTGTGTTCCACACCAAGACCTGACAGACAGCAGCAGCTTTGAACGGGCAAAGTTCTGGGTGAAGGAACTGCGCAACCTAGAGGAGGTAGGTGGCCTGACCTCACCAGAAAACCAGGCAGGGGCTGGCGGTCTGGTGGTCCAAGGGAGGTGACCCTGACCTTGTCTTCTGCTCCAGGGCTGTCAGATCTACTTGTGTGGCACCAAGAGTGACCTGCTGGAGGAGGACAGGCGGCGGCGACGAGTGGACTTCCACGACGTTCAGGACTATGCAGACAGTAGCTGCTCCTTAGCTCCTTGGGTTGGGGAGGGAAGGGGCTGCTTGGGTGGGTCACAGAAAATGGGGGCTGCCTTGGCAAGATCCCCCACAGGAAGACTTTCTCTGGCCTCCCTGCATCTTTCAGAAGAGTCCCTGTACTGCTAGTCTGTGCCCACCTAATTCTCAGGTATGAGGCTTTAGTCTTTTCTCTTTACAGATATCAAAGCTCAGCTCTTTGAAACATCCAGCAAGACAGGCCAGAGTGTGGGTGAGTGCTGTCCTTGGCCTCACAGCGGAACACACAGGGGCAACAAAGGAGGCAGAGGAAAGCCCAGAGGGCTGGGTTACTATGGGATCCCTGGGCTCCTAACTTCTGGTCCTCACTGATCGCCCTTTTTCCTGCCAGACGAGCTCTTCCAGAAAGTGGCCGAGGATTACGTCAGTGTGGCCGCCTTCCAGGTGATGACAGGTGTGTCCTTCCTTAGCTCCTGTGGAGACTCCCTTCAGGCCCACAGCACCTGACCCCCACCCCCCGGACAGTATGTTGAGCTACCACCTCTCTCTTTAACAGAGGACAAGGGCGTGGACCTGGGCCAGAAGGCAAACCCCTACTTCTACAGCTGCTGTCATCACTGAATCACCACTCA
The DNA here is from genome assembly GCF_001704415.2 of Capra hircus. NCBI lineage: Eukaryota > Metazoa > Chordata > Mammalia > Artiodactyla > Bovidae > Capra > Capra hircus. The sequence continues at coordinate 71,846,979 of NC_030814.1, forward strand.
CTTGGCCTGGGTGGGGATTTCCCCAGGGAAGCTGGACCTAGCTCATGTCTGGGCTTGGATGATCAAACATCTGAGCTACCTGGGTCCCCGTGGCAGCAGAGGTGGCACCTGCCTGTGCTGGCCCATGGAGCGGAGACAGCATTGGGGCTGACTGATGGGCACAAAGAGGGTAAGGGCTGATTTGGACCCCAGGCTTCTGCCCTGGACAGCAGTTGTGTCTACAGATTATTTAAATGGCTTCTGATTTGTAAATAAAATCAATGCACTGTGAATTACGCTCAACCCCTTTCCCTGCTGTCTGGATTGGGTGTCAGGACACCTAGGACTTTCTGGGGCCACCTGGTTGGCCTCACTTCCTATAATCAGGGTTCTTCTCAGGTCTTATTTTCCTTTGGAAACCAAGTGGCTTCACCCTAGGGTTGCAGCTGAGATAATGGAGAAGCAAAAGGGCCCTTGCTGGGTTCTTTGGTGGGGGCAGAGATAGGGTGAAAAGCTGGGGTTGGGGCAGTGCAAAGCTCAAATGGTTCCTTCTTGGTGTTAAGAACTGGAAAGGCACTCAGGTGGTATCCAGAGATCAAAAGGTCAAGCATTTCTGCCTCGGACTGGCTGGCTCTACTGCACCTCTGTCAGGTCTAGGTCTGTGAGTCATCCCTGTGGCTCAGAGCCTAAGCTTCCCAGCAGCATGCTATAATGTGGCTTAATAGTAGACAAATTACAGGTTCTGCAAGACTTAGAAAGGTCTTAGAGATCCAGGTTGGGCTCTAACTACCCAGAAAAGGGACTCAAACTTGGCTGTGTTCTCCTTTTAAAATGAGGTGACTAGTACCTAGTTCAAGACTATGAAGAGTATGGTTGGAATCTTAACTGTAGGACTAAATGCTTGTTTTCCCCTATTTTTTCCTGGGGCAGGAAGTTTAGGACGAAGTCACAAAGGGAAGTGTTTTCCAGGGTTCCCTGAAAGTATTATTTTTGGGCCTTGGATGTCAAGATACTTCAGAAGAACCAGATGTTACTGTACACAGGACTGACCTTTCCTTTTCACATTAGAAGCATCAGAGCAGCCCTCCCTTTCTGGTATGGGATGCTCAGCCTCTTTGCCTCACTATCCCATTTTAGGCCTGGGCTGGGTCTTCTGCAGTGCTTAGCACCTGCCTCTAAAAAAACTAAAAACTTGGCCAAGATGGCTAGACTCATGATCAGAAAAGTGCTTTGGTTCCAGTTCCTTTTTAAAAACCAATTCCTCAAAATACCCTTCTTGTGTGGGTGATGGAGGCCTCCTGGGTAGGGACTGAGACTGATACCAGCCACTTCCAAAAGTGGCAGAGACATTCTGACAGCAGTGGCTACTGGGAGGAAACCCACACCACTTCCATGAGGTGCTTGGAGGAAGGGCTCAGCTCCGTGTCCCCATCTGGGAACCACCTCAGAGTCTGGCTTCTGCTCTCACGCCACACCCATCCTCCCTCCTGTAGGCTCTATCTCCCCACGGACAACAAAACAAAACACAGGGCAAGGGCCATAAGAGTAAAGTTAAACTTTACTTTACAGTAATTTTTTTTCTATATACAAAGAATTACAGTACATGTTTATGGGGACTCCTAGCACAGGCTCCCCTCTTTTTCACTAAGAGTTTCACTTACCGCTGACAATCTATTGGGGAGAAGGGGGGCAAAAAGAGTGATGGACCTCAGCTGACACCCCCTTTTGCCCCTTAAAAATATAAAGAGATCTCTCATTGTCAGCTTATTTTTTTTGCCAAGACTTAGAAAGCTGCTCTTCCATGAGCTCCTGTGTGCTGCACTCGCCCATCTTCAACACTCTCCCCTACATGCACACAGGCAGCACGCATCTCAGACCTGGAGACTGCCTGCTCTCTGCCCCAACCCTGCAAGTCTAAAGCACCAGAACCGATCATTTCTGCTCCTGCTCCCTGGGCTCACCTCTTATCTACAAAGGTTTGCTGGATTTCCAAGGTGTTATACCTGAAGCCCCTAAAGAGCCTGATGTTTTGAGAGTCACGGGGAAGTAGCTCTAGAAAAGGGACCACATGTGCTATTTTTGCTTATGTTGATAGGAAATGTTTCTGCCCAGGCTGTGGATTTCTATTTAAAATAAACTCTTTCCACTTCCTTAAGAAATAATACCCTTAGTCTTCATAAGCAATAGAGGTGCTCCCATGAGAGTGAAGAGGTAGTGGGGCAGAAGGTATCTGAGGAAGATCCCACACCTGGAGCTCTCTACCAACCTGTTCAGGCAGTGTGGACGGAGGCTGTGGACAAGGTAACAACAGCCCTGAGAAACTCAAAGAACTCCCTCATCTGCAGACAGCGTGTCTTCTGCTTCTGGACTGCACTGGATCACCCCAGGGTCAGGTGCAGGATTCACCAAGGCTCTACCTTCTCCTAACAGAACCTCGAGGAAACTAAGACATGAGATCTCTTTCTCCCAAACAGGAATCTAGGTTTCTGAAGTCACCAGTCCTTCAACCCTTGGCAGTGCTTATTTTTACCAGGAAATTAGCACCATCATTACATTTTTGTGTGTGTACAAAGCAAATTACCTATTCTTTTTTCAATTTACACTATAGCAACCTCTGGCCCTGCTACACTAGCCCTAGGAAGCTCAGCTGAGAGCTAACGGGCCACAGTCAATGAAAGTCTCATGCAGCAGCTACTGAGCTCTAAATGATCTGGAATGTCGAACACATGGAACAGCCCAGTCATTATTCAGGAGGAACAGGGGCTTGTCCCACCTCCTTTCCTGCCATGATCTCAGAGAGGTGAGGACACTGGCTAACTCTGACCTCCTGGTTGACAGATACCAAGAGGATGAAGACATCTCCCCCCCAAAAAGCCTTGGAGAAAACCCACTTTTTATAGGAGCTGATGCAAAAAATAAAATCCATCCACGTTTAGTGCTCTCCTGATTCTTCTCCACAGGGGAAGCTGCCAGGACCAACTTCCTTCCTGCCACTCTGTTCTCATGAGGCAACGTGCGAGTCCAGCTCCAGTGAGTAGATGCTGCCAAGCCTGGAAAAGGATCGCTGATGCACTTCATGCCCTGACTGTAGTGTGGGGTGGAGAATGTAAAGAATAAAACAGTGATTTATATCAATGCTAAAGATGTGGATTTGGTAGTTGTTCAGAAGAGTATCAACACAGTGATTTAAATCACTTCAAACTCAGTAACTTCAGGGGGAAGCAGACATTTAAAAAAACTTAAATGCTGTTGTAGCAACAACTATTTTGCTATGAGAATGGGTTTGCTCCAGTAGAGAAGCAAATGAGGCTTTGAATAAAAATTTCAACAGTTTTCATAATTTTCTTCTGAATAGGGCTAAGGGAGGTATTAGTTCTCTAGCTACTTGTGGAAGCTATGGGTTCCTCCTCAGAAAGGCTTCCTGGGGAACCAGCTTAGAGGCAGACTCTTGAGATCCTGATTTATAAGCACTTGGCCAAATGCCAAAATACCACCTTACACAAAGATCAGGAGTTTCTAGAGTAGATTTCCTGTTAACTGCCAATTCACACTCCCTGGAGAAAAGGTCTCAGTACAGGCTCCAGGAAAATCCCCAAAGGCTGGCAAGGTCGCCACCCCCCTTTCATGCAAGAGTCTCTTTTTCCAAAAGTCTTTCTGACTCTGCTTCTAATTGTACAGTGACTGCTTTCATGATGTTAACAATCTAGTATCAAACGCTATTAGCGGGCCTGAGTTGAATGTCTAGTTTCCAATCAATCTAAGAATCTTTCAATGGCCCTCACAAAACTCTGGCTGGCTGTCCATCCATTTAAAGAACTTCCCTGCCTCCCCCAATCCAAGCACAGTTTAGAAGTTGTTTACTAGGCAGGTCTGGAAGGAAGCTTCCAGTGAATGATGGAGAATGGAAAACTGAAAACCACAGAGTGGTCCACCTTTCCCTCACTCCTTCCTGTCCTGTGAGACATCTAGAGTGGCTGTCAATTACCTACCAAAGCCTGTATCAGAGAAGCTACTTCATGATCAGACTTCTCCTCTTAAAAATTTTACACAGCCTGCATACCCACCCCCCCAAAAAAATTCACAGTTTATTTCATGAAACAAAGAGCTACGGTAATTGAACACACAACATAGTGGAAAGAGATTCTGACAGCGCAGTGCGGTTATCTTTTTCTGATCACAACTACAGATGACAGGAGAAAAAAGGGCACAGGACTGGCACCAAGCAAATCCTATTCATACAACCTAAGAGGTTAGGGAAAGGGACCTACTAGCTGCAGTTATATACTTATTCTCACACATGATAAATACTTAATATAATGAACTTTAATGTTTGGGTGGATTTCTTTAAAAATATCTTTTCCATGATTTAAAATTTTTTAAAAGAAAATAAGATGCTTTGTTTTCTCTTCCTCTTAAACAAAGAGCTTTTCCTCTCTGATGATGTGGGAAGAAAGAGGATGAAAGGGGAGAACTAGGCAGGTGGAATTTACAGAGGAGAGTCTGAGGTCTAAGTGAGATGCAAGAATAGGCCCCTAAACTCAGGGCAGCTCTGCCCAGCCTCTTGTCTCTGCCTGAGTTCAAATGTCTCAACCCCAGAGACAAACTTTGGGAAATAAAAGCAAATTCTTTTTAAAATCTTTATATAAAGCGCAAATGCTTCTAAAACAACTATTGTTCCCTCCTTAGAAGTGACGGGAATAACCTCAATAAAAACTCAGGAGGAAGAAATTGGGACAACACAGAATCCTGTTGAGGGTATAAAAGCCATAACTGAGAGACAGAAATGGCCAGGAGACACTGGGGCCAGGAGATGGCCTGTTGGCTAAAGCTGCTGGCTGCATTGGCGAAGCAGAGGTAAACATGTTTGGTCTAGGGATGAGGGCGTGGGTGAATGGGAAGGAACTGGCCAAACAGCACTTCCTGTTGGCAGTCAGTGAGCTGGGTGAACGGTAGGGTGGGGTAGCACCAACAGATTTCCCAGCCCTTCGGCCCCAGCTCAGGGCAGCAGTAACAGATAATCAGCAGTTATGAGGAATCATCTCTTAGGCTGGACATTGCTCTGTACGCCCCATCTTGCCAGTCATAGGGGAGGGGTTCTGGCTTGCCCTTAGGCTAAGTCAGCAGGTAGGCGCTCTCAACATGGAGCACACCATTTCTCAGGGAGAAATGGTGATAGGATCCACTAGTGAAGATGATGACTCCTCCATTCAGGTAGGAGGGCAAAGGATCAGAAGATAAGTAATTTCTCGCCAGAATCTGGCATTCTCCCTGAGCTGGTGGTGGATCTAGCCCAGAGTTTGCCAGATTCCCTAGATCTACTGCCCAAGACTCTGAAATCTGAAAGCACCTGAGTGTTTGGGGGACAGGCTTGGGGTGAGTTGATGTAAAAGGAGGAAAGTTTGTAGAAAAGGAAGGTAAGCTTGCCAATTGCCTTCTTACATTGAGGGAAAGCTGTGTCCTCATAGAGCCCAGCCCCTCAACCAACTGCTCCACCAAGGACAGATCTTTAGACTCTGCAGAGCCCAGCCAGAAGCAGCACCGGCTGCCTAGCCACAGCCCTTGGCTTTGGTGCAGCCCCCTCCTGCCTATAGAGGAGACCTCTGCATGAGCTTTCATGCATGCACACGCACACAGGGACACCTGACCAGGAGACACTCAAGAACAACCACTTCTGGGGCCACAAAGGACATTACAAAATGAGCCCAGAGCCCCAGGGCCCCTCAAACTTCCTGTTATTTATTTCCTGGTCAAAGGTTCTTTAAAAACAACCTGAGAACCCAGGCAGGCATGTTAGGCTCACAGGGATCAGGTCTTATTTATCTCTATATTTCCTGCCAGTGACTGATACCACACCTAGCACACACAGATGTTCAAGAAATCACCACCGACTTGAACGGGTATTAGTTCCTCCCAAGGATTCATCAGGTACCCTCAGTGGGGCGTGGCAGGATTAGATAGAGCTTTGAGAGCCCTACTACCTTCCAACCTGACCAGTGGAATTGAATCCCATGCTTGACTCCAGAGTGGACTTTTTATTTCAAGTTCACCATGAGTAAAGGTTGGGGGGGAAGAGACCCGAGTCTGTCTGTTTCCTTGGCTGGGGCCCACTTGGACTTCCATACATGGCTCATACAACCACAAGCCCCCCCCCACTGGCTAATGTCACAAGAGTTCTGAATGCTGGGATATAAGGAAAGAATAACAGTGGAAAAGTGTTGGGGTCTGTTCTTTTTAAGAGGGAAAAAGATTTTTCCCTTCCCCAAGAACCCTGGGGGAGGCTGGTCTGGTCACGTGGCATTTACTGGTGTTACTTCTGTTCTGACTCTGCACACTTGTGACTGGAAGGAGCCTGGTTAAGAGCTGGAAGTGTACTTTGCTCTGGTTTAGGGTCTTGCCCTCTTCCAAGAGACCAGCAAGTCTGTGCCAGTGTCTGTGTGCTCCCGGAGGACCAGCAAGACTGTGCCAGTGTCTGTCCAGCCACCATGGGCCAGAGCCCTGGCCCTGGCGAGGCCTTGCCCAGGGCCCAGGGACTCTGCTCTGTGGTTGCCAGCTTCTTCTCTTCCGTGGAGAGGGAGGGCTTCCCAAGAGGCCTGAAGGACTGCCCACTCTTGGCAGCGAGTCCAGGTAGTTGCTGGCCCCCAGCCATCTGCTTCACCTGCTTCACCAGGCCTGGCACTTGACTGGGAGGCCCTGGGGTCTGTTCAGCCCCTGCAGGTGCTCTTCCTGAGGCCTGAGTTGCTGGCTCATATAAAAAAGCCTTGGCAGGGGGCTGAGAAAGAAGTCTGGCCTGGGTGAGTGATTTAACAGCTTGCCAGGAGTGTTCTGAAGGGGCCGCTGCTTTGCCCAGTGGCTGAAGGACAGCATCTGACACACTGCCTCTCTCAACAGCTCGTGGTATCTGTCCTAGACCTTTGCTGGCAGGCCATGAGCTTGACTCCAACACTGGCATCTTCTCATCAGCCTGTGGTGTGAGCTCATGGGGTGAACCTGCCCGTTCCTTCTGGCGAGGAGTTAGGTCTATGAGATCCATCACCAAAGCAGCTCTATTTTTTGACTGAGTATTCTGGTCCACGGGCCTCAGTGCTTTTTCTTTAGCTACCAGGGTCTGGACCACAGCTGACAGTACTTTGTCAGGAGGTGGAAGTCTCTGGGACAAAGAGACATGGGATTTGTCAGGGGGTCTGTCTGAAGTCTGGGGTTTGGGACCGCTGGTGACTAGCAGTTTCTCTGGCGGTGGAAGTCTCAGGCCAGTAGGGACAGGGGTTTTCTCCAGTGACTGGGGCCTTGGGCTGGCAGCACCTATGGATTTATCCAGCCTTGGATCAGCTGTCCCCAGAGGTCTTTCCAGTGGCTGAGACCTGACTGAGGGTGAGGAGCTTGGGCCGGTCACTGGAGAGGGTTTGTCAGATAGTTGGGGTCTTGGTCCTGCCACTGCAGTTGGCCTGTCCAATGGCTTCTGGCTGGATACCAATGATTGGGGTTTGGTCCCTGACCCAGCAAGGTCCCTGACCTTATCTACAGGCTGGGGCCTGGAGTCAGTTCTGTCAGGAGGCCTTTCAGGCAGCGGGGGCCTCTGACAAGTCCCTGCCAGAGCTTTTTTGGACAGCGACAGCGACTGGTTGGTGTCAGCAGATGGCTTGTCCGACATCTTGGGCCCTTGAGCAGCCACTCCTGATGATTGCTCTGCCAGGTGAGTGCTTGGGCCTGGAGGCAGTGGTACTGGAGGAGGTACATACTCACGGATCTCCCCCGGTTCCAGAGGGTTGGGCCCACAGGGATCATGCTCAGTACAAGACAGACGCCCATCCAGTTTGGAGATGAAGAGCATCCCTTCCCGATGCTGCTTGCAGAAGGAGCTGGGACACATCTCACAGAAGGAGGCTGCTTCCTTTCCGCATATGTCACACTGGTGCCAAGGACACTCCCATTTCCCTGAAAACACAGAAGTGAAACACAAACTAAGGAAAACAAGACATGCCTGAGATGGGCCACAGCTCTGGAACCAAGTCAAAAAAGTGACTGCAAACTGCTGCCTCCTGTGGAGAGCTCGTGGCCCTCGCCCACACCCCCTCCCTTAGGATCTGGGCTTTACTTTCTGTGAAATGTATAAAAATAACCCCCAAATATTGTCACAACTAAGTATCAATTTAAAACCAAGCAGGAGGAAACCCTGATTTCTATGACTACTTCCAACAAGGAGAGAAATAACAATAACAAAACAAAACCTATTGGGTTTTTAATTGATACTCAGTTGTGACTTAATGTTTGGCTGTTGTTTTTACACATTTTGCAGAAAGTAAACCCCAGATGCTGAGGGAGGGGATATGGACAAGGGGCACGAGCTCTCTGCGGAAAGCAGCAGTCGGTGAACAACCACCACCAAGGAGTTCTCTGCCTGATTTATACAACTAATTCCAACAAGGAGAGAAATAGCAACAAAACCAAACCCAAAGCTCCCCTTAGATGGAATGTGAACATACTACTTTTCTATATTTACAAATTCCATTCGTCCTACATAGCGTTTAAATATTTAACTCTAGGGAGAAAATATCAGCCAATTAAACTGCTTACTTCATTGTTACTAGGAATAGGGAGTAGATACACACAGTGAACAATGGAAACAGATTTATCTCTGCTCAACATTAAAACTGGAAATTAGAACAAATTTAATCTGTGTAGTCTACAAAGAATCAACAGAAAAGACCCAAAGCCAACCTAAGCTGTTCTCTTTTATCCTCATTTCATGATACCAGAGTCTCTGATATGGACAGCTGTTTCCATCCCAGCTCCTTCCAAGTGAACTATGCTAGAGCTCACTCCTGGCTCTAGAATTGGCAAGATGAGGTCTATCACAACCTGTGCCAGCTATGACCCCGAGTAATTGCTTCTGAAACAATTCCCCACTTCCTGGCACTGAAATCAGTGTTATGGCCTTGCCCCCAAGCTATCTCAGTTTCTATTATTTCATTATCCTGGCAACCACATACTGAAGAAAGGCTAATTTTCAGACAAACTCCTCTCACTCCCAACCCAAAGTTCTCTCTCTGCAGTTCCCAGAAGCAGGCCACGAACGGTGCGTGTCACCCAGAACAGTTTCTCACTTTTGTTGTTTAAAATACACAGCACACCCGAATCCCTGAACTCCTCTAACATCAAATGATCATCCAAAGACCGGTGACAATTTTTCTAGCCACGTATTTCTGAGTACTGCACCTGCTTGCATAGGTTCTCCTGTGTTTACTAATACAACTGCATCTCTTTCAGAGGGAAGTGGGCCTATAATCACCCAGAAGCTCCACTCTTTCTCAGCGTCTCTTTCTCTAGAGAGTGAACATGATGTAGTGGGCTTAAAGTCAGAAAACTTCTGGCTTTCAAGCCAGTCCCTGCATCTATACGCTTTAATGTGACAAGTTTCCTCATCTGAAACATGGGAAGATAAAAAGGCCTCATCTTTACAGGCTGGTGGGAGGATAAACTAACATAAAATGCTTCATGGAGCAAGTGAGCTTCTGTTCCCTTCCCTATAGTCTTTGTTGTCATTTACTTTGATAGTGAGAATATGAATCATCCCACCCCTGCATATACGCATGGGAAGACCAAAGGGCTCTGAGAATTCTGGCAGAGAACAGAGGGAACTCTGAAAGGATTCTGGCACCAACCTGCTGGTCGCTTGGTCAGATTGAGACAATCTGCATGGTAAACTTTGGGGCAGCCTGGCTTCTTACAAGAGACGAGCTGGCCAGCATCCCCACAGCTGAAACATTCATCCTCTCGCTCCTTTGTGACTTCACCCTGGGTTCTGCGCTTCCCCTGTTGCTTCTTCTTGAATTTCTTTGACTTTTCCTCTGTAGCAATGGGTTGATTCTAGAGGTCAAATATTGTTGACACATTAGTTGTATGATCTTGACCAGGTTAATTAATCTCTGTACTTCAGACTCTCCTCTGGAAAGACAGTCCTCACAGACTATTGTGAAGATAAAAGAAAATGCAGAAAAAGGCACAGGGCATATCACTGGTACCCAATAAATGGTAGCATTAAGTGTATCTGACATCAACTACTCCTACCACCTGAGTGCAATAAAACAGAAATATGCTGCTTTATGTTGACACACAGGCTGGTATTAAAGATCATCCTTTAATGATAAGTTTTATTTTCATTCTTAAGTTTGTCTAATTTAAAAACTAAGGAAGACTTCTCTGAGTCACACACATTTCTAAATTTATTCAACAAATCTTCACTGAGCTCTTCATATGAGCCATGTTCCAGCTCATATTAGCTTTTCAGAAAGCTAATTTGTGGTCTTTGCATTTTTATCTACATCAGTTTAGGTTCATATCCACCACTTGCCTAGACAGACCCTGGAGCAGCCAGCAGGTCTACTCTGTGCTGCCTGCAGCCCACATGCGGCCACCAAACTGCATGGTTTCATCACATTATTTACCTTGGCCTAGAAACATCCAGGACCAATCCAGTTTATTGCCAGCCCACAGTGATCTCCTCCCATTTCTAAACTTCTGTTCTCAAATTTCTCTCTCACTGATTCACCTGTGAAGTGCTACACAGACCTTAAGGATACAGAAACAGACATCCCAAGTACACCAAACACCATTAAATTCTGTTACTATTTTAATTTACAGGGACTAAATCCACTGAACACCTTAAGAAACAAGACCATTTAACCAACCAACAGAACAAAAAACAAAATCCAATGTACATTTTCTTATTTAATAGATAAAAGAATAATTATTGGGTGTTCTTCATGTATTATAGGTCAAAATAATCCTTTTATTAAATAGTTTCATGCTAATTTTCACTTTTCAGTTCTTAATGTTGACTTCACTATCAAAGATGTATAATAAGAAATACCCAATTGGAGTCACCGTGTACTTTGTATCAAAGTTAAACTTCAATTTTCAGCATGCTGTTACTTATGATAAGAGTAACTCAGGAAGCATCCAGATATTCACCTATTATGATTCATCCAATATATAAAAACTTTAACAGTCATTGAAAATGATGGTTAATAAAATAATGCAACAGCAAGAAAGTATTTTTAAATAATATCTATGAATTATAAACAACAATTTTTAACAGATATAGAATTATAATTCAGTTAACTTATACATAAAAAAACAGGACATAAGATACAATAAAGTTTATACTCTGTTACATGGCACATGGTTAAGATTAAGGGTTCTTATACGTACACACTGTTATTCAGCTATACCTCAATACAAAATAAAATGTTAAAAAAATTAAGGGTTAAGAAAAAAATAAGGGTCCTATGTTTATCTACAATCTTATACTACATTTAGAATCTTAAATTCAATATCAGATTCTCTAATATCTTTAAAAAGAAAGACACAAAGAGAGACTGAGAATCTAAGTAGTTTCTTAGCAAATGTAAGATTAACTAAGACCAATAGAGATATGGGAAGTAACCTACCTTATAGATTCCTATTTTACATCTTTTTTAGCTTCAAAGGTATCATTAATTAGAAGCCAGATTACTCAAAACACTTCAACAATACCCAAAGACCTTCTCTAGTGTACCAAACTGGTTATTAGAATGCTTAAATTGCCAGTGTCCCTACTGACAAATATTCAATGCCATCATTTCAAACAGACATCTTCTTAAATACTCAGTCCTGCCAACAGGTTAGGGAGAAATGACCACACCATTATCCTTGATGCAAACGTTTAACAGGTACCTTTGGCCTTACACCCAAAAAGCCACTGCAGTTTGGGGCTCCACATTTGCAAACGGTCTTTCCATTCCCAAGACATTCTAGATTGTAGTTGAAGGTAAGTTCAGTGCCTGCATAAGAGACCATGAAAATATTAGTATCAATAGTTTTAATTACAATAGTTCTGTATTAACCACAAAGGACACAGACTTCCAAGAGAACAAGGTTAGTTTTTAAGAGGAATAAAAGGGCATATTAACTTTAATCCCACTATATTAGTAACATATTAATGAATTTGAATCTAATAACAATATTAATCAACTAATGTAACTGAACAACAGAAAAACATGACCTAACAAGTAATACTTAAAACAATTTTTATCATCGAGGTGTTACCCAAGTTGTTTTGAATTTTTTTCTAACCATTCAGATTCAAATTATATTATTACCAAAAACAACAAAATGCAATTTATGCACTGATGTGCCAGGCACTGTGAAACCTAAGTGTGAAGGAAGCCTGTCTGTCATCTGTCCCAAAGTGAGCATCTTACCTGGCAGCACTCGAGAGACAAGTCAATACAGAATAGTATTAGGAACTCTAGACAACAAGACCTAAGCCCTGGCTTTACATCCCAGTTACACCACAGTCTACCTGGGTGAGCTGAGCCTGAGAGTCCATTTGTTAAATGCAGATAACAATCTTACAAGCTTACTGAGAATGACATAATGCACACAGCAGGAATTTGTGAACTTTAATAGGAGATTTACAAATTTAACATACAAAAATTCCCCTTTTTCTCGTAAGTGCATTTCATCAAAATTGAGAGCAAATAGATCACACAAACATTCAAAATCAAAGTGTGTTAGGGAAAGCCTAACAAACAGAAGAATTTTACAGAAATATACAATGAGACTGTCCCTGGGTAGGGGTAATGGCTTACCGTTAATGTACAAAGTGATAATTATTCAGTTAAAACTGTCAAAACTGAGGAAGATTTCCCAGTGCAGAATGATATATCTTCTATCAGTGAGATTAATTAATATAGGTTTTCATCTAATATTGGAAAGAGATCATTATTCCTTAAATTTGGTTGAGTAAATTATAAAGCAGCCAGCTTCTATTTAGGAATCTGAATGGTACGAATGCTAGAATTACTTGTGGCCTGGTAAGAGGTTCACATTGCGAAGAGCCTGGAGGAACCAAGACTGACCAGGGTGTCAGCAGGTCACATCTAACCTCTCACACCCACTGTGAACTTACTGGACTGAATGATGGGTACTTTTATTCACACTAACCTTTTCAAAAATTTTCTGAATATATAGCTGAATTTTCACAAATTTAATGGGCTTACAATGCAACTCAATCAAATACACAAGTATAAGAGCAGGATACTTGTTATCACCTGCTGCTCACTCAGCATCCACTACACAAACAAAACTACAGGAGGGGGTTAATCAGAAGGGATCAGTGTGCACACAGGGCAAGCCATTCTAGAAGAGTCCAAAATACAGACATCTGCCATGTTGGGGGGGAACAAAGGGCACTGGACTTCCCTGGCTGTCTGTCTACAATGCGGGAGACCTGGGTTCGATCCCTGGGTCGGGAAGATTCCCTGGAGAAGGAAATGGCAACCCACTCCAGTACTCCTGCCTAGAAAATCCCATGGATGGAGGAGCCTGGTGCAGGCTACTGCCCATGGGGTCGCAGAGTCGGACATGACTGAGCGACTTCACTTTCAAACGGCACTGGAGAAGAGATAAACAAGGAATGAGAACAACACATGGAAGATACCCCTGCAGTTTGGGAGGACAGGAACAAGGTCAGTCAGTTCCCACACCACGCTAGAAGCAGAGAAATTTGTGGCTGCACAAGGTAGAACAGGCTATCCCCACAGACACAGACTAAAGTTTGAAGTGGAAGTGTGGCACTAAAAGCAGTCAGGACAGAGATAAGCACTGAAGGCATATGACTAACATTTGAGTAATTAATACAGAGGAACACTGCCCCTTCTTCCCCTAGGGTGATTAGAGAGAAAAACAGACCAAAGATTGAAAGAGAGATAAGGTCAAAAGATGCAGATAACACAGGTATGAAGACAGGTTAATTTATAGCACTTTTGTAAGGACTGGATTTCCCTGGTGGCTCAGACAGTAAAGCGTCTGTCGACAATGCAGGAGACCTGGGTTGGATCCCTGGGTCGCGAAGATTCCCTGGAGAAGGAAATGGCAACCCACTCCAATACCCTTGCCTAGAAAATCCCATGGATGGAGGAGTCTGGTGTCCATGGGGTCACATAGAGTTGGACACAACTGAGCAACTTCACTTTCATTTTGTAAGGATTAAATAGCAAGCTTGGAACAAAGTTTGGCATCTGATAAACAGTAGCTCTTAACAGCATTCAGTTGATAATTCCTCGTACAAATCAGAAGTCTACCCAATTTATACTGAAGCCATCCATTCTAAAAACCTGATACACGTTATGATTTTAAAAGTCAGTTTCATTTAGTCAGCAGAACACAAGTGCACAGTGATGCTCAAATAGTGTTACTTTCATTATTAAATACCTTATATGAAGCAATGCAAAACAGGAGGAGGAACTAGTGGCTCAATTTTAAAAATAGGAAAACTGTCAAATTTTAAAATTCTAAAGAGCCTAAAAGACTCCTGGGCAGCCGTATATTTAAATTAAAGAGAAAAAATATATAGGGGAGGAGGGGGGGAGAAGAAAGGAGAGGTTGTCTACAGATGAAAAAAAAGACAACAGACAAAAGGCTGACCAAATTACTCTTTATTTTAATTAGTGCTTCTTGAGGTAAACATGGATAACACTGACTGGGCTCATGTAGGATTTCCACTTTGAGAATCACTGGACTGTCAATTATGAACTGCCCAAGCCGAGAGTTGCCCTCCAAGGTGCAACAACAGCAAAGCCAGAACTCAGGGTAACAACGCCGCAGCAGTCGCCCGCTGAGCACAGGGTGGGCACCCAGGGGCGCGGGGCAGCCAGGCGCTCCACCAGTAAAGTCTGCTTTGATGAGAGGAAAAAAAACCCTACTCAGGCCAGTCTCATTTTGAGGTGGGAGGGGGGAGGGGGTAGCAGAGAGAGAGACTGTGTGCATGTGCACGTGCTCAGTCTCTCAGTCGTGTCTGACTCTGTGCAACCCCAGGGACTGTAGCCCACCAGGCTCCTCTGTCCATGGGATTCTCCAGGCACCGAGTACTGGAGTGGGTTGCCATGCCCTCCTCCAGGGGGATCGTTCCCACCCAGGGATCGAGCTTACATCTCTTATGTCTCCAGCACTGGCAGGAGGATTCTTTACCAGTAGCACCACCTGGGAGAGTGATCTTTAAACGCTTTGCTAGTATTCCTGCAAAAACTTACTTTGAAAAATTAGGTATATCCTTACACTCAAACTTTACGTAAGTCTAAATATTAAAAAAAAATTTAGAGTGTGTCATATAATATGTTTCAAAATTTTTCATAAAAACCTTGACACTAAATGTTAAGTTGCTTTAATTTATGAAAAATATCCATCATGTAAGTTTACGTTCAAACCTCTCAGCCTTACCAGATGTAATTTCAGTTTAACTAAACATCTGAATATTGTGCTGAACACAACAACCTCACTTCTTCACTCTGAACTCTCAGAGGCATGGGCATCTAGGGCAGCCACAACATAAAAGTGCATTCTCCAAATGTCCAGTTCTTTGACACCCAAGAGGTGAGGGATTTTTTTTTTTTCCTTAGCTTTGGGCTCATAAACCATAAAATTCAGATGGGTGAGAGGTGGCTATTTGGTTTACACAACGGATGAAAGTCAGCTATGAAAGGAGACCTTGGCTGCTGACGATTTTTAAGGCAGCCCAATTTTTATGGAGTTCATATAAGTTACAGAAAGGTCTGGAAATTTATTCCTTTAAAACCATACAGTGAATTATCTGGCACTTCAGTGGTTAGGACTCAGTGCTTTCAATGTGATAGCCCCAGGTTCAATCCCTGGTTGGAGAGCTAAGATCCCGCAAGCCACATGGTGCGCTTGGAGAACATGCCCAAACCATCATGCTAAATAAAATTAGTCAGTCACAACAAAACAAGTATTATATGACTGCACTTACATGAGATTCCTAGAACAGCTAAAAAAATCAGAGCCAGAAGGTAAAATGGTGGTCACTAGAGGCTGGGGGAGTGGGGAAAGAGGGAATTTTTGTTTAATGGGTATCTTCAGTTCAAGAAAAGAAGTGCTGGAGATGGACGGTAGTGACAGTTGTACCACAATGTGAATGGACTGAAATGCCACTGAACGGCACACTTTAAAATGTCTACAATGGTAAATTTCAGGTTACATGTGTCTTACCATTCCACCACCAGTAAGAACAGACCTGGTACCCGCCAGGCACCACCAAGATAGTCTCCTTGTGTCCCCAGGGGTTTGCAGCCTCATTTTGGATTACAGGACAAATGGGGTTTTTAGATAATAAAAACTGGCCCTAGTCCTGGTTCCAAAATCCTTAAATGAGTCTTACCTGCTTTAATGTCACTCAGGGCAAAAAGGCCAACCCGGGTGTCTCCATTGACAGACCACTTCTGTGTTTCACAGTTAGGCTGGCAGCAATGATTCATGAATCGAGCATAGTTTCCTTTGGGGCCAGCATCAATAATCCGGTCCTAGAATTCCAAGAGACGCTGTTCAGCACACCTCCACTATTACTGAGTAAAATTAGAGTATTTTAACAAGCTGGAGTTCCTATTGGTAAACTTTGACTCGTCCAGAATGTAGTGCCTAGACTAGCACTAGTATCACCACCTCGGAATCCACTAAGAATGCAAAGTCTTTGGTGGCACTTCAGAGATAACTAAAGCAGGAACTCTGAGGCCCAGTGATCTATGTATGTAGCCCTCTAGGTGGTTGGCATTATTGTGAAGTTTGAGAACCACCATCCTAGAAGCAGTAGCTTCTTGTATCCTCTTCTGAACCCTGGCTATACATTAGTAATCACCTAAGATTTTAATAATGACATCCAGACCTAATCCCAAATGATCAGAGGATCATTTGAGCTGAGGATCTCACAAACCATCAAAGTACAACTGGGTAAATACAAAGTTTCACACTAAGAAAAGTCTATTATAACAGCTGGAGACAGGGCGAAACCTAACAGAACCCAATACTAACGTACAAAGAGGAATCTCAGTGTACACAGAAACAAAACGCATTAGGATGCCAGAATTAGAAATAAATCCCATAAAGAAGAAGGTCCTACTATATACTGCATAGAAAACTATATTTAATATCTGGTGATAAATCATAATGGAAAAACATATGTATAACTGAATTACTTTGCTGTACAGCAGAAATTAACATGCCATTGTAAATCAACTATACTTCAATAAAATATTTTAAAAATAATAAATTTTAAAAACGAAAGATGAAACATGTTGGAAATGATATATGGAAAAAAAAATCCCAAATATAACTCTAGACACCAATGAAACACAACTCATCAGAAATTCCAATAATTGGATAGCTGACTTGGGTTTATAGGATGAGTTCTATAGTCAATTTTTATGACTTTCTCAATGTACTAACTAAATATTAACAAAACAGTGTTTCAATCTGTAAAATAAACAGTAAAATAATCATCATTTATTTTTCTGGCTTCAAGTTTTAATCTTATAGGAAAAACACTAAAAGAACTCATCCCAAACTTATGTTGGACAGTTGAAAAGCAGTTTTAGTGCCTTTTGCCCATGGCTGTACAGCTAGAAATGAGTAACTTTATCCAACTCCAGGACCTTAATCCCTATGAACCTGGAAGAAAGACACTGCTTTACGCAGTATATGACATGCCTACACAGAATAGCCGGAACAACACTGATTAAACCAAGCTTATAACAGTGGGAATAGCACTTTCCATTACTTACTTTGTCTAGAGTTAGCATATAAAAATTAGTGATATCATGTTCTTGGGCGTAACGGATTCGAGCTCTGCACTCTTCTTCATCTATTAGCTCACCCACATATTCATTCACAAATTCACCCTGGAACGAGAAATTACTTAGATGGCAAAAAGTGCCAACTGTGTTCATAGGTATACCTTATTTTTAAAAAATTAAAGTAAGATTCACAAAAGCTTCCCTGGTAGCTTAGACAGTAAAGTGTCTGCCTGCAATGCGGGAGACCTGGGTTCAATCCCTGGGTTGGGAAGATCCCCTGGAGATGGAAATGGCAACCCACTCCAGTACACTTGCCTGGGAAGTTCCATGGACAGAGAAGGCTGGTAGGCTTCTCCATGGAATTGCAGAGTCAGACATGACTGAGTGACTTCACTCTGTACTTTTGTACTTAACAAAGGTTGTGGCTCAGAAGGCAAAGAATCTGCATGCAATGAAGGAGCACCAGGTTTGATCCCCAGATCAGGAAGACCCCCTGGAGATGGGAATGGCTACTCCAATACTCTTGCCTAGAGAATTCCATGGACAGAGGAGCCTGGGGGGCTACAGACCATGGGGTCCCAAAGAGTCAGACAGGACTAAGCGACTAACACTTTCACTTCACTTATTCAAGATAAAACATAAATATGATGCTTCAACTATTAAAAAATAAGAATGATCTCCTCACTCCTACCACAGCCAACAGCAGAAAACTTGGAATTAACCTTAAGATCAATCAAAATGGATATAAGTAAACTAAAGCTCCACCGTACTGGTTTATCCCTTTACCTGTCTAAGAACCTAAAAGTCAATTTCCTAAACTATATTCTGTTTTCACGGAACATGGCCTGCCTACTGCCCATCCATATTTCACACTGCTGTCCTAATGATGCACTATACTACGGTCATACTGGTTTTCTCATGTGCTGTCCCCTCTACCCGAAATGCTAAAATATTCCACCAGCTTAAGCCAACAACTATTTATCTTTCAAGTCTCAATTTAAAATATTCTCAGAGATAAGCTACCTTCAGGCCCTTCGTCACATGCCTACAGAACCCTTTGTGCTTCCACAGTGAGTGATTGCTTGTTCAATATCTCTCTCCATCTATAAAGTAAACTTTAGGTATGGAACATGTCTTTCTTACTGAACACTGCATCACATAGCAACATGCCTGGCACAAAGGAGACATACAATAGTTACTCAGCAAATGACTAAAAGAGACCAACCAACTCATATTCACCTCCTTTCCTAGAAATAAACTTCAATAAAATTCTTCAGAAAATATAACCAGAATAAGACTTATTACATTCAAATGTCAAATATGGTTTATTCCACTCAGAGACTGTATAATACTATCTATTTATCAGAAATTTGTAGGTCCTTCCAAGGTTCAAGTTGAAGATGTTACTGCATTTTCGATAGAGAAGACCTAATCCTCTTTCCCTTCATGTTCTATGAACCCAAACCTATTTTTTCTCTCAGTAAAAATAAACTTTATTTCATTAGTTGATGATTCACACCTGTATCACACTCTTTCTATTCTCTTAACTACAAGTTCCAGGATTTCCACAAATGAGTGGACAAAACAATGGTATCTCTATGAATTTCCCTCATTTTTTTCATCCTCATACATAATGAACATGATCAGTAAGTGAACTTCATACAGAAAAGAGACCATCTATTCTACAAGTCTCTAAATTTTGGAAGGATATGGCAAGACATTATAATAAGGCTAATCCTTACACTTTATTATGTTCCTCCACGACCAATTTTCTCATATTAATCAGAAAAATTACTTGTATTAAGCAACTGCAAAGAAGGAAAAAAAACCGAAGATGAAGTCTCCTCACCTTTTTAATATCTGTTTTTGTTCGGAGACCCCAGCCCCTCTGTAACGTGCGGAAAATTTCCACCTCTGGGTACTGGCGCTTGGTAAAGCACTGGTTCTGGCAGCGGCCTCCCGCAGGGCACACTGTGGGGTGGCACTCGTACAGCAGCATGCGGTTGATGCACTCGGAGTCTATGCCGCAGGGGTTCTCGTCCGTGGCTTTACAGTTGCAGCGGGGGATCTCAGACAAGTCTGCAGTGAAGATCTGCACCCTGCCAATAGGGCGGTTCACCTGGCGAAGAGACACACACAACAGTGCATCAGGCAAGTCAGCGCAGGACAGTTCAGCACCTGCGAAAGGCAGGTTTCTCTCAAGCTGCACATCACACGTTACATGATTTTGAATTATCAAGATTTAGCAGGATTATTCATAACATCTAATGAATGCCATCTAAAATATGGCAACAACTCAAGTGTCCACCAGTACATGAATGGATAAGCAAAATGTGGTAAAAATAACGGAGTATTATTCAGCCTAAAAATGAAGGAAATCTGACACAATGCGCAACATGGATAAACCTGGAGGACATTATGTTAAACGGAATAAGGCAGTCAAAACAGACAAATACTTGTACCACTTAAATACAAAGAGATAATGGCAATAGTTATACACATGAATGCATTTAACGCCACTGGAATGTATAGTTAAATATGGTTAAGATAAACAAAACTTTACGTATCTATATTTTTACCACAATGAAAAAGGAGAAGGAAATAAAAATTTAGGCAGTTTGATATAAAAATAAAGCCTCACTCAATACATAAAATATAAATACCACAAATAGAAAAAAAAAATCATCTCTGGGCTACCCCAGTGTCCCAGTGGATAAGAATCTGCCTGCCAATGCAGGAGACATGGGTTTGATCCAAATGTGGAAAGATCCCACATGCCACAGAGCAACTAAGCCCATGCACCACAAGTACTGAGCCTGTGCTCTAGAGCTGGGAGCCACAATTACTGAGCCCACGCGCCACAACTACAGAAACCTACACAGCCTACACCCCATGCTCCAAAACAAGAGAAGCCACCGCAGTGAGAAGCCCTCACATTGAAAGGAAGAGTAGCCTCTGCTTGTCCCAACTAGAGAAGGCCCATGCATAATGAAGATAGAGAAAAGCCTGCATAGCAATGCAGACCCAGCACAGTCTAAATAAACATTTAAAAATAAATCATTTCTAAAAAATTCATAATTTCAAGCCTGGGTTCCCCTGGTAGCTCAGTGGCAAAGAAACCGATTGCCAATTCTGGAGACAAGAGTTCCATCCTTGGGTCGGGGAAGAATCCCTAGAGAAGGAAGTGGTAATCCACTCCAGTATTCTTGCCTGGAAAATCCATAGAAAGAGGAGCCTGGCAGGCTACAGTCAATGGGATCACAAAACAGTCATACACAACTGAGCAACTAAACAAGAGAAGTCAATTGTAAATTTGAGTTTCCGCTATTGCCACATGGTGGCGCCACGTTAGCGGCTATATTAAAAAAAAAAAAATTCACCCTTCTCAAGTGGTAAATCTTGAAAAAACATGAAAAAGTCTCTGAGTAACTGAGTTCCAATATGTGAAGATATATTTTAAAACTGACTATCACAACTTGAAATCTTTTGAACAGACTACAGCAATGTCACCTAAGCATTCATTTTTAGTGGTGCTAGTACTGAATATCCAGTGTGGTCAAACAAAGGCCAATTGCTGTGATACTGAAGCCATTTGATACTAACAACAGTGTGGGAAAAAAGTAGACATTCTCTCTGTTCTCAATAGAGAGATTTGTGCACTATAAGAATGAGTCCTGGGGACTTCCCTGGTGGTCCAGTGGGAGACTCAACGCTTCCAATACAGGGGTCGGTAGTTCAATCCCTGGTAGGGGAATTAAGACCCTACATGTCCAGCTCCAAAGGTAGGGGTGGGGGATTCGGAGTCTGGGATTAGCAGATGCAAACTATTATATATAGGATGGATAAACAACAAGGTTCTACTATATAGCACACGGAATGATACTCAATACCCTGTGATAAACCATAATGAAAACCCATGTTTTATATATATATAACAGATTCATTTTGCTATAGGCAGAAATTAACACAACAATGTAAATCAACTATAATTCAATAAAATTAAAGGAATGAGTTTCCTCTACTTGATATCAATGGGAACAGTCAAATCACGAGCCTTCAAAAACCTATCCTATACGTAAAATTTGATACTTCAGGAACTGCATTCTTTGGTGAGTTAATTTTTACTTGCAAAACTGTTGTGGGGAATAATCTACAATCTGTGTGTAAAAATACACTGTCTTCAAATGTTCTCCAGAACAACTTAAAATGACAGTGAGTCTCACTGCCAGATCTCTTCCCACCTTCTTCAAAATACTGGTAAATGCTTGTCAATGGAGGAGCACTCTTACCCCATGCCACTGCAAGTCACAGACCTACTAAGGCAAACTCCAAGGTAGCAGACCAGGGCTGAGCTCAATCACCTGGTCCCAAATAGGGCCATCTGAATATTCACCTTGATTCAAGGTTATCTTTACCTGAGACTCCCCGTCGAAAATAGTTGCATTCTACTCCTTTTTTCTACATAAAGGTATGTTTCAATCATTCTTCCTTGACATCTGATCTAAACTGATATTAATCCCCAATTATGTTTCTTGCGTAACATAACATAAAGCAAGAACAAAACCCCATACATGGTTAAGCAGGAACAGCACAGATATATAATTGTAGATTTACACTCACTCTGGGCCAGGGGTTGACAAACCTTTTCTGTAAAGGGTCAGATAGTAAATGTTTTGTTTTCAGGACATAGATCTCTGGTGCATGTTGCTCAACTGTCACTGTAGCTCCAAAGAAGAAACAGACCACGCGTACATGAACAAGCATGGCTGTGTGCCAATAAAGCTTTAATTATGGACACTAATATTTGAATTTCATAAAATCTTCCTGGGTTAGAAAAAACTCTTTGGAAAAAAATTCTTCTGGACCATGCATGGTAGGCCAGAGTTGGAACTATAGTTTACCAACCATTGGTTTGATCTTATCCCTAGAAATACATCTTTGTTTTAAAGGTGGAGGAAAGAAGGTAGTGTCTAAATTTATGATTAGATCACACACAGGACATTAGTTGGTCTCTGAATACTCAGGTTCAATATAGTTGACAAGCTACCCTGAACTGCCTAACTTCTGTTACGTGTGACATCTATGACTGTGGAAACAGGAATTACTTTCCCTGTTTTTGAGGATGAACTACAATTCAGTGTTATGTCTCCACGAATAATTAACTCCATTTAACTCTCAGTCTATGCAATTTTAAGTTTTGTTTCTTTTCCAACAGTTTAACTATTTGTAAGGACTGATATTTTAACTCATTCTATATTGCATACTACCAGGCAGATCCATTACACTCTTTTATAAATCTAAGCTTCATTATGGAGTTTCAGTGTTCTAAACACTAAATGTTTAGTGTTTCCTTTTCCTGTATCTCATAATTCTTTACTATTTCATCACCCCATTTTGTTACTCAATGATTCCCAGCTATTCTAAAAAGGACAAAAATAAGAAAGTGGAAGAATGAGAGAATCATAAAGGCTTGATGCAACAGTGAAACAGGCACAGTTTAGTTTCTGCACTGCATTACTCAAAGTACTATCTTTCTAGAAAGCAGAGAAGATGGGAGATAATATCTTTCAGTATACCTTTAGTGGGATTGTTTGACTTGGCAAGTAAAAATCTAGGACACCCAACTGAATTTGAATTTCAGATAAATAACATAGTTTTTTAGTTTAAGAATGTCCCACAGAATATCTGGGACACTTAAACACACTAGATTCTAAAAATGGTGGTGAAATTGATCTCTAAGTGAAAACCTCAGATTTCAGACACTCCAAAAAAAAAAAAAAAAATCAATGAATATGCAACTTATTCGTTACCAATGACAAAAATAAATATATATAGATGTCTTATCCAGGAATGACAAACATTTCACAACAAGAACTTGGGCAATTTCATTTTGTTAATAGAGCTTACAGTATTCCTTCATGTGGTCTGATATTTGAGCACCAAAACTAACTTGATTAAAAGGTTTTCAAAAGGATGTTTTAGTACTTACTAAATACTTCACTGGGCTTCCCTGGTAGCTCAGATGGTAAAGCGTCTGCCTACCGGTAGACCCAGGTTCGATCCCTGGGTCAGGAAGATCCCCTGGAGAAGGAAATGGCAACCCACTCTAGTACTCTTGCCTGGAAAATCCCATGGACTGAGGAGCCTGACAGGCTACAGTCCATGGGGTCACAAAGCGTCAGACATGACTGAGCGACTTCATTTCACTTCAAAATACTTCACTAAGATTCCTAATACGTTTGTTCCTCACTATTCATTTATTTTTACCTCTGTAAATTCTTTATAAAAATGACTTAACAATATACAAATACAAAAGGTCTACCAGACCCAGATGATAAATGACAATGACTCTTTTACCAAGTAGACTAGCATACCTAAGTACACTTGACAAGAATTCTCGTGACTTTGGGAATTCTAGTCATACTAGTCACCTAAAATATCTTTAGTATCAGCTACTACCAGAAGAAATTATCATGTGTATTATTCACACTATCTCAGAGCTGTTTCTCATTTTTTATCACGGCTCTTTGGTGCCTGCCATTCAAACCGCAAGATGTTGACTGTGAACAGAATCTATTCCATTCACTTTATGAAGACTTTCCAAAGCAACAATAAAACAGTATCATCAGATAATCGGTTTTATAAAGTATTATTACAAACAGTGTGCTAAAAATGGTGCTCTGGCACTTTTTTCTTGTATTCCTTTAAGCTCATGCCTCTACCTAAAAGCAACTATGCTTGTGCTTCCAGTTCTCACCATGAACATAGTGGGAAGCCAGCAAACTATCATGTGGTCTCTCCTGAAGTCTGTTCTCACCTTTATATGTTTGTATGGTGGTGGCTTCTTGTCATTCTTTCGATCTTCCTGGAGCTGCCTTAGCTCTTTTTGGGCCTTCAACTCCTCAAACCTTGCTGCAGCTTCCTGAAGAGCTAAGAAAACACAGCACAGTCACTTTCTCTCTGGGTAGAGTTATTTTGCCTTTTCTCCATTGTAAGTTGGAGAAAATTCATGTTTTAGACAAAAATCTAAGACATACATACAATTTCTATTTTCAATTAAGGCACAGTCCCCAGGGTATTCATATATGGCATTAAAATAAAACACTATACATTACTCAATAGCCCTATATAGACTACCAGTTTCAGAGAAAAATTTAAAACAAAACAAAACATAGCTAAATAATCTGAAAAAGCTCACATATAATATCTCCTAACAACAACCAAGCTGCATCCACTCAGCAATGTCACTGCCTAGAAGCCTAATTCTTTTCCTCAGACACCAATTTTCTGCTTCCACAAATAACGTGCCTCATAGGTGGTCCAGAAAACATACTGTGTTCCTTTGGAAGAAATGAAACTTGAAGTTTTCTTTTTCTTCCTGTCTATTCTCTGGAACACCTAGCCGACTCTTCTTCTAAAACTCGTTCTGTAAATATCAGTGATTATCCTAATACAGCTTCCCAGGTGGCAACAGTGGTAAAGAACCCGCCTGGCAATGCAAGAGAGAGAAGAGGCTCGGGTTTGATCCCTGAGTAGTGAAGATCCTTTGGAGGAGGGCATGGCAACCCACTCCAGTATTCTTGCCTGGAGAATGCCACAGACAGAGGAGCCTGGCAGGCTGCAGTCCATGGGGCCACAAAGAGTCAGACACGACTGAGTGACTAAAACACACACGTACAACCCTAACACAAAGATAGATCTTCACAGCTCATCTTCATCCAGCCCTGCACTTTCATATTTTTAAAAGACTGGAGTATCTGAAAAGTCCAACAAAAATCCTCAGAATCTCATTCTTCTCCACTTAAAATTTTAATCAATCACGCTTGATTCAGGTTAAAAACTCTGAAAAGGATATTCCAAAATTTCCCAGGTTCCTCTCTGTTGCTCTCCTCATGATCTGTCAAAACATTAAAAGAATATCTTCCCTCTGATTCACCCCTTCTTTCTCCATTTCCTCATTACCATCCAGCTGATCTACTTACTGTCTAAATAATCTGAAAAGGCTAAATACCCATCATCCTCTCCACCCTACAGACTAGTCCCTGTGACAGTCACGTCATCTCTGCTTCAAACTACTAAAACAGCCATCTCATTGACATTTCTGGCTATATAGCCTCTCACTTTCCATGTTCCTGAAATTCTACTCAGACTGAGACTTATAAAACTCTGTTCTGACTCACTCAACCCTATACTTAAACTCTACCAAATACTTAGAGATCACTAACTCATCATGTTAGTCTCAAGGTGCACTTTTACATATGCTGTCTTCCTGTTACATTTTAAGTTAACTTCTTCACAGTCAGTGTAGTGGTTAAGAGTTCGGATTCTAGGGTCCAACTGGAGTATGAAACCTTCCCATATCACTTACTGGCACAGGGACTTTGGGCAACAAATTAAACTTCCTTTTGGCCACGCCATGTAGCTTGTAGGATCTTAGTTCCCTGACCAGATACTGAATCTGGCCCCTCAACAGTGAAAACACGTTTTCCTAACCACCAGAGAATTTTTCCAATTTAACTTTTATGTGCCTCAGTTTCCTCATTAGAAAATAAAGATAATAGCATCTAACTTATAGGGTTGCCTCAAAGATTTAAAGTGGGAAATCAAACTCTGAACAGGGACTGGCAAACAAAAAATG
Source organism: Capra hircus (assembly GCF_001704415.2). NCBI lineage: Eukaryota > Metazoa > Chordata > Mammalia > Artiodactyla > Bovidae > Capra > Capra hircus. The sequence continues at coordinate 71,873,217 of NC_030814.1, forward strand.
GTAATTCTCTTGAAAGCATCACTTAAGAAAGAATCATCCATGACTTCCATACTGTCATCCTCAGCACTGTTTTGCGTCCTCTTGGTTGGCTCCCACAGCATTCAGTTCAGTTCAGTTGCTCAGTCGTATCCGACTCTTTGCGACCCCATGAATCGCAGCACGCCAGGCCTCTCTGTCCATCACTAGCTACCACAACACTCTCAAAGAACAACCATTTGACTGTGTCCTCCCAAAAAACCATGTGTTCCTTAAACGCAGAGTCATCCAGCCAGCTGAAGTTCAAGGCAGAGAGAGCAGATCAGAGCTTCAGCCAGCTCAGATCTGCAATATTTCCTACACGCCAACTTCACCCCTAGCCTTGATGGTGGCTAGCTCTATACAGGCAAAGATGTTGGTCACTTGGTCCTTGACCGCCTGAGAGTCTAAGGCTCAAGACCGAAACTCCTGTAGTATTAGCACTGATAGCCCATATCTGCACAGAAAGCACACTCCAACAGGTAAGTGAGGACCCTTGAAATAACATGAGGCAAACAAACTTCTGTCAAACTTGTTCCTTATGTACATCATCTTCATTCTCCATCTAAGAAGTTCTACCTGCTTGGAATCTCTTCACCTCACTATGCAGAAAAAATACTACACATCACTGTCCAAACATATTCAAATAATAAGAGATATTTGTATTGCTTTTCAAAGGACAGCTAAAGGAAGAAGCTAATTATCACTGATGGGAAACCAACTATATGCATTGCAGGCTGATTTTTATATTACCTCACTGAATTCTCAAAGCAACTTTAATTCATTACATAGGGAGAGATATCGCTGTCAGACCCTCCTGGCCTCAAAACAGCCCCTTCTCATTCACTGCTAGGCCCGCGTAGGAAAAAACTCTGATTTAGAACATTTACGTGCTTTCACTATCTTATATTGTTCTATAATTTTGGTTGAATTTTATTTCTTCTTAACTTCAGAAAAACCAAAAAAACAACTCTCCTTGGAACAAATGTGGCTCTGCTAGAGATGCTTCTGGTCCTTGGCAAGCAAATTTAAATATTTATTCTATAAAACAGTTCGAAAGCTCCAGAACTTATTTGATGGGATGCTATTGAAACGGAACTGATAAGAAACATCCCTTAAGGAAATTCTAGTTGAGTAAAGGTTAGCTTCAAAAACACTGATTTACATGGGTCAACCTGTCTGCCAAATTCTATAGCTGCAGCCACATACTGCTCCAGAGAGTAGAACACAGCTGCTAATAGACTGTATATAAATTCTAAAACATTTAATTCAAACAGAGAGCAGATACTCAGGCAACAGAGATCTAATGTTGGCCCAAGAAACAAAAAGGATAAAGTTACCTTTTTTATATGTCCCGTCGACTCCTTTGCCCATCTTATCCTTGCTGCTCACATCCCCCTCCATGTAGGGAAAGACTCGGGCCTGGTGAGTCCACAGATAGTCATTAGACCCAAAGAAGAGCACAGGGAACTCGCCTACATCGTGTCTCATCTTGTCAATATTGGAAGGTACAGCTCGAGGATGGCAGATCTCAGCTGGCCACCACCTGGGAAATGTGAAAACAAGGAAGAAAACCTCTAGAAGGCTGCAAGGCACTAAAAAGAATCCTACTTTGGAGAGAGGAATAAAGAATAGCAATGTCTCCCTAACCTACTAAATGTCTGACCCAGTATATGCCAAAAGCCTGGAGAGGCCACCCTCAAGCACATGCTCACAGACCCAAACATACGTCCTCAGACTGCTGTTCTACGTCAAGGAATGTATAAAAGGAAGTAATTAGAGACATGGACAAAACTTTACAACTATAGTGTTCACTAAAGAATCTGAAAGAATGAGAATCTGTAAACAATTTAAATATTCAACATTAAGGGAATGATGGAAGTAGCTGTGGGACACTATACAACAAACTATAAATTGGCCTTTAAAGAGGGCAACTTTGAAAAATTACTAGAAATATATAAAAATGGAACACCCAAAACAATACCCCACCCCCATCAGCTTGGCAAAGCAAGCATATAAATTACAACAACAACCTTTAGAAAGACAATGCTATTCTACTGTGAGAATGTGGTAAATAAACTCCCGTGCATATATACCAAGAAACATTGACAAAATGTTCATAGTTCAAACATGAGAATAAGTAAATAAATAAATATACTACACTGCATGTAAACATAAAGGAACACTCTGGAATAGTGAAATATGAATGAACTGGAGCACTGCACTAACCATAATATCTAAGGAGCAAAAGAACAAATAAAAAAACATACTGCAAGAAAATATACCAACAATTCCTTTATATAAAGGACTAAAGCATATAGAATCAAACACATATGGTAAATGTATGCAGTCAGGCAAAGAAAAAACACAAAATGCAGTACTGCAGTTACTTCTAGGAATGGGGAGAGAAGATTCAGATAGGGGCAGAGAGGGACCCTCAAAGGTGCAAGTTTTTTAAAATGGGAGGTACACACACAAGCATTTCTTTGAAACCATGCATGTTATAATATTTTTTGTGCACTCAACATCATGTGAAATTCCGGGCTGGATGACTCACAAGCTGGAATCAAGACAGCTGGGAGAAAAATCAACAACCTCAGATATGTAGATGATAGCACCTTAATGGCAGAAAATGAAGAGGAACTAAAGAGCCTTTTAATGTGGGTGAAAGAGGAGACTGAAAAAGCTGGCTTAAAACTCAACATTCAAAAAAGAAGATCATAGCATCCAGTCCCATCACTTCATGGCAAATAGATGGGGAAAAAGTGGAAACAGTGACAAATTTTCTTTTCTTGGGCTCCAAAAGACTGCAGCCACAAAATTAAGGAACACTTGTTCCTTGGAAGAAAATCTATGACAAATCTAGACAGCTATTAAAAAGCAGAGACATCACTTTGCCAGCAAAAGTCCATATAGTCAAAGCTATGCTTTTTTCAGTAGTCATGTACAGATATAAGAGTTGAACCATTAGAAGGCTGAGCACTGAAGAATTGATGCTTTCAAACGTGGTGCTGGAGAAGACTCTGGAGAGTCCTGTGGACTGCAAGGAGATCAAATAAGTCAACCCTAAAGGAAATCAACTCTGAATATTCACTGGAGCTTCAAAACTTTGGCCACTTGATGCAAAGAGCCAATTCACTCGAAAAGACAATGATGCTGGGAAAGATTGAAGGTAGGAGGAGAAGGGGATGATAGAGGATGAAATGATTGGATGGCATCATCGACTCAATGAACATGAGTCTGAGCAAACTCTAGGAGATAGGGAAGGACAGGGAAGCCAGGCGTACTGCAGTTCATTGGGTCACAAAGAGCTGGACATGACTTAGTGACCAAACATCAACAATATGCAATATAAGTGCTTTTAAAACGAAAAAGCAACACACACAACTGGGTACAAATAACAACAGGTCAGTTATTTTGAAGGTGCATGTATTGGTGTGTCTGAAAGTAAATATGCCAAAATGTTAGCGATGCATCTTCCTTGTTTGTGATATTATGGGTTTGTTTTCATTAATAAAGCTTCTACAGATGATATATAGTTTAGTATATAGTTTTTTCTTTTATGATGGAAAGTTAATGGGGGAGTGGGTAAACCATCTTTAATTAGGCCATTTATTTAAAAAGTTAAACACAAGAAACACAGGCTGGTGAAAGACTGTCAGTCTCCTTCACGCTTACTCACCTGTATCTTCCAACTTTTACCCAGACAATTTCTCTGTAATGTGGCTTTTTGCCTGCCTTACAGTCATTGCAATACCAGTTTCCTTCAGGGATATCAATGTTCAGGCATTCACGATGAAAAGCAGCAGGGCAAGAATCACAACACAGAAGGCTGCCTCCTGCGGGAATCAAAAAATCTGGCACTCAGAATAACAAGGCTGCATACCAGGGCCCAGCTGAAATAGGTTTTGCTCGGTTCCTAACCAATTATCTTGCAGCCAAGGGCTTAGTAATTTAATTAGTTATTTACAAAGACTTTTATATAAGAGTATTCCCTCTCCAATGTACTTGAACCATACCCCTGGGGATCTGTTAAGAGTCACAGCAAATCATGAGATCTTACTGGCAAAATTAGGTTAGGGCAATGAGGGCAGAAGTAAATCCCTAAAAGTCATGTATGTATACAACCTGCCCCTCCCCAACTTCTTCCTCTTCATTAAAAGACAACACATTATAAATAAATATTAATGATACACAATGACCAGAGTATAAAGAGCACAAGCTTTAAGTGATGTCAGATTTGAACTCTAAGATATATCAGTCTGGGGAATTCACTTTCCTTGCTAAACTTTAACTTCTTCAATGGTAAGGTATTTTCTGCAATGAACACTAAATAATCATATCTATCTGAGAACTAAATGAGAAAATAAATTGCCTCACAGTGTCTGGCACATTAGTCGTCTCTATAAAGTCAGTTCTTTCTCTTTTTTTAAGTTACTTTTTAATCATTTTTTGTTGGGTTCTCTCACACCTTAAGGGCCCTTTGCAGAATAAACTTTATAAATGCATAAAATTAATAAAAGAACATAGAATAAAATGATCAGAATGTTAGAACAAGACATTAGAATTATATACAGTCCTCTGTAACACACAAATAAAATCTAGCAGTAGTAATGACTGGACACAAGGTTTGAAGATATCTATAATAATATCTGATTTTTACTGGTGACAGAAATCACAGGCACTACTATGATTTTTTGTCTGAACTTCAGTTAGACATAGTATCTCCCCTTTCCTGCTAAGTTTCCAGATACCAGATTAATTATATACATTGCAACGAGAATGAATTTTCACTTCTTAAAAGATTTTTACTCAAAGTGACTCAGTTTACATATCTGAATCTGAAACATCATGGTTACAGATAATAAAGAATTTCAGGTAAAGAGGTTTCACGTATAAGCAATATAATAAATGCCTTATTTATCTCATGCCAGAAACTAGCATGTTCCAACACGCTAGACTCAATCATGTAATTCCAAGTTTCATCCTGAAGAGATAACGAAGGAGAAAGCCATAAGCAAAGTATATATGTGCATCTTCCTGGTTTAACTGTGCTGCTTTTCCCACATAAAAATCTATTAAAAACTTAATTTTGTGACACCGTCCTCAAATGATTTTTACTGTGCCTTTCCTTTTCTCAATAAAACAAGTTTTCGGGCATTTGTTTTGTTGTGGCCAGAAATGTGCTCTTAAGACCCAACTCTGGCTTTGACTAGAGAAAATCTCCTGTTTTGTACACTGGAGTTCAGATTCAGAATAAGCCTGCATTTCGTAAGAGGTTCTGTTGCTACAAAACAAGTTTCCAGAACTTGTTTAACACATAAAGCCTGTACTCTATGCTCTCAAAAGTCATATTTGGCTATCCTTGTACATTTTGTAGATGGGATAAACAGTCAGCACAGGACACAGAGTCACATGAGTTTAACCACCCCAATAATGGAATACCCTCTGTAACATTCCTCTCTATGTTTATTTATCTGCTGAGTCAAAATTTAATAACAATGTGCCAATTAATGGCCTTTGTAAAAAAGACAGCAAAAAAAAAAATCCTTTTATTCACCTGACATTCATGACAACTAGAAAATATATACAATAAGGCATTTGAATTAGGGCTTCAAAGAAGGCACTGGAAAAAAATCTGGATTGAAGAATAACCAGTGAAGAAAGGCCAAGGGTGGCAAGCACAACAGTTTTGCTGGGAAGGACATAATGGGATGAGCTAAGGGAGGATATGAAAAGCAACTAACAAGATTACTCTGGGTGCTGAATGGGAGACAAGCAGGAGGGTCTGTCTGGTGGGAGTAAAGGAAACACATAGGAGAAAGAGAGGAAGAAAAGAAAGAAAATCACATAAGCCATCTTAAGAAACCAAAAGATGAAAAGGTGATATTTGGTGGATGAAGGTAAAAGAAAATGAAGTGTAAATAACTTCTTGACTTCTAGTAATAGATTACTTTCTAATTTATGATTTACCATATTATTACCCTAACACTGATAACCACCTTCAGTTTTCTCCTATACATGGACAAAAAAATGACTTAAGACTACACTTTCCTTGTCTCGTAACAGCAGGATAATCTTAGATAATGAGATCAAAAGTTCTCAGGCCTTTTAACAAAACAGTTTGCCAATTACATGGCCTTGCTAGAAAAATCTTCCAGGAACATGTTATAATCTTGAAAAATAAGGAGATTCCCAGTGAACTTTTGTTGATATGGGCTAAAAATAGTATTCATTAAAAAGAAACAATGAACCTACTATGTTAACATTAAGTAACACTTTTATGGATAACTTGGTGATTGTGAATAGTGCTGCTATGAATATTGGGGTGCATGTATCTTTTCAAATTAGAGTTTTCATCTTTTTTTGGACATATGCCCAGGAGTGGCACTGCTGGATCATATGATTAACTCTATTTTTCCTTTCATAAGGAACATGCCTCAGAAGGTAAAGACTCTGCCTGAAATGCTAGGAGACCCAGGTTTGATCACTGGGTCAGGAATATCCCCTGGAAAAAGAAATGGCAACCCATTCCAGTATTCTTGCCTGTAAAAGTCCATGGACAGAGGAGCCTGGTGGGTTACAGTCCATGGGGTAAGAAAGAGTCGGACACAACTGAGTAAACATTCTATACTGTTCTCCATACACCAGTTTACATTTCCACCAATAGCGTAGAAGAGTTCCCTTTTCTCCACATTCTCTTCAGCATTTATTATCTGCAGACCTTTTGATAGTTTTGGTCAGTGGTCATCATACTTTTGCAAATATTTTTTTACTTGAATTTGTTGCAAAATGTGGTCTGGTGAAGAAAATCTGGTCTGTCACAGATGAACAGTTGGAAAAAGGAGTACTGTAATTCTCCTTCTTTAATACTATACACTAAAACCTCACAGGGTAAACCTCAGTCGGTGTCAACTGTGAAACTATATTAATAAACTTTCAGTACTATTACATTAAAATTCATTGATCTGTCTTGCACTTTGAATGGATCCTTTACATATGCCTGGTTTTTAACATCATGCATTGGTCCTATGGAAAATATTAGTTTCTGAGTCTGGTAGATCTTCCAAATATTTTTAGTACTTATTTCTATTTATTTATTGGCTGCACACAGTCTTTATTTTTTTTTGCACACAGTCTTAGTTGTGGCACACTGGATCGTCAATCTTCACTGTGGCATGTAAACTCTCAGTTATGGCACGGGGGACCTCGTTCTCTCAACAGGGATTGAATTTGGGGCCCCTGCACTGAGAGCATGGGGCCAACAGACCACCAGGGAAGTCCCAGACCTTCCATATACTGACCTGTTTCATTACATACTACTAAAATGTCACATTTACTAGTGCCACCATGATCTCATCAGTAAATACTAGGAAGTCATAAAGCTCAGAGTCAGTAGGTATAGGTTTTCCAAAGTTCTAATTTCCACTAAAGAACTCAAATTTTATCACTGGCAACACTTTGTCAGTTGTTTTCCCTTGAATTGACATGCTCATTTTTATCCATTCCAAGAAAATATCTGACAAATATCCAAGAATGAAGAGCCACAGTTTTTCGGTAATTTTTAAGACTAAAAATGGTGTTCCACAAACAAGGCAGCTAGTTCAGATTGCAACTTATTACATGAATGCTTAACTTTAGATCATGATCAGTATGCAACAGAACTGCTTTATGTATACCTAAAACCACATCTACGTTTGAGTTGAGATTTAATAATTTTTACTTACTTTTTAAAATCAAAGATATTGTGGGACTTCCCTGGTGGTCCAATGGTTAAACCTCTGTGTCCCAATGCAAGGGGCCTGGGATCGATCCCTGTTCAGCGAACTAGATCCTGCATGCAGCAACTAAAGAGCCCACATGCTGCAACTAAGACCCAGCACAGCCAAATAAATAAATATTTTAAAAAACTAAATAAATAAAATCAAGGATACTGTTACATGAAATTTCTATGTTTTTACTGCAAGTGGGTAAATGACACAGAACAGTTACTGCTTTTACTTGTATAGTTTAGCACCACCACCTTGATTTGTGCTAAGGTGCTGGTAGTTTTACTCACTACTATATACCACCAGTGCAAATGTCAACAAAGTAAAAAAGGCAAGTAACATCTAGGAATTATTATGAAAAGAGCTATGATGTCATGAAGGCTTCTGAATGTGTCTCTGGGTCCTCTCCACTTCCCAAGGATTCATGGCTCACATTTTCAGAGCCACTGCTATAGCTACTAAGTTTTCTTGGGTACTCATTACTATGCCACAACTTAAGACTGCCATCACACAGAAACCACATTACTTTTGAAACCATCTCATACTTATGTAATTAAAAACAGTCTAATGCTAAAGCTGTTTTATCTCCCCACTTTCATGAAACATGGAAAACTTTCGGAGCCTGCATTTCAGCCTCTCAGACAGATGTCTATTTTCATTCAAGAGCAGGATGATACAGTGTTGTATTTAAATGCTATTACATACCAAAATTATCTTTTTCTTCTAAGCAAAAAGATAAGTGGTATAAACAGGCAGCAGTGTTCACCATTTTATAAGGAATAGATATTAAAAAGCCAAAAATAAAGTATGATACCATAAAATTTTATATAAGACAATCACAAAGCTAACATGTCTAAAACCAAATCCAGCACAATCCTTTGTGCAGTAAAATATCCATAACTACATAAAAATTCCATTTCTACCCAAATGATGGCATTTAACATTGTTTTATTTATTCTATATTAGTACCATAGTTTAAGGATGTTCTGATGCAAACCCTAGTCATGTTACATAAATCTTAAGAGCAACAACAACAAAGTCCTGATTGACCATTTTCAATCACATAAAGCAGTCATAATACTTTTGTCTTTAGCACTCTTTAGTATATCCAAACTTTTCAAAAGGGATGCTAAGTCAAATACAAATGCTGACTCTTAAAAATTAGTCCCTCAGAATGTTCGCAACCAGTCAAATTTTCATGCAATTGTATCACCAGAAAGTAGATCTTAAAAAATACAAAAGTCAAGAAAATTGTTTCCCTCAAATTGAGTGAATGAGTGAAGTTGCTCAGTCATGTCCGACTTTTGCGACCCCGTGGACTGTAGCCCACCAGGCTCCTCCGTCCATGGGATTCTCCAGGCAGGAATACTGGAGTGGGTTGCCATTTCCTCCTCCAGGGGATCTTCCTGACCCAGGGATTGAACCCAGGTCTCCCACATTGCAGGCAGATGCTTTTACTAACCAACAAATTTTAGTCAATTTGAGAAGGAAAGAAAAAAACTAGATAAAAGGATATCGGTACCACTCTCAACACTAAAAGATAGTAGAGTAACATCCATAAAAGTTTTAGAAAAAGAACAAGCGGCCAACAATCTTATAATAACCCAATGTGTGCTTCTAGAACAGAGATAAAAGTTGAACAGTCTCAAGCAGAGAAATGCAGGCCTCCTGGGTGCTTCTCAGAAGTCTGGCCAACTAAGAGAAAAATTGAAATAAGGAATTCAGAACTATAAGCACCACAGTAAACAGACTGGTGGAGTACTAAATATTCCACTTAACATAACTAGCAAAAATCAGGCTGTGTTTAAGAAGGATAACATTGATTCTGCTGAAAATTAGGAAAGTATGTTTTAAGTAGAGGATGTGGGGGAGATACAGATAAAGGCAGAAAACTTATTTTTCCTTCATAGAAAACTTTATAGAAACTAATATATGTTATCGGAGAAGGCAATGGCACCCCATTTCAGTACTCTTGCCTGGAAAATCCCATGGACGGAGGAGCCTGGTAGGCTGCAGTCCATGGGGTCGCTGAGGGTCAGGCATGAACTGTGCGACTTCACTTTCACTTTTCACTTTCATGCACTGGAGAAGGAAATGGCAACCCACTCCAATGTTCTTGCCTGGAAAATCCCAGGGACGGGGGAGCCTGGTGGGCTGCCGTCTATGGGGTCGAACAGAGTCGGACACAACTGAAGCGACTTAGCAGTTAGCAGTAGCAATGTACGTTATAGTGAAGAAATATTTAACAGAAGTTCATAAAATCTTTTACTTTCCCCTTATTTGCTGCTGCTAAGTTGCTTCAGTAGTGTCCAACTCTGTGCGATCCCTTATTTATTCCCTTTTAAATATAAAATTGATTTTAAAAAAACCACACACAATTACGTAACACCATCTTCTAGAGCTATTTCTAAACAAACATCTGCCCCTTCTTCCTACTTATATGCACCTCTGTTTGGAGTATTATGACTTAATATTAAGCAATGTTTTTTTTCTGATATAGGGCTTGGGGCTATTTAGGGTTTTTAAAATTTATTATTTTATTTTTTTACTTCCAATTTATTTTTTACTCGCCTCCAACTTTACTGAGATACAATTAACATATAATATTGTGTACATTTAAAGTGAACAACATATATGTACTTGATATGTATATATACTGTGAAAAGGTTACCACAATAATACTAGGTAACACATTCAATACCTCACAGACTTCCTTGGTGGTGTGGGGTTAAGAATCCACTTGCCAGCACCAGGGACACAGGCTTGATCCCTGGTTCAGAAGATTCCACATGTTGCGGGCCAACTAAGCCCCATGTGCCGCAACTATTGAAACCTGTGTGCTCTAGAGTCTGCACGCTGCAACTACTAAACCTGTGCTCCACAACAAGAGAAGCCACTGTAATGAGAAGCCCATGCACCACAGGAGAGCGCAGCATGCAGCAACAAAGACCCAGCACAGCCAAAAATTAAAAACACTTCAAATAGTTACAATTTTAAGCAATGTGTGTGAATTTAAGATCTGATTTCCCAGCAACTTTCAAAAATATAGTATCATTAACTACAGTCACCATATTGTACGTCATATCCCCTAAATTTCTTCATTTGACCATATCTCAAATTTTCCAAGAATGACTTTGTTCCTTTTCTCCTATTCTTTTTAATTGTTTCAACTGTTTATCATTTTGTTAAAATTAAATCATTATTCAAAATAACAAAAATAAAACCTCTCCCTATTAGGGAACAAAACCACTGTACTGTTACCAGTAATTCAGGACATCACTTCCCAATACAGTTTCTAGTGGCAATATGAAGAAAACTATATATTTGTTGCTATTTAACACTGCTAAATTAATCTCTCTTTACACCATCCATACATCAACAAGTTAGGTCTTACCTTCAGAGCACACAAAACACCAGCTAACATTAACATGCTCATGATTTCGGCAGCCACGCCTCGGGGTAAAGTGATTAGGGCAGATGATGCTATTGGATGCAAGGATCTTTGACCCAGCAGCCAGGCAAAAGTCATTGGCATGGTATGCCACTGGGCAGCGGACACAGCGCATCAGTCGACCTAAAAATACAAGAAGCCAAAAAACCAGGGAGAGACAAAAGAAAAAGAGATTAAGTATAAAAGCAATGTTATTCAAGTCTATTTGCTAGCACTGGGAAAATGACATATATAAATGGAAGCACTACTAGGTCAAGAGATCTTAAATACCCAATGAAAAAGCTGAGATGGAAACCATACAATAAACAGCCTTGAGGAGTCAAAGACACCACAACAGTAAGCAAGCCTGCCTCAGCAAGGATAAGCTCTACTCAAACCACTGTCCTGACTCTTTGGAAACTGGAATCAGCTGCAGACTAAACGGTGGTGGTATGTGTGTATACGGTCAGACTAAAAGACCAGATGGTAGAAACATTAATGGCTGCTTGCGTTGACTTTTACTCTGTGATTATTTTAGATGAATGAACCTCTCTACCTCAAACCCACTTGAGATATATCTTCTAACATACTTTACCAACTAAAAACCATTACCGGGCCACCTGAATGCAATCTGCAATAGCAACTGAAAAGGGCAAAGTAGCTGATGGTTAAACTGCAATTTTGGTCAAGAACATTACTGTATCTACAGGGCCAGGAATCATGTTAATCATCTTACAGAAGGTACTGCCACTCTGCTTAAAAGAACAGCCAACACTGCTGCATGTTTCCTGCTCAATCCCCATAGGCAGAAGGGAGGCTCTTTGGCCAAAGAAGGATTTAATAGTAGAGACACTGTATTTGACTTTCAGTGAAATCAGTAAGAGACCCACTATTACTAAGCAGAAAGAATCTAGAAACTTGAGTTTACCTGTGCCCACATGCAGTTTGGAAAGCTCAGCTCTCAGCCTAACTATGACAGACGAAAAAATTTTCAGGATAGGAATTTCCATTTTCAAAAATTAAACCAATCAGCACAAAACAAATTCTTCCCTATATCATGTCTGAATGATATCACATCTGGTAGCCACAGATACGGGGCCCACAGGAGAAGAATACATTTTGTTCTAATGGAGGAGGATACCCACCAGAGGGAATTCCCTACCAGTCCAGTGGTTAGGACACTGCACGTTCACTCCCCAGGGCACACGATCAATCCCTGGTTGGGAAACTAAGATCCCACAAGCTGCATGGTGCAGTCAAAAAATGTAAGATATCCAGCAGAACACCTTTACAAACTAAACGTCACTTGAGTTCCCAGTATTGGAGCAGATAAAAATTCACCTGCCAATGCAAGGGAAAGATTTGATCCCTAGTTCTGGGAAGATTCTAAATGGCAGGGAACAACTAAGCCCACGTTCCACAACTCCTGAGGCTGCACTCTGGCGGATGTGAGCTGCAAGCACTGAGCCCATGCGCCACAACTGCAGACACCCATGCTCCTAGAGCCTGGGCTCTGCAACAAGAGAGGCCACCGCAATGGGAAGCCTGCGCACTGAAATGCCTAGAGGTTCTGTGCAAAGCCAACAGAGACCCAGCACAGCCATGAACATATAAACAGTTTAAAGCTGCTACCTAATGCCAGGGCTCTGTAAAGCACACGTAAAAATGTGGTGGCTGCTAGACTTGTCTATTACTCTCTGACCTCTCACGGTAAATGCTGGTATGCTAACAAAAGCTAGACGCCATGAAGATAGATAATAGATTCCATCTGGAAACATCCACTGCCAGTGAAGCTGAGGTTCTGTAATTAGATTGGCCCACACAAGAAACACATACCTTTAGAGGCAGAAACACTGGCTGGATTGGCAGCGTGACAGGTAGTACATATGTGGAGGGAACACCGGAAGCCCTTGTTTTGCATCACAGTGGGTGGGTACTTCTGGACGCACTCTTCATGGTAAAACTTTCCACATAAGGGCAGAAGGCACCTTTTCACATCTTCCCCACTCTGCTTGCATACAAAACAGGTATGTATTCCTGGGAAACAGAAAAAAACAAATTAATAAAAAACACGAGGATTCACTCAGTGTTAACCCATTAGGTGGAGAGTTAGTGAGCATGAACTTCCAGCATGGGGTGGGGATGGAAGGTTGCCACACCATAAATTCTAGCATGGGATGGGGGTGGGAAGTTGCCCACACCACAAAGCAACTCGGACACCAGCTGGTATCCTACAGTTCAACTCAATTTTGACACTATCAACTTGGAGGTAATATCAGATTCCACAGGTTAAGTAAGGGTTCAGTCCTGTAACACTGTCCTCCACATCCACTCTTTCAGATACCAGTTTTAAGACAAGGTTGTCATCTGTACTTCTGACCAACTGGCTATAAATCAACTGCTGGGTTCGATTATCTTGCTCTAGTGGCTCATAGAACTCAGAGAATCATTTTACTTACTAGATCATCAGTTTTCTAAAGGATATAATTCAGGAACAGCTAGATAAAAGAAATACACAGAATAAAGTATGGGGAAAGGGCTCAGAGCTTCCAGGCTCTCTCTAAGCATGTCACATTCCCCTAATCTCTATGTGTTCACCAACCCAGAAGCTCTCCAAACCCCATGCTTTTGAGGTTCAATGGAGGCCACATTACTTAGGCATGATTGATTAGATCACAGGCAACTGAGGACTAATCCAACCTCTAGCACTCTCCCCTCCAAAAAGGTCAGGGGGAGATGAATCCCTTTAATTATATGATTGGCTCTCCTGGCAATCAGCTCCCATACTTTAGGGAGATCCAAAAGTCATCTCATTAACATTAAAAAAAAAAAAAAAAAGGAAAACATCTTTATAGCTCTCATCACTTAGGAAATTTCAAGTGTTTCAGGACCTCTGTACCAGAAACTGGACAAAGATCACATATGTATTTATTTAAAATCATAATATCACTGTAAAGAACATTATAAGACTGGTCAGGATGACAACATGAACCCACTGAACAATCTTAGTGTTACTATTAAGTAGAAATTTTAATACATGCTTGCTGATGTGATATAATAGGAAGTATACAGCCCCCACAAAGTACTCTTGCCAAAAGAAAGCTGACCTCATCTAACCCAGTCTCCAGATCTAACTACAAGTTTCTGGGAAATATGGAGGATAGATGAACAAATTAAAAGGATATATTAAAGATATATCAACCAAATTTAGAATATGGAAAACTCAGCAGACAAATGATCACTGTTCCAAGAAATAAAGAATACTAAAACAGTGGGTGAGGGGCCCCTCAAATATGTGCAGTTATTTGGATCCAGCTATAAGGTTTGTCATGTAGGGGTGACAGGTAAGGCATGGTTTAGCACAGGTGCATGCTAAGCACTGAAAATGGGACTAGCCCAAACTGAGATCTGTAGTCAGTGTCGATACACACTGGAGCTTGAAGACCTGGCAAGTAAAAAAGAATGGAAAAAATTTCAGTCATTTTCATATTAACACATTATTGACTGGAGACAATGTAACACCATGGGCATTACCTTCTGCAAAAATCCCCCAGTCAGTAATGTGTTAATTATATGCAGATACATTTTTAATATACTGGACTAAGTAAAACATATACTTCTCTTGTGGAAAAAAAGAAAAAAAATCGGGTGAGGGGAATGGTACTGTTGTAGACTAAGAGAAATTCAAGAGATGAATTTTTTTATTAAAAAATAAAATACAGGGACTTTATTTGGATTTCGATTCAAAACAACACTATAGAACAATATATTCAAAGACAAAGTGGGAAAATCTGAAAGTGGGACTGAGTAGCTGAAGACACACAGGAGTTACTATTTATACTGGATATTATTTAAGTTTTAAAAAAATATGCTAGTTTAATATATTTTGAGTAAAATGAGGCCAAAAGTTGTAATTACTGAAGCTAAGTGATGAGTACATTCAATCTTTTTACCTTCATCTTTTATAGTTTTCTCTCTACTTCTGTTATGTGTGAGGAATTCTGTAATGAAAAATTTAGACAGAAAAAAAAAAAAATCTACCTCTCTCTGAGAAGCAGTATGATATAAAGGAAACAGTCCAGGTTTGAGAGGCAAGACAGACTTGAACTTGAAGCCTGCTTGTGGCACTTGCTGGAAATAGAAACATATTAAAATTACGTACTTAAGATCTTTATAGGGATATCACCCAACTAATAACGATTTTATGAAAAAATCTAAATAAGTATTTGAAAAGAAGCTTTCTACTTGCCTGATGTTGAATAACTGGCAGCCAATATTGAAGAGGAGTAACCTAAGTTATGGTGTGTTTATCCTACTACAGGAAAACAGGGTGAGCCAAATAAGAAATGACTCCTTTATGCTTACTCTATTCACCTTTACTAAAACTAGGGTAAAATTTTCTGCATTCAAAAATAATAACCTTGGATTTCCCTATGGTCCAGTGGTTAAGAATCTGCCTGCCAATTCAAGAGGCATAGATTCGATCCCTGGTCCGTAAGATTCCACATAATGCAGGCCAACTAAGCCCGTGCTCTATAGCCGGAGAGCTGCAACTGCTGAAGCCCACAGGCCCTAGAGTCTGAGTTCTACAATAAGAGGAATCATGGCAAGGAGAAGCCCACGCACCACACCCAGACGCCCATTCGTACCAACCAGACAAAGCCTACACGCAGCAACGAAGATCCAGAGCAGACAATAACAGATAAATAAATAAGTAAAACAACTCTCTTACATCACATAATACATAAAAAACTTAATTCAACGTAGACTATAGACCTAAATGTGAAACCTAAAATCATAAAACTTTCCAGAACAAAATCTTTTCAACACTGTTTAGCAAGATTTCTTAACCAAAAAAAGAAAAAAGATTTAATCAGTCAATTAAAACAAAAATTTGATAAACTAACCTCAACATTAAAGAAAAAACCAAACCCAATTTTTAAAAAGCTTTGAGCACTCTTTCTTCCTCAAGACAGAAAACTAAGCACATAAAAAGATGTGCAATATCATCCATCATGAAATGCACATTTTAATGAAATACCACTACTCATCATCAAATGGCTAAATAAAAAAGATTGACACTACCAAGTGTTGACGAAGATATGGCAGAATTAAAACCATTGCTGATGTGAAGCAAAATGGTACAAGGACTGAATGTTTCTTAAAAACTAAAGCTGACAAAAAAAAAAAAAAGTAAAGCTGACCATATAAACCACCATTCTGCTCTTAGATAAATATACAACAAAATGCATCCATTCAAAGGATACATAGTGCTTTGTTTAAAATAGCCCGACCTGAGAACTATCAAAAGGTACATCAATAGATGAGTGGATAAACAAACTGCTATATCCAAACAATGGAATACCACTGGCAATAAAAAGGAATGAATTCTCAATACTTACACCAATGTTGTTGACTCTCAAGATAACTATACAGAGGGATGGTTTCAAAGGTGTGTACACACACACACACACACACACACACAAAGAACTTATCAAAATGTAAACTTTGTGTAGTTTACTATATACCAATTAAACCTCAATAACACTATTTTAAGGAAGAATGAATTACTGATACATACATCAACACAGATGAGTCTCATTATGGTGAGCTGGACACAAACTCTAAAAAAAGGTAAATCTAATGTGTTATGAACAGAAAGCAGATCACTGTTTAACCTGAAATTGATGACGGGGGTGAAGGAGTGAGGTGCAAAAAGACTGGATCTGATCACAAGGAAACTTTCTGGCATCATGGTAATGTTCTAAATCTTCACTGTCGTCATGGTTGCACGGGTGTATACATTTTATCAAACATGTATTTAAAAGAAGCACATTTTATAGTAGGCAAATTGAACTTCAATAAAGATGACTTTTAGCTAGCACACGATCCTGCAATCCCATTCCTGGGCATTATCCAGAGAAAAACAAGGTTCAAAAGGATACAGGAACCCCAGTGTTCACTGCAGCACTGTTACAAGTCAAGATATGGAATCAACCTAAATGTCTATAGACAAACAGATAAAGAAGATGCGGTACCTATAAAAAAAGGAATATTACTCAACTGTTAAAAAAAGAACAAAACACTGCCATTTGCAGCAACATGGATGGACCTAGAGATTGTCATACTGAGGAAACTAAGGAAGACAGAGACAAACAAATACAGTATGACAGTGTTTATACACAGAATCTTCAAAAAACAATACAAGTGAATTTATTTACAAAACAGACTCTTAGACTTAAGAGGAAAAAAAACTTATGGTTACCAGCAGGGTAGGGATAGAGTTTGAGATAGACACGTATAGAGTGAAATCTGAAATACATAACCAACAAGGACCTACTGTATAGTATAAGGAGCCCTGCTCAACATTATGTAACAACCTAAATGGGAAAAGAATTTTTAAAAAATAGATACAAGTGAATCACTGTGTTGTACAACACAACATTCTAGGTCAACACAACACTGTTAGTCAACTATACTCCAATATAAAAAGGAAAGTTAAAACAAAATAATTAAAAAAAAGATCTTTCTAACGGTGCAAACTGATCAAAAGCCCAACTGTGCAGAAGGCAAAATTACCCCACAACTATCTTGTATTCCAATTTTTGTTCCTATCCTGCTGAAAGTGGTAGCAGAAAGATGAAACAACTCAATCTGACATAGCCATCTACTTACAGACACCAGTTAATTCTCTTATTTTCTACAAGGGCTAGTCTAAGCCTACACTCTTTCCTTCAAGTTGCAAAGTTACAAAACCTCCCCCACCACTCTCACCATGTCAAGGAAAATGTCTGTCTTCCTCATAATTACATGGTACATTCCTCTTTAATCTTTTCATCTCCTCAAGACTATCCTCTCCTGTCTCTGACTGTACTCCATCAATAATTTCCCCTCTTATTATGGAAATTTATTTCCCTACACAATTCTCAACCTTCATTCTACTAAAGATGTTCTTCCTCCTGACCCTAAAACATCCTACCTTCAGCTCTTTTTCCCAATGAAGTTAAGCTTCTGTAACACATAGTGTACACTGCTACCCATTCATTCATCTTTCAGTCTGGTTCAGTAAGGCACTCTCTCTTGCTTCCAAAAACAGATCTCCTTTTCACTCTAGAACCTCCTTGGTCTATCTGACACGTCTGCTTCTCTACGGCTATTCTTTGTTGACTAGCTCCTCAGTACCTACATTTAAGTGGGTATCCCCAGGCACTATTATTGGCCCTCTTCTCAATATGACAGATGCTTTCTATTTGCACAGCATCGTGCACACCTGCAGTTTTAATGACGTATAAGATCTTTATTGTCAGCCCTACTTTCTTACTATTTTCATACTATGACATCTCATAATGCTGAAAAAAGAGCAATCTCTTTAGCACAGCTGTGAGGTCTCACCTGACCACTTCTAGTTACTGACCCGATATACATATATATCTTGTAACTCTCACAAAACAGCTCTTTCTCATTTTTTTGTTAAACAATTTGTGCACTTTCTTAATTATATGTTAATAAAATTGTTTAATTTCACAAATAATCATGAAGTGAATACATTTCTTACCAGTCAGATCAAGAAACATAAAATATCATCAGTAACCCAGAAGTCCTCCTCATCACTACCTATGCCTCGCCTCCTCCCTAAAATACCTAGAACTCCAAACATACTGAACTATGCTATCTATTCCCCAAATAGTTTACACTTTCTTTACTGGACCTTCCATCCTTCTCCTCCACAGACCAATTTCTACTTCTCTCTTAAGGCCAAACTAAGATACCTTCTTCTCTGGCACTAGTGCATCTTCGTTCACACAGCACTTTAATGTTCACAACACTTTTTGCATTACGTTATGCTATACATTCATTTTCCACTTTGAGTTCTTTGGAGGGCAAAGACCACACAGCACCTATCTCTGTGTCTGTAGGAATTAGTTAAGTATTACCACAAAAAAGTGTCTCTAATAAACAATTTTTTCCTACAAAACTTAAAGCTCAAAACTTCCTTGGAAGAAGACCTATCTACTTTACCTGTGCGACATTCATTGCAGATAAACTTTCCTCTGGGCATTTCAGTTAATCCAAGGCACTCCAAGTGGAAAGCCCCACAGCACTGAGCCTCACATAATAGCAGCTCACCCAGTTTCTCACAGTTCTGTTAGGAAAAAGAAAACAGATCTTTCTATAGAGAAAGGTTTTAAAAATCCCAAGCAGAAAGTCTTCATTAAAGCAAAAATTAAGAAGCAGCTCTGGCAGAAACAAAAAATACCACCATTCATTCAGCTACTATTTAATTACCTCCTTTATGCCAGGAACAAGGTCCTGGCTCCCATCATTCTTATATTCTAAGGATATGAAGATATAAGTAAATGAATAAACAAAAATATCAGAAAATAAGTATCTGAGTAGAATTCAAATAGAAAATTTGGACTGAGTGGTTAGGATTGGCCTCTTAGACTGGGCTCTAAATGACAAGTCAGCCATGTGATATGAAGGGACCAAGATGGCAGAAAGTACAGAAAGCCCACAGATAGGAAAAACCATTGCATGCTATGAATCACAAAGTCAACATCACTGGACAAAAGCAAACAAAAGTTAGAAGTGGTAGAAATGAGAAAAAGACAAACAAGAGTCAGGCTGTGTGGCCTTATAGATTATTGCACAGTTTCAGATTTTATTACAATTACAAAGGTGTGTCATTATAATGAGAGCTATACCAAGGGAAGGTTGAAGTTGGGTATTTATCCAAGCACAGGTCCCTATGATTACATGAAAAATGAACTGAAGAGGGGAAGCAGAGATAATCAAAGAGGCTACTGCAATCATTCAAGCACGGAATACTGCCCAGTTGGATTGGGGTCACAACAGTCCAGAAGGGCTCTCTGGTTGACATCTGAACAACCCTTGAGATACATCAAGAACCATATGAGAGAGATCACCTTTCTAAATTAAGCTCATCTAAAACAGGGTGTGAATGATAACAGAATCTTAGGAAATAAAAATCTGACTTTGTTGCTTTGAAAACATTTAAAGAGTTATGAAAACTCTGGAAATTCCCAATATTTGTTACACCTCTAAATATTTTCCCACATAGTGATTTTCTACTTGTTCTCCTATAGTAATATCAGCAGAAAAATGCTAAAAATGAGAAAAGTCTTATACTTATTCTGTAAGACAAGAAAAGGTGAAAGATGGCTAGGCAAGGCTAATACTTTCAAGAACCTAAAGAAACAGAACAGGTGTTGGCCATCTAACATCAAAGTTTAAATAAGCAAGCAAGGAGAAAAGCTTTGGGAATAAAGGGCCAGAGGCAGCCAGGAATTAAGAGGGGGACTGCAAAAGATCCTGAGCCAGAATCACGTTTGGCCCTCCCATCATCTACTATTCATACAAATCCACCTTCATCACTCAAACAGGAAAACTTCAAGTATACTATGTACTGAAGAATAAATTTTTCAAATTAACCAGATATTACAGACTAATCCTTTAATTGGGATGACCATGTAATTCATCTTTCCAACTGGGACACCAGAACATGAAAGAAAGTGCTGTCAATAAAGAAAGTATACAAGCACAGCAGACTGAAACAAAGACTGATCCAAACAATCCAGGACCACAGGGTTATGACACCTTATATTATATGACAGTTTTGATGGGTTTAAGTCTCTGAGGACTAACACTAGAAGCAGGACTGAATATCATCAACAAGAGACAAACTGAGTTGAAATTATATTGGCCATAATAACAATATTTTATACCTGGAGTAATTTTATTTTTTAGAAGTTTCAATGAGGGAAAAAGACACGAATATTTTCAACTTTCTATATGTAAGTTTTAATGCATTTATAAGGATAAATTAATACTGTGAAAACAGAATATAACCAAAGCATCCATTTAATTGACTCTATTCCCAAGTAAGATAAAGGCATTTGACATTATAGGGTCACATTTCACAGAAAAGCAAGATAACATAGCAGTTAAGGCTCAAAACCCAGATTGCCTGGGTTTGAATCCTGGCTCCACAAAGTGACTACAAGCAAGTCATTTAACACCTGGTGCCTCAATTTCCTTATACAGTGTATTAAAAAGCAAAGACATCACTTTGCCAACAAAGGTCCATATAGTCAAAGCTATGGTCTTTCCAGTAGTCATGTACAGATGTGAGAGCTGGACCATAAAGAAGGCTGAGGGCTAAAGAATTGATGCTTTTGAATTATGGTGCCAGAGAAGACTTTTCAGACTCCCTTGGACTGCAAGGACTCAATCCTACAAAAAATCTACCCTGAATATTCACTGAACTACTGATGCTGAAGCTCCAATACTTTGACCATTTGATGTGAAGAGCTGACTCACTGGAAAAGATTCTGATGCTGGGGAAGACTGAAGGCAAAAAGAGAAGAGGGCAGCAGAGGAAGAGATGGTTGGATGGCATCGCTGATTCAATGGACATGAATCTAAGCAAACTCTGGGAGACAGTGAAGGATACTGCAGCCTGTATGCTACAGTTCATGGGGTTGGAAATAGTTGGAGATGGCGTGGCAACTGAACAACAAAAATGATGATAATAAAATCTTATATGAGATTGTTATGATACCTAAATGATGCAGAATTCAAATAGTGAACGTAAAGACACAACATATAATAAAAACGCTGTATGCTTATTAAATAGACAGAAAAATACAAACAGTAGGTTCACTAAAGTAGTAATAACTACTTAAGCAAACAAAACAAAACAGACCAAGAAAATCTCGAAGTGAAAATTCTCCTTGAAAAATTCCCTAGAAACCCAAAGATTCTTACACCATGAGAGGTGCAGCAAAAATTACCTCTGGCTGAGCAACCACAGATTCTCTGCCATCTCAGATTTAACTTTAGGTTATCTACCCAGGGACAACACTATTTCATTTCTCCTTTTGTGGGGAGAGAGCAGAGTTAAAGCCTTAAGGAAGACAAGTAATTCCAACAGAATCATCGCAGGAAATTTTTATTCTAACCATGACTAAGTCATCAAGAGATGGGAGACAACGATTTCTCTTAAAAGATAAGCATGCAATCAAAATGCAAGTCGGCAAACATTCTCTACCTGACAGACATTCTCCTTGAGTGCAGCTCCACCTCCTCGCTCCCCCTGCAGTTTTTTAGATGCAGGCATTCCATGGTCGTTTTCTACACCCTCCTCCATAGTGTCCTTGGGGCTTGCAGCTGTCCTGTGTGTCATCAGTTCTCCCTTGCAGAGAAAAAAATAACATCCCACATCTGTATTATTGATGTCTCCGCCATCTGACCCCCTCCCTCTGGGCTGCTATTTGTCTATCCATTAAGCACTTACAGATGTTCAGCCAATCACGCGGGCGGACTGCATGCAATGTTAGTTCTAACCCTGCTGTGATTGGGCGGGTAGTGGGCGCCTCATGCCCTGCCACTAACTGCTCTGAGGCTGTTCCACTGGAACTTTTTGAGCTGTTCCATTTTAAGGTTTCACTAAGGGAGAGAAAACATTCTTAAGTTTATTTGATTACTTATTTGTCCTTCCAAGATCAGTATTTCCTAAATAATGCCCCCCTTGGGCATTCTATTCATATTGTCCTGGAAAGAAATGCTCTGCACCATAATGTATGATGCTGACCTGACTTGTTCTAATTCTCTCTTAACCTGAATTGGAAAGTAAGGGATAGCATCAATGACTTCAGTGATGCTCTGTAATGAAATGGCTTTAAACTTCTGTTTCCTAAAAGTCACCGGTTACAAACATTACTCTAAATTAAGTAGTTGGTGGTTTCAATATATAAGCAAATGAGTTTTTCCCTTAACTGTAGCAGTCTCAACGTTTAAAGGGCAATATCCAAGTTCATTTGGATCATGTATTTTCTTGGTATTGGTGCTCTCTGGTTTTAGAACAATTTTACTTCATGATGAAACAAATTATGTATTTCATCTGACATTTAGAGCATGAGGTGTGATCTTTTAAAAAGGTCATGCCCACAGGTACTATATGTATTTTGACTTACTTCTACTAGAATCAGGTTCTCCTTTTCTCCAGTATTCCTTGTCACTACTAGCAGTTTCAATAAAATACTATTTTCAGGTAAACTCAAGGGAAAGAGGGGTATGGACTCTATTGTGAAAAGAAGCTTCACTATGAAAGGTCAAAAGATGAGGAACTGAGTAATACCTCAGAGTTTGGAGTTTCTTTTGATGAGGTGTCATTTCTCACTTTTTTACAATGCACCTTGGCTGTAGCATGCCTCTGTCGTTTTCGCTTCCTTGGTCTATCAAACAGCTTGGCAGTGCCTAGGACAGGACAATAGGTGTTACCTAATGGCTGATAATGTACATGACTAAGAACTTCTAACCTCGACTAAAGGTACTTCCTAGAATAATGGAATGTCAAGAGTGAAAACAACCTTAATTTTAATTCTCTGACTTTGTAGATGAGGAAAACAGGGGAAGATAAAAAAAAAAAGAGACTTACCCATTAGTATATATGTAGTTGGGGAAATGGCTATACACATACATATATATGTATGTATGAAGTGAAGTCACTCAGTCATGTCGGACTCTTTGCAACCCCATGGACTGTAGCCTACCAGGTTCCCCATCCATTGGATTTTCCTGGCAAGAGTACTGGAGTGGATTGCCATTTCCTTCTCCAGAGGATCTTCCTGACCCAGGGATCAAACCCGGGTCTCCCACATTGTAGGCAGATGCTTTAGCATCTGAGGTACCAGGGAAGTATGTATGTATGGGTATATATATATATATGTTCTGTTTCATACAGATTAAACAGTAAATGTATAGATTATTAAAGCAATTTCATTTTATGTGATTGATATGAAAGATTTTCTAGTTCCAGAAAGGACTTTAATATCGTTCAGATAGGGAGGAAATGCATTTAGTAGTCAGGTAAAGATAACTAAAGATAACTAAAACCAGGCCTCCAAGATTAAAGACAATAAAGTATATCACTCTCTGACTTAAGGATTTAGATAAAAAACTGAAATACATAAGATCTGGCTTACAGGAGGAGAGACGAACACCTCCCTACCCCAATCAATACATCTATCAGCCAAACAGATATATTCATGCAGCGGTATTATAATCTTGAACATCCAACAGTATAAAATAAATGCCTAGTCTGACATATTGTGAAAATGGTCTAGATTCTCCTTCAATTTATATTCTACATAGTTCCACTTTCTGTTATAGAAACATTAGGAGGACTCTAAAGAGGTATTTTGTAAAATGTTCCGGGATATTTAGGCTAGATATCAACACGAAGGCGGGACTTTGGAAGACTGCTTTAGGGTTCTCTTCTTGAACTGCCTGATCGAGACGGAGAAGCTCTGCTATCAAAGCAGCTGACAGACTAAGACTAAAAAGGAAGAGTCAATATGGTGGCAGAATAAAGGTTCAAATTTCTGACAAATTAAAACACTTAGATGAAACTTACAAAGGATTATGTACAGGCAGTAGGTTTTACAAAAAGCTTAAGTACAAGTGTATATGGGAAGAGCTGATATCATTTTGAAAGTACTTTTTGTTATTTAAATCAAACAAACAAATTTACCACCCTATATAACTATATAACTGCATACAGGGTTAAAATAAGTTAATATACCACTATACTTACTTGCTGAAAAACTTAATAATCACAGATCACATTTACAGAAGTGTACACTGAAGACCACAAAAAATATAATCTCCCCATAATACCTTTTGCTGATAGACCATATCTGATGTACCGTGCTCAAATATAGGCTAATATTTCAGGAATGACACATTAGTACCTGGCACTGGCAGACAACATGATCAAAGGGGCAGAAAGAATTCGAATGGAGAAAAAAGAAAATACAGAGCAGATAGCGAGACAGTAGTGCGGCAATAAATTTGGTCAGATTTGAACATCCCGACTCTGCCAGCCTCTTTCATCTTCATGTTTCTTCTACAAATAGGGATAATATAGATAATATCCCAATTCTTGAACTGCTTTAGACTGATTAAAGGTAACAGTCCTTAAGCAAAAAATGTGGTAGATACTGTAACTGTTCTTATTTCATCTGTTATTAAACGAAGCGCTGTCAATTCTTCCTGTGGGCAGAAACAAGGTGACCAAGCACAAGTTCCAGGAAATAGATTTAAATTTAATCCAGAAGATTCCCAAGGCCTTAGGATGCAACTATAATAGACTAGGCTCAAATGTTTAAACTCTTCTCTGACCAAGGTCACAGGTGTGATAAAAGAATACAAGACCATGAAAGACTTAAGATGATTTGCAATTTCCCCTTAACTCAAATTCTCTATTTCTATTCCACAGAAATAAAAACTGAATCAAAGCCAAGAAAGTAATGAATGATGCAGTACAGAGAATTATCTAATAAGAATAGGAACTGATTTTTCTCTGCTATTCTTAACATTTCCTTAATGCTAATATAATTCTAATAACATTTAACTAATTTCAGCATAAAGATGGAAATGAATCAATACAATTTCCTAGTGTTATTTGAAGCACATATTGAGCAAACAAGTCTTAGAACTTGCAATCTCACTGTTCTCACTTAGCCGACTTCACAGTTATTTCTGTAATCCATTTTTTAAATCTCAAGATACTCACCTCCACCAAACTCTTTAGAACGAGGTGCAACACACGATTCATTAATGTCATTCTCCAAGTGACCAGCTTCATAACACTGTAAATAAGTAAGATGCATCGTGTTTTACACAGGAGTAGACATTAAATCCTTTACATTATATGCCAAAAGTTGGACTGCCTATTGACATAGATATAGAATCTTAGCTATTTTGGACAATTAAAGGAACAGTACAACAATAAAGAAACTTTGTGACGGAAAGCATCAGATTTTTTTAATCCTCTAAAACTCAAGAACACCACATGGGGCAGATAGGCACTGGGCAGGCAGGAGGCGCGCGCGCACACACACAGGACACTGGCATACTCAAGAGATTTCCAGTGTATAGAGCATATACAAAACACTGTTCTCATTGAAGTAGGAGTGAAAAAGTATGTGGTCATATACCCACCAGCTCAATTCTATTCCATGCCACCCTGTATTTAAAATCTACCTTCCTAATATTATACTTACGGCCAATGGATTTTACAGAGACTTATTTACTTGGTGAAATCTAAACATAAAAAGTTTGTATCATGGAAAGTATTTCTAATTCAAGTTGCTATCCATTAACAAATATAAATTAAAACAACATGGAAACTAAAAACAAAACACTTAAAATATTGTGAATTCCCTGGCAGTCTAGCAGTTGGGACTCCACGCTTTCACTGCCAAGGGTCCCTGGTTGGGGAAGTATTAATAGGATTCCACAAGCCATGCACCATGGCCAAAAAAAAGCCAACCTTAAACATCAAGAATAATTTACTACACATTTTATTCCCCTACTACTAATGCCTGTATCAATTAGTTCTATTCCAAGAAAATGTCTTCTCCTACAAGAATAATATTCTTCATCATGACTGTAAAAATTTAGTGGCCACAAAAGCAAATTTAACAGATGCTATTCTTGCTATGAAGTTCCCAGAGTTTGAGGTCAAAACAACATAAAATGCGGCTGTGAATTTCTGAATGCTTCTTATATACATTAATAAACTATAAGAATATAACTTTCCTCATGTTCAGTGTAGATCAGTCTTATAAAGTCAAATAAAATCAAAGAGCTAATGTTAGGTATCTAGTTAAATCGAACAAAACACCAGTAGAGAAACACACAAAATAGATTACATAATATAAAGAAAACTACCATTTATATTACTTTGATAACTAATTCATACTTCATTGTTTAACACTAACCCAAAAGTTATGGGACAAAAAAAAATCAGAATGTTCCCAAAACTATAGTCAGAGAATAATACAGAAAATATTCTAATGTCTGATATCAACAACTTTGTTAAGTTAAAATAGAAATAACAAGGTACATACACACAAATCACACTATGTGAATAAAAACCATCTGCTCTGCTTGTAATAAAAAAGACCACAGAACTCTGTAAGTGCCTTGGAGGGTACATGGAAGATTCCATTAATTTATTTTATGTGTAGCCTGGTGTGGATATGTATTAAGTCAGTGCACTCTTAAAGTACCAGTACCGCAACAGACTACCTCTTTCTCTGAAGCCACCGACTGATCCATTTATAGGAAAGATGTGGCCTGCCTGTTAACCCATGACAAAGTCCCAAGACTGAGCTGAATCATGGTTTCAACCTGATGGTTTCAAAATACAGTTTGGAGTGGCCAGGAATTTAACTGTGAAGTTGACTAGGTCAGACAGTAGAATTGACTTAGAGGTAACTTTTCTCCAGAGTCTGGGTCTAACCATCACCAACAATTCTCGTTTTTACTTGTTCTAGCACCAAATCTGATTCTCATCTCCCTACCAAAAAACTAAAAATGCAACAGTGACAGGGACATTAATTATATTTAATGCTTAAAGAAACCAAAAATATGTAAGAGAATTGGATAGCAATAGAGATTTTTAACTGATGGTACTAAAACAACTGGATATGCACTTTAAAACTCCATCTCAAAAAATGAAGATCTACCCTGGAGAAAGAAATGGCAACCCACTCCAGTATTCCTGCCTGGGAAATCCCAAGGAGAGACGAGCCTGGTGGGCTACAGTTCATGGTGTTGCAAAGAACTGGACATGACTCAGGGACTAAACAACAACAACTTCAAACAAAATGACCTCATGCCACGGGGAGGAAGACGGACGTCTACAAGCCACAGAGAGAGGCCTTAGAAGAAAGGAATTCTGCTGAAACCTTGATCCCAGACTCTGGCCGCCAGAGTTGTGCAAAAATTAATGTTGTGTGAGCCGCCTGGCCTGTGTTGCTTTGTCATGGCAGCCAAACTAATACAAGTATTATCTCTTATTCTTCACTCTTCACAGAAATTTATCGAATAGTCATTAATCATTTTTTTAAAAAAAACGAATATCTACACATAAAATCAAAATCATAAAATCTCTAATGAAATCACAACAAGTACATCTTTGTGTCGATGTGGTAAGAAAAGATTTCTTGAAATAAACACAAAATATAAATCATTAAAAAAACTTTAAAAATTCCTTTTCATGAAAGATACAACTTAAAAATGAACAGGCAACCATCAGACTGGGAAAAAATATTTACAGTATATATACCTGACAACAGACTCATATTCCAAATACAAAAAGTACTCCTAAAAAGGCAACTATAAAAAAGCTGAACAGCCCAACCAAAAATATGTGTGCTTGAATAGTTGTTTGATAAGATATAGGAATGGTCAGTGAGCACATAACAAGGGGCTCAAAATCATTAGTCGCTAGAGAATACAAATTAAAACCATAATTAGGTATCATTTCATATCCACTACAATGGCTAAATTTTAAAAAGACCAGTAAACAAAATGCTATTAAAGATGTGGAGCAACTAGAACTTTGATATATCACTGCTGAGAATGTGAAGTTGTACAAGCACTTTCGAGAAGTGTTTGGCATTTTCTTTAAAAGGAAAACATTAATGAGTCAGCATTCCCAACCCTAAGTATTTACAAAACCAAGAAAAACGAAAATATGTGTACACAAAAAGATTCTGAGTATATTCATACCAGCCTTAAAATTAATAGACCCAAAATGAAAACACAAATGTACCTCAACAGGAAAAAAGACAAGCAAACTACTTGAACTACTACTCAGCAATAAAAGGAAGTGAACTACTGAAACAGCAACTTTGTGGATGGATCTCAAATATGTGTCTTGAATAAAAGTAGCCAGCTAACAAAAACAAAACAAAATATATGACATTTAAGAACAAGCAAAACTGGATTTCCCTGATGGTCTGGTGGTTAAGAATCTGCCTGCTAATGTAGGGGACACAAATTCAATCTCTGCTCCAGAAAGATTCCATAGGCCAAGAGGCCCATTTGCAACAACTATTGAGGCTGCAATCTGCAACTATGGAAGTCCATGCATTCGAGAGCCCATATTCTGCCACAAGAGAAGCCATCACAAGATGCCTACACACCGCAACCAGAGAAAGCCCACCTGCAGCAATGACAACCCAGCGCAACCAAAACTTAAAAAAAAGAAAGAACAAGCAAAACTAATCTATGGTAACAGAAGTTAGAAAGTTTTGCCTCTGGAAGAGATGAGAATGGATAATTAATGAAAGGGGGCACAAGAGAACTTCTGGGGGTAGTGGATTTATATAGCATACTTAGTTTGGCTGGTACTTATTACATGGTATAAACAACTGTCTATCAATTGGCATCAAACAATTAAGATCTGTGCATTTTATTGGTGTAAACTAAATCTCAAGAGTTCTGGGACACATTCGCCTATTAAAATTAAGTGTATCAACTAAATCGGCATCCAAAGTGGAGGAGTGGTAAAAAGAATCCACCTGGAAATGCAAGAGAACACTGGTTTGATCCTTGGGTCACGAAGATCCCCTGGCATAGAAAATGGTAACCCACTTCAACATTCTTGCCTGGGAAATCCGATGGACAGAAGAGCCTGGCAGGCTACAGTCCATGGGGTCACAAACAGGACACAACTGAGCAAGTGAGCATACACACACATCAAGTAAACCATGTGTTTTCTGCCCCCTGGAGTGGAAGTGAGGACTCTTTTAATCACTAGACAGCCAAGGAAGTTCCAACTAAATCATGCTTTTTATCCTCTTAAATTTCATATTAGAAACCTACATTGGACAGAGCAAGGTTACACAGATTAACTATTTCAAAATACAATTTTAACACTGCATTTACAGTTATTATAAAACAAATTAACACTATTTTTTAAGTAACATAGTCTCAAAACCTCAAAACTGAGGATTCAAATTTCATCTTATTTCTTCACATCATTAACTTAGGTATGTCAATTATAGCTCCATAGAGCTTCCCAGATGGCAGCAGTGGTAAAGAACCCGCCTGTCAAGGCAGGAGATGTAAAGAAACACAGGTTCAATCCCTGGGTCGGGAAGGCCGACCCCCTGGAGAAGGAAATGGTAACCCACTCCAGTATTCCTGCTTGGAGAATCCCATGGACAGAGGAACCTGGTGTGCTGTACCGCACAGGGTCACATAGAGTTGGACATGACTGAAGCAGCTTAGCACAAAATGAGAGGAGGGGATCATTCACTTAACTCGCCTGAGTTCTTACTTTCTTTTGATATTTGCAGTGCCTCACTTCTAGCAGTAAGACAACAGGCCTCCCATGACTCACCTATTAAATCTATCATCTGATTGCAAAAGTCACTTCCATGCTTAACTGAATCCCAGTTTCACTGGCCCTTTTCCAACAATCTTGCAAAGTGGCTATGATTTGAATAATACAGGCCAGGAGAGAAAGCACTGCAGGAGATGTTCTCAGCCTTACTAGAGTATAAGGAACAAGAGGATAGTGGGTTGGAGACATATTGTCACTAAAGGTTGCATGGACTGCAAAGAAAATGCAGAGGGCAAGAGATGAACCTAAGAAAAACTGAAAAGTCCATGTCACAGGATTGCTTTGAGAAGAAAAACTAAAGTACGTAAAATGACTTTTAAAAATAATATATTAATAAAAATACAAATAAATTTTACATTTACTGGTGGGTGACTAACAAAAACAAGGGGACTTAATACAGGATTAAAGATTAGAAGTCTGTCAGGGCTAAGAAAAGAATTCCAGAAACTCAATTTATTTATGACTTGATTACAATCTTATATTTTTTCTTTAAGGAAAAAGAATTTTTAAAAACAGGAAATCTGGAGGTTTCTCTGGTGGTCCAGTGGTTAAGAATATGCCTTGCAGTGCAGGGGATTCAAGTTCGATTTCTGGTCAGAGAACTAAGATCCTACATGCCACAGAGCAATGGACGCCATAAGCACTGAGCCCAAGTGCAAACACTAGAGTCTGTCCACCATAATGAAAGATCCTGTGTGCCATAACTACTGTAAGACCCAGTGCAACCAAACAAATAAATAAATATATATGTATATATATTTAAAAACAGGAAATCTGTGCATCCTACAACTGAAACTTTAACATATACTTATTCCTCAAATACAAAGACAACAGGATATATCCTAAGGATTCAATATCCAGTTATGATTCATTATAGAATTAGAAAATAATTTTCTATTTCTAACTACTATAAAATTATGCCTTCTTGGCTAATGGGAACCAAGTTCACAAAACTGAAGATGAAATGTTTATGCCTGGATTATAGTTGAACAGGGTCTTTTCTTAGGTATTACTCAGACACTGAATGCAATGGCATTAACTTACAGTGGCTTGTAGAGACAGAAGTGAAGTAGAAATCAGGTAAGAAGTTTTGAACCAAGAAAAGAGATTACAACAAATGCAAACTTTACTCAATTGTAAAGGCTTTTTTCATTTTCATTTCAAAAGAAAATCTAAAGCCAACTGGTACATATATTCATACAAATGCAAAATGGTCTGTTAATGTAGAACCACTCAGATGAACCATATATACTCTGACATTCTAGAATTTCTATGTGCATGTGTATTGATGTTATAGGTATTACTAAAAGATTTGTTTTTAAAATCTTCTATTTCCTGGATGCAACCCTATTTTAGAATTGACTAAAATTAACATACCTTTTTAGTAAGGCCAAGATCCCCTTTCTTGGGCATAAATCCAGGGTCTAAATCATTGGATTCAAGAAGTTTCTTAGTTGGTTTTCTCTGACGCTTACTTTCGTAATTTCCTGAAATGCATGTATCTTTTCATTAGATGATTTAGAAACTGGGCACAAGCTGATTTTTTAAAAAACTTATGTATCATGCAAAAATTAGTCATCTATTTTTTTGTTTTTTTCTCATGATATTCTGGGAAGAGAAGGGGTAAAAATTTATTTATTCTAAAATGCTAGTTAATGTAAAACAAAATAAGAAAATAGTTCTGAATATAGACACAAACTAATGTGAGGTTGTTCTAATGTCAATGTGTGTGTATATACTATATATATATATGTTTTTTAAATCACAAATGAACTAAGGGAGGAATCAAAAGGGCAGAACTGCATTTAGAGCAATCAACTGGTGGAAAAAAAAAAAAAGGAGAAGTGAATTCAATAGAGCCAGAATTCTGGGCATAAATGGACCAAGAGTAGAACTTCTGTTCTGTTCCTAAATAAGTAGAGACACTTACTTACTTTATAGGACTGCTCTTAAGAATTATATAAAACGGCCAAATAACAGTTTGGCGCATAATGGGGATTATTCTTTTTGATTCTGTCTTATTTGATTCTGCACAACTGGATACCTTTCTAAAGAATAACATTACAAGCAATTCTTGGGAATTTAAGAAAGTTACATGCAGAATTTTCCTTGGCTGACTACAATACTCAATAGTCAGTATTTTAAAAAGTATAAAATTAAAAACAACTTCCCAAGTAACACAAAGATTGGTAAAAATCAGTATCTAAAGTATAATTTTTTTGTGTTTACTCTAGTATGCAGTGCTCTTCCCCCAAATCCTAGTCTGAGTGCTGATTCACACTGTGGTTGGTCAACAATTATGAAGAGCAGAAACAGTGTAAGGAGCCTAGGTTTTTTTTTTTTTTTTAATATGTCTTCCTGACAGTATACCGCCAATTCATGATCAGTAACTGTATCCATTAGCCAGTACTGTAAGAATTTCCCAGGATCAAAATGGATAGTTTGTTGTACACAGATACACTACTGGCTTTCCATCAAAACATACTAAAATCTCCTGCATCCTCTAAGTATACCCACTTACATACTGAGACCCATCCCCATCTTACCTGGTGGTTTAACTAGCAATTCCTCAGACTCAAGGGCAGGCCGTGGAGAGACTTCCGGAGCCACAGGCACAGATAAGGTCAGCTGTGGCAACTCAGCATGTCCACCTCCAAGTTCTGACTGAGCCAAGGGCCCTTCCAAAAATGGAGCCTCCCTTTCAAGAACTGGAGGCTCTTCTTTGGTTGAAATCAAAGAATTCTCATCCACCTGTTTGTTCTGAGCACTAGATCGACATCGGGCTAAAAGGCTTTCCTCTTCACAGCGGGAACTTACCTAAGAACAAAAGATAAACGGGCAATCCATAGGCCAAAATTGTTGTGATTCAAGTGTTAAAAAGAATAATGCACTTATAAAGGAATGAAATTCTGACACATGCTACAAATGGAAGAAACCTGAAGACATAACAGTAACTGAAATGAGCAGACACAAAATGACAAATATTGTATGATTTCACTTGTATGAGGTGACTTCTGTTAATAGGAAAATTGTCACAGAGACAAAAAAACTAGAACGGTGGGATTAAAGGAAGGAGGAAGTGGAAACATTTTAAGAGATACTGAGTTCCAGTTTGGGAACATGAAAAAGTTCCAAAGACAATGATTGCATACTTAATGTCACAGAATTTTACACTTAAAAAATGGTCAGGGACTTCCCTGGTGGCACAGTTGGGTAAGAATCTGCCAGTGCAGGAGACACGGGTTCAATGCCAGGTCTAGGAAGATTCCACATGACACAGAGCAACTAAGCCCGCCGACAACACTACTGAGCCCGTGTTTCAGAGGCTGCACACTCCAACTACTAAAGCTGGCGTGCCTAGAGCTGATGCTGCACAAGACAAGCTACCACAATGAGAAACCTACGCACCACAACTAAGTTTACCCCCTACTTGCCACAACTAGAGAAAGCCCACGTGTAGCAAAGAAGAGCCAGGATAGCCAAGAACAAAAATAGATAAAAACTGGGAGGAAAAAAGGTTAAAATGATGAATTTTATGTTATATACATATATTTCACTATAATTTTAAAGGGTAAAAACATCATTGACAGGTAAGACAAAAATGACAAAACGATCTCAGGAACGACAGAATGATCTCAATTCATTTCCAAAGCAAATTATTCAACATCACAGAGACTGAGAAACACTAAAGCTATAAAAATTCATAGGCCATAGTGATGATCTAAAAAAAAAGAAAAAAAAGATTCACTTTAAGTCAAAGTGTTAGTTTCTCTGCCGTGTCTGACTCTTTGAGACCCTATGGACTGTAGCCCGCCAGGCTTCTGTCCATGTAATTCTCCTGGCAAAGATACTGGAGTGGGTTGGCCATTTCCTTCTCCAAAAGATTCCCTAATGTGTCATCAATAAAAGCAGCTAATAATAAACTTCCAATGTTGAATTGATACATTAATGGGAAAGAAATATACCCATTTCTATACTATAAAATGAGACTGCCAGATAATATAAGCAGAAGAAATAATAAAATCTTAAAGTCTTCATTTTGTAACTTCAAATGAAATTATTGATATAGACAAGGAATTATAATTGCTTTAAAAAAAAAAACAGGGAAATAGCTGATGGGAAACAGGATATTCTGTTGGAGTCAAATTAATTATACGTGTACTGTTGTTTGATCAAAAGAGGTGAAACATAACTCAAACCAGAGAGATCAGTTAATCACCATTTTGAGCTAGTGGAGGTTAAATACTTTTCAATGTCATGCAACAGCTATGATGTAATCTAGCCAAAATGTTTAACTTGAATCTATCAAAATGTTAGTTAAAACTACCACTTAACAGGGAAACTAGAAGCAAATTGAGAAGGCAGATACTTTTAATATGTCACTCTCATCACTTACACAGAGTCAAGAAAACGGGGGACTGTCCTGGATTTAAAGTGATTTAAGAAATACAACAACAAGATATAAAGTGTAGTCCTGGACTGGATCTTGTTTCAGATAAATTAAATGTAAAGGTTAGGAAATAACTGGGGAAATCTGAACAAGATTTGTTATTAGATTTTTAGAGGTACAAGTAGTAACAGAGTCAAAATATCTCTGCTGCTGCTACTGCTGCTAAGTCACTTCAGTCGTGTCCAACTCTGTGCGACCCCATAGACGGCAGACCACCAGGCTCCCCCGTCCTTGGGATTCTCCAGGCAAGAACACTGGAGTGGGTTGCCATTTCCTTCTCCAATGCATAAAAGTGAAAAGAGAAACTGAAGTCGCTCAGTCGTGTCTGACTCTTCGCAACCCCATGGACTAAAGCCTACCAGGCTCCTCCGTCCATGGGATTTTCCAGGCAAGAGTACTGGAGTGGGGTGCCATTGCCTTCTCTGCAAAATATCTCTAATTTACTTTAAAATACTTTGAGTTTCAAGCAATTCAAGTGAAAAATAAAGCAAATAGGTACTGTAACATTTGTTGACAGAATCAGGATCAAGCTATTATTTTTATATTATTTATATTATTTTTTACTAAATATTTTATCATAGTAATACTCCTAAATCATTAAAATAGTTTCAAAAGCAAAAGGGGAAAGTATACACACACACACTATACACACATAGTATGTAGAATCATTTATACCTTTTCTGTATAACTAGTATATGCTAAACACTATGCCAGAAACTGGAAATAAAAAACTAAAAAACAAGATTCCAGTTAAGGAAACTATTGTCCCGTGAAGATAAAACATGATAATGAAGGCAAAATTGCAGTATCCTAAAAGGACTGATAGAACATTGTTGAAATGCTGAAATATACCTTGTGCACCTGTTCCTGTGTCTTCTTTTGTTTTTTCTTAGGAGCAAATATCTGATCATATTCTTCTGTATATTCCAGAAGCCACTTGCTTGGCTTCCTAAGGCGTTTCTTCTCTGATCGCACAGCTAAAAGAGGAGGCACAAGTTCAGTATTAAACAAAAAGTTAGAGAGAAATCCAATGTTTTCATATAACCATCTCTGCATTCCCAAAGAAACAGAAATAGGAAACTCACAAAAAACACTATGGTTTAAGCTCCAAGAGGGTAAAAATGATTTGCTATGGTTTACCTTATGCAAAAATTGGGAGGAAGGAAGACCTTTGTTGCTCTATCCACAAACAGCCCACCTAAGCTTAAGGAAATTAAACTGAAACTAGTCCTATAGCTGCTTCCCTGGTGGCTCAGATGGTAAAGAATCCACCTGCAATGCGGGAGACCTGGGTTTGATCCCTGGGTCAGGAAGATCCCCTGGAGGGGGGCATGCCCGCCCACACCAGCATTCTTGTCTGGAGAATCCCAGGTACAGAGGAGCCTGCCAGGCTACAGTCCATGGGGTCGCACAGTTGGACACGACTGAGTAAGGGCACTAGAGCACACAGCATCAGTGACAGAGCTAATAATACAATATAGATTCTAAATCAGGCAAAATCATAAAGAACACCATGTAGCATCTCTCTTAAGAGGGTTCCCAGGTAGTTCAATGGAGAAGGCAATGGCACCCCACTCCAGTACTCTTGCCTGGAAAATCCCATGGACGGAGGAGCCTAGTAGGCTGCAGTCCATGGGGTCGCGAAGAGTCGGACACGACTGAGCGACTTCACTTTCACTTTTCACTTTCATGCATTGGAGATGGAAATGGCAACCCACTCCAGTGTTCTTGCCTGGAGAATCCCAGGGACGGGAGAGCCTGGTGGTCTGCCGTCTATGGGGTCGCACAGAGTCGGACACGACTGAAGTGACTTAGCAGCAGCAGGTAGTTCAATGGTAAAGAATCCACCTGCCAATGCAGGAGACATGGGTTTGATCCGTGGGTCGGGAAGATCCCCTAGAGAAGGAAGTGGCAACCCACTCCAGTGTTCTTGCCTGGGAAATCCCATGAACAGAGGAGCCTGGTGGGCTACAGTCTATAGAGTTGCAGAAGAATCACACAACTTAGTGACTAAACAACTTCTCGCTGGATTATGCAGAATATTAGATGAATATCCAGATAGAATATTTACCCTATCAGTACGACAACATGAATTTCAAAAGCATTTCACACGTATTTTCTATCACAGTTGTGATGAGTTTCACTTTAGAAACATCAAAAAAATAGTTATCTGTAAACCATTAAATGTATGCCAATATAGCATTTAAAAATGTATGGCATGTATCCCGACAGAAAAGATAAGATATAGAATTCCGGGTACCTGCTTTAAAAATATACCTCTTGCCACGTTTTATAACCAAAATATCAAAGTACCATACCATTTCTCTTTGAATTAACAGTGAAACAAGTATCTATTATAATTTCCCTATAAACCTTTATCCTAGTCTTACTATACTTCACATGCTGTAATCACTTCACTTTTCGTACTGCAGAGGATGAGACAGACAGCATCACTGACTCAATGGATATGAATCTGCACAAATTTTGGGAGATTGTTAAGGACAGCAAAGCCTGGCATGCTGCAGTCCATGGGGTGGCAAAGGGTCAGACGAGAAGTAATGACTGAAAAACAACAAGAATCATTTTACTATACTATAAACTCTTTGAGAGCAGAGGCTAATGCCTACGGAATGCTGGATACAATCTACTCAAGAGGCCAGGAATACTTCATAATATGGTGACTTCAGAGAACGTTATTCCTGCCTCATTTTAATGTGGCAATATGGGTGTTTTCTTAAAAAAAGGAAAACAAAAGAAAAGGTCACAGGCTCAACAAGCACTGGGGCAAACTAGGGTACAGCACCCAGTGCAGTCAGCATGGGGGCCCAAGACACTGGGCACAACAAAAAGAGGGCAAGCGTTGGAAAGCAGGGAACAGGTAAGCGGAGCCATCCATATCTGAGGCCCGGGTGCCCAGATGCACAGAATATAGGGTTCTCAAGACATAGAAAGTTATAAAATAGGGATGTTTCAGGCATGGGGCACCCTGAATGTGGGATTTTTCTGGCAGGTGGAGAGAAAGATGAGGTGCCCAAGATGCACAGGACATGGGGCACGCTTGTTGTGGGAGTCCCCGAGTGCAAGGCAGGATGTTCAAAGTGAGGAACACACTGGGAATAAGAAATATGACATCAGGGACATGGGTGATCCTGGGCACACTGCCAAAATGAGTAAGATATTGCTACATGCCACAATATTAGTAATCCACAGAAACATTATATTAAATGAAAAAAAACAAAGACAAAAAGATCATGCATTGTATAATTCCATTAATATAAAATGTCCAGAAAGGGCAAATCTATAGAGATGAGAGAGTAGACTAGTGGTTGCCTGGGACTAGGAATAGGAACAGGGGCTAACTATGATGATCTTACAGAAATGCTATAAATATTCAAAAACTGATTTATAGGGATATTTGTGCAACTCAGTAAATTTACTAAAAAAACATTTGCTTCCACACTTAAAAAGTGTGTGACTTTTGTAGAATGTAAACTTTACCCTGAGTAAGTTTAGATCTTTTCTTCAAAACACTGGTATTTCCCAAGAAACTAGAATACTAACAGCAACATCAATCCACCAATACAGATTATTAAACCCTGTCATACCTCTACTCTAGTTCTGGGATCTCAGAGGAAAAAGAATTTAAAGGGAGGGTGGAGGCAAAAATATAAACAACTCTTCATAATGATGGCAAATTACTCAGCCCACATCTCCTGTTGAAAGTAAATACAAATACTGCATAAATATGTTTAAAAACCTACCTTAAATGAAGTAAAAACTGACAAAACTGTAAAGAACTACAAACCAAAATCCAATGGAAAGTAATAACCCACAGAAATAAGGAGAGCACTGAAACTGATTTTGTCCTGAGGACTTCTTGGCAACCCTGTTGGGAGGCAGGAGTTCAAAGGAGACTAAACTTGGGCCCCGAAAGACTCTATCCTCAGAGTTATAGCGACACGGAAGTAAACCGTATGTCAACCTCCAGGAAACCACAAGGAAAGGTGCTTTGGCACCAAGCAGAAGGGGAGCAGGAGAGAGGACAAGTCCTTCAGAAATTGTGACTGATCCTCCTGTCGGTTTACAGTCTGATGGACAGGAAAATTCAAGCCCCCGTAAGAAAGTTAATAGGTCATATTAAATGAAATAAACAGGAATAATCATCTCAATAAGCACAAAAAAAAATCTGAAAAACTAAACAAACTGGGTATAGAGGGAATTTTCTCAGTCTGAAAGGCTGTGTATCAAAATCCCAGTAAATAAATATCATAGGTAAATGGTGAAATCCCAGAAGCTTTCCTCCCTAACATCAGGAGTAACACGAGGGTGTCTGTTCACTCTACTTGTCCTCAACAATGCACTGAAGGATTAAGCTAGGGCAATTAGGCAAGAAAAAGAAACAAAATCTACCCAGATTAGAAAGGATGAAGCAAAACGATCTCTGCAACCCCATGGACTATAGCCTGCCAGACTCCTTTGTCCATGAAATTCTCCAGGCAAGAATACTGGAGTGGGTTGCCATTTCCTTCTCCAGGGGATCTTCCTGACCCGGGGATCGAACCCGTGTCTCCTGCATTGCAGGCAGATGCTTTACCATGAGAGTTACTAGGGAAGCCCAGGAAATACTAAGGAATTCATAATAAAACGATCAGAGCTTAAAAAAAAAAAAGTTCAGTAAAGTTGCAACACATAAGATCAATATATAAAAGTCAACTGTGGGAACTCAAACTGGGGCTCTGTAACAACCTAGAGTGGTAGGATGGGGAGGAAAGTGGGAGGGAGCTTCAAAAAGGGAGGGCACGTATGTATACCTATGTCTGATTCATGTTGGTGTTTGGCAGAAACCAACACAATTCTGTAAAGCAATTATCCTTCAATTAAAAAATTAAGTAAAAAAATTTTTTAAAAACTCAACTGTATTTCTTACATACTAGCAATGGGAAATCCAAGAATGAAACTAAGAAAATAATCTTATTTATAATAGCACCAAAAAAGGATAAAAATACTAAGGGACAAAACGAACAGAAGAAATGCAAGAGTTATACACTGAAAACTACAAAACATTGTTGAAAGAAAACAAAGATGACCTAAATTAATGAAATGCCATCTCTTGTTCATAGGTTGGAAAACCTAACATTGTTACAATGCCAACACTGCTCAAATTGACCTATGATTCAGCACAACCTCTATCAAAATCCCAGCTGGCTTTTCGGCAGAAATGATAAGAAGCTCCTAAAATAAATACAGAAATGCAAAAATCCAGAAGAGTCAAAACGGTCTTGAAAAGGGATAAAGTTGGAAGACTTGTACTTTCTGATTTCAGAGCTACACTAATTAATTACTACAAAGATTAAGAATTTGTGGTACTGGCATATAGACAGACATATATAGTAATAAAAAAGAATTGAGAGTCCAGAAATAAACCATCACATTTATGGTCAAAAGATTTTCAAAGAGGGTGCCAGGACCATTCAATGGGGAAAGAATACCCTTCTTCACAAATGGTGCTGAGACAACTAGATTAACAATGGTTACTTGAGCTATGACACCAAAAGCACAAAGAACCAAAGAAAAAATAGGCAAATCAGACTTTGTCAAAATTAAGAATGTCTGTGCTTCAAAATATATGATTAAGAATCAAAATGGTGACCCACAAAATATGAGAAAATATGTGCAAATCATACCTAATAGTGGACTTATATAGAGACCATGTAAAGAATTCTTACAATTAAATAATAAAGACAAACAGCCCAAAAAACATTTTAAGTGATCAAAAAACATATAAAAAAAGATGTTCAATATGGTCAGTCATCAGGGAAATGCAAATCAAAATCATAGTAATGAAATACCACTTGACACCAGCCAGGACAGCTTTGTCAAATAGGTGTATATGTAAAGGTAGACACCTTTGCAAAACATTCTGGCAGTTCCTCAAAACTTGTACAGCAGGAAGGCAGAATCAGTTAAGAACTTACAGTACCCCAGGGCAAGTGCAAACCCATGAAAAACAGCACTGAAATGGATTAGAAGAGTCAATTCACTTTACCTGAGACTGCCGCTCTAAAAGCAAGCACAACTGAGCTCCCCCTTAAAGCTGAATGTTGGAGGTGTCCAACATTGCAGTTTTTTTGTTTCTGTTTAATCTGACTGGGAACCCAAGAGAAGTCACACAGTTTGGACTCTTGGAGGCACTACAAATAAGGGAGAGAGGGAACATGTTGTGGAACTAGAGGGGCTATAGTGACATAGACAGGGGCCAGATTGGTAAGACTGGGAGAAAGTACTAAACTCCTGGCTTCTCTCTACAAAGGGAGGTAAAAGAGGGAGTATTTGGAAATCTGGATTTTTAGAAAATTGACCAAGGGACTAGTACCTGTTTGGCCTGCTTGTGGAAGCTAACAGAGAGCTGGCTTCTTCAGATACCTGGGAGCTGCTGAGAATTAAAGACAGTGAGAAAGCTTGTTGCAATAGCAACAACTAACTTGCAGTACTGCAGAAAAACTCAAGAGGAAGCAAGAGATTGCAAACTCCTGAAAAAGAAACAGACAAACCTCTCTGATTAGGAAACTACACACACAAGCCCAAAGAAGCCCATTCTACAAAAAAGATTCCAGAGGTCCCCAGAATCTCTAGCCAATATGATTGGTATGCCTTCCCCTATATGAAGCCAGTCTGTAAAGACACAAAAAAGTGGCTGTTTAATCAAATTCAAATGCATGAAACTAGGGCCAGGGGGGTAGGGGGAGGAGGGATTATGAAATATATGAAGAAACAAGGAAACACATCCCAAAGAATCAAAATAAATCTTCAGAAACTAACCATAAACTAACAGAGATCTATGAATTATCAAAGAATTCAAAACAATTGTATTAAGGAAACTCAGTGATCTACAAGAGAACACCGATGTCTAAAAGAAATCATGACAGTCAACAAAAAACAGTAATAGTCAACAAAAAATACTAGAATTCTTTAAGACTAAACTACTATTTTATAGAAAAACCTGTAAGTACTTTTTAAAATCCAGATGCATATCAAAATTATCTTGGGATTTCTTGAAGAATACAAATGCCCAGATATTACTTTTTTCTCCAAAGCTCTAGAAGTGTTTCTAATGAGTGGTCATGTTTAAAAACAAGTACACTCTATGATGATTTTTAAATTATCTAGTTTATTTTACTTCTTCTATTTCAAAATCAGTGCTACTATTTTATTCAGCATGTTTTCCAATTTCTCCATCCTTTTTAAAAAATTTTTCTTTCTTAAGTCTTTATAAGCATAATAGAAAAGCTTTTGTGTGGGTGTATGCATATATATATATTATGTATAACATATATTTTGGAAAAAATGAGTTATTGTCTAGCAAAAAGTTTTATGACATTCATTCCATTTGTTTGACTTAATCTGAATGCGAGATTTCTAATTTATATTCACTCAAAACTTTGATATAATTCCATGTATTTTGGCATCAAGTATTACAGCTAAAAGTTTAGAAAGCTTATCATCTTAGTGATTTTAAAACATTTTTTGAATGAGGCTTGAAATTTCTAATCCAATTCTGAGAACCTAAAGAAATACTATGTTCTATAAAAAACAAACAAAACTAAGAAATTAACATGTGATACAACATTATTAACTAAACTACAGACTTTGTTCAAAATTTCACACATTTTTATCCTAGTATCCATTATTTGTTTTCTTTTCATACCTTATTCAAAACTCCACTTTGTATTCAACTACACTGAGCAACTGAAGCTGCATGCAACAAATTCTGGAAAAATCTCTTTGCATTTTTATTTTCTATTTTCTTGCTATGGCTTCTTAAGATACACCCACTGTTTAAAAGTGGACAATTAATTTCCAAACACAAGGGATTTTAAAAGTATCTTTGATATAAATTTCTCATTCTGATACTAATTGCTCATTTAAATGCTTACTTCTCTGCAACTGCCCTTTGTGCTTTTTCAGTCTTCTAACTTTACTGAAGCTTTCAATGGCTAGGTCAAAGATCTTTCTTGGTAAAGGTCACATTACACTTGAAAATATACAGGTTATTTTCCAAAAAATCATTTAAATGCTTTCTTCTGTGCAATCACCCTTTGTGTTTTTTCAGTATTTACTGAAGCTTTCAATGGCTAGGTCAAAGATCTTTCTTGGTGAGTGTCACATTACACTTGAAAATATATCGGTTATTTTCAAATATCTTTTGCTACTGATCTCTAACATAATTCCACAGTGATAAGATAACACTCTGATTTCAGTACCTTTCAGCTCAGTTCAGTCTCTTTGGACTCTTTGCCACCCCATGGACTGCAGCACGTGAGGCTTTCCTGTCTATCATCAACTCCCGGAGCTTAAGCAAACTCATGTTTGAGTAAACAAATGTCCATCAAGTCAGTGATGTCATCCAGCCATCTCATCCTCTGTCGTCCCCTTCTACTCCAGCATTCAATCTATCCCAGAATCAGGGTCTTTTCCAATGGGTCAGTTCTTAGCCAAAGTATTGGAGTTTCAGCTTCAGCATCAGTCCTTTCAATGAATACTCAGGACTGATTTCCTTTAGGATTGACTGGTTGGATCTCCTTGCAGTCCAAGGTATTCTCAAGAGTATTCTCCAACACCACAGCTCAAAAGCATCAGTTCTTTAGTGCTCAGCTTTCTTTATAGTCCAACTCTCACATCCATACATGACTACTGGAAAAACCAGAGCTTTGACTAGAGGGACCTTTGTTGGCAAAGTGATGTCTCTGGTTTTTAATATGCTGTCTAGGTTGGTCATAACTTTTCTTCCAAAGAGCAAGCATCTTTTAATTTTATGGCTGCAGTTACCATCTGCAATGATTTTGGGGTCCAAAAAAATAAAGTCTCTCATTATTTCCAGTTTCCCCATTTATTTGCCATGAAGCGATGGGATCGGATGCCATGATCTTAGTTTTCTGAATGCTGAGTTTTAAGCCAGCTTTTTCACTCTCCTCTTTCACTTTCATCAAGAGGCTCTTTAGTTCCTCTTCGCTTTCTGCCATAAAGGTGGTATCATCTGCATATCTGAGGTTATTAATATTTCTCCTGGCAATCTTGATTCCAGCTTGTGCTTCATCCAGACTGGCATTTTGCATGATTTACTCTGCCTAGAAGTTAAATAAGCAGGGTGACAATATACAGCTTTGACGTGCTCCTTTTCTGATTTGGAACCAGTCTGTTTTTCCATATCCAGTTCTAACTGTTGCTTCCTGACCTGCATACAGATTTCTCAGGAGGTAGGTGAGGTGGTCTGGTATTCCCATCTCTTGAAGAATTTTCCACAGTTTATTGTGATCCACACAGTCAAAGGCTTTGCGTAGTCAATAAAGCATGAGTAGACGTTTTTCTGAAACTCTCTTCTCTTTTTGATGATCTAACGGATGTTGGCAATTTGATCTCTGGTTTCTCTGCCTTTTCTAAATCCAACCTGAACATCTGGAAGTTCACGGTTCACATACTGTTGAAGCCTGGCTTGGAGAA
This sequence comes from Capra hircus, assembly GCF_001704415.2. Classification (NCBI taxonomy): domain Eukaryota; kingdom Metazoa; phylum Chordata; class Mammalia; order Artiodactyla; family Bovidae; genus Capra; species Capra hircus. Next base: position 71,917,607 of record NC_030814.1, read on the forward strand.
TTTCAAGCATTACTTTGCTAGCGTGTGAGATGAGTGCAGATCCAGGATAAAACCCACATCTCTTGCCTCTCCTGCTTTGGCAGGAATATTCTTAACCTGTGAGTCACCTGGGAAGCACCATGATCATCTCAATTGGTGCAGAAAAGACTGAATTTAACACTTTCTCCTAATAGAAGACACTCAACAAACTAGGAACATTAAGAAATAATCTAAAATAAAGGTTATATATGAAAATCTCACAGCTAACATGAGCATCTATGGTGAAAAACTGAAAGGTCAGGAAAAGGGCTAGGATGTCCATTCTTGCCAATTTAACATGACACTGGAAGTCCGAACCAGAGCAATTTGACAAGAATTATAAACAATTATAAATAAAAGACATTCAAATTGGAAAGGAAAAGGTAAAATTATCTCAATTCATAGATACCATGACCTTATCTAAAGAAAACCCTAAAGATTCCACAAAAAAGAAAAGCCGTAAGAATAATAATGAATTCAGTAAAGCTGAAAGAGAAAAATCAACATTTAAAACTCAGTTGTGTTTCTGGGCTTCCCTGGTGGCTCAGTGGTAAAGAAATCTGCCTGCCAATGCAGGAGACATGGGTTCGATCTGTGATCCAGAAAGATTCTACATGCAAAGGAGCAGCTAAGCCCGTGTGCCACAACTACTGAGTCCAGGAGCCACAACTACTGAAGCCTGCTTACCGCAGAGCCTGCGCTCAGCAGCAAGAGAAGCCAGCACAGTGACAGCCCTGGACACTGCAACTAGGGAGTACAGCCCCCACTTGCCACAACTAGAGAGAAGCCCTCACGGCAACGAAGACCCAGCACAGTCGAAATAAACACTGTTTTAAAAACATCAGACTGCGGGTTGATGTTTAGTAGAAACCAACACAATACCGTAAAGCGATTATCCTGCAATTAAAAATAAATGAATTATATTAATTAATTTTACTTTGTGTTTCTATACAATAACAACAAATAATTCAAAAAGGAAATTAAGAAAACAATCTCACAATACAGTAAAAAAGAATAAAACACTCACAAATAAACTTAAGCAAGGATGTGAGGGAGTTGAGTACTAAACACAAATAAATGAAAAGACAGTCTGTGTTCATAGATTCAAAGATTTAACATTAATAAAACTTCCATACTACACAAGTCATCTTCAGACTCAGTACTCTGTCAAAATCCTAATGTCATTTTTTGCAGAAATACAAAAAAGCCATCCTACACTAAAAATACTCTTAACAAAGACTGATCATACATTGTTTTCAAAACATACTACACAACTACAGTAGTCAAAACAAACTTGTTATTACCATAAAGACAAACATATAGATCAACAGAACAGAGAGTACAGAAATAAACCCTTCAACATATAAATTATCTCTGACAAAGGATTTCCAACAGTTTGGACACCTGATGCAAAGCCAACTCACTGGAAAAGACCGTGATCCTGGGAAAGATTGAAGGCAAAAGCAAAAGGGGTCGACAAAAAACAAGATGATTAGGTAGCATCACGAACTCAATGGACATGAATCTGAGCAAATTCCAGGAGCTGGTAGAGGACAGAAGAGCCTGGCATGCCAGGGTCCATGAGGTTGCAAAGAGTTGGACACAACTTAGTGACTGAACATACATGGGGAAAAGTACAGCATGCTTAATAAATGGTGCTGTACAATAATGCACACATAGGTAAGATTGTAGTATACACTTTCAACTTGTTCAGAAGGTACATTCATGTGTTTTTTACCATAATAAATATAAAGTGCTGATATAAACGCAAAGCAAAAAACCCCAAAATACCACATATTATATGATTTCATTTATATGAAATGTATAGAACAAGCAAATCTATAGACCGGGCCGAAATGAAGAGAGATTGATAAAGGTTGTAAGATTTCTTTCGAGGCTGATGCAAATGTTCCAAAATTAATCATGTTTATGGATGCACAAGTCTGAGTATACTAAAAACCACAGAAGTACAAACTTTCAAAACGTGAACTTTATGATATGTGAATTATATTTCAATAAAGCTGTTAGAAAACAGAATCTACTATGGTAAACATTATGGAGAAATCTTTTAAGAAAAGTCAGTTTTATCCTCAATGCATAATACTTATATTTTGAAAAACTTATGCTGCTTTCCTTCTGCAGCTAAGGTAAGATAACCTGGTATTTCAGATTTTTAAAAATTTATTCTCAAACTTCATTCCAGAAGGGATGAAAGACATTTAAGCTCTTCAAATAAGTACCACAAAACAGTCACATTTTTTCAAAAACATATCCCCTTTGTCCATATAACAGGAGAGCCTTCCTTAAGCTCTAAGAGCTTAACATTCAATAAAATGTATTAGCTTTCTGTAAACTAACAACTAGATTTTAATCTTACACTCAGAACCTCTCAAATACAGAGCCCCCAAAAGTTCACAGATTTTAAAAGGTATGAAATGGGGAGCAGAAACAAAATGTTCTTGATACTTATTAAAAGCAAAAGAAAAAAGAGCTTCTTGGTAAAATGTAACTTCTGAAAGTATGTGGAAACCTGGTCATCAAAATTCAGACCCTTCTACATAAAGCCCTTTTTTCACTTCAAGTAATTAACCCTTCCCTCCCAATTTATACTTAGGTCTTCCGTGAAAACAGACTAAACTTGGTAGGGTATCATTATCATCACTTCATCTAGTCCCTTTCTTTCACAGTTAGGAACCCTTACCTGGTTCGGGGAGCTCAGGTTGAGGAGTCAAACTGGGAATTCCTGGCTCCTTTTCCATCTCCTCATTGCTGGCTTTCGATTTATCACAAACATTCAACCGTGGCCCAGCTGAATCTAAGTGGTCGGCACGATTTGGATCTGTCAGTGCAGGCTCTAGTTTGTTTGTCGAAGCAGGAGGTCTCTGCTCTGGGAACTCGTCTTCCTTCTTTACAGGGTCAGCAGGAAGCAAGACCCCAAAGGCACCCTCAGAGTTTTCTTTCTCCTTAAGTCTGTTAGTGCGTTTACGAGGTTTAGTGCGCCTTTGGTTTAAACGCTGCCATCGCTTTTTAGGCACTGCTTCGTTTACACTATTAGGTTCATCATTCTCACTGTTCATTTCAGAGTCCAGCTCTGGGACTTTTCTGATTTCAAAAGAGGGGCCTTTTTCAGAAATTTTTTCAGGGTCAGACTGGTTGACTTTATTATCAAAACTAACACTGGAAAAATGGGCACCATCTTTACTTGTTACATGGCCTATTAATTGAAGGGGTGGTTCCTTACCAGGGTCTTCTGCCTCACCTCTGGAGGAGCTATTCTCTGAACCCCTACTCTCCCTGTCTCCCTGTAGCGCAGCCTCAAGAGTCACAGCTGGAAGCTCGTTCAGTTTTCTTCTGCGTTCTGTTTTTAAGGCTTTACGGTTCACTGTGTTCTTTCCCAACTGGGCTGAAAAACCATCTCGAAATTTGGATGGCTTTGATCGACCACAGTTGCGCCTAGTAACGCAGTTTGAACGATTTTTGCCAGAAGCAGGGAGGTCTCTTTTATCAGACCCCAAGCCAGGCAGGGAAGTAGACAGCTCCCCAGACAGTGCAGAGTTGCCCCCACCAGGGCCAGGGTGGACTGGATCCTGAGTGCCATCTCCAGTTTTTTCTGAACTGTGATTGGAGCCTCCTGAAACCAAGACCTTAGGAGCTGACACAGGACTACTGGTAGAACAGTCCCCAAGACCAGGACTCCGATAAGAGACCAAGTTCTGAGCTGTCATTATTCGTTGCTCCTTGGTCTTACTATCATGCATATCTTTCAACATCATTAGTAATGTACTGAATTTGTAGTCTGGTTCAATAGGTATATGGTTCTGACCAGAGGCAGAAGAAAAAAGTAATGGTTTCGATGGCTTTGACGTTCCAGAGTCACTGACATCTTCACCTAAGGATCTGTAAGAGAGTTCCTTCAACTCTGACAGAACGTGTTTCACCACTGCTGTTTCTATGTCACTCGAATCCCTGGTTTTCTCATGCATGTTGCTCAGTAGTTTCAGTCCATCCACTTTCCCACTTTTAGAAATGCTGGCCAAAGGAGAGCCTTTGTTATCAGAAGAGCAGCATTTCAAACTGCAGTCCTCATTTGCAACTGGAGGTTCTGCTACAACCGGGTGTTCTTTATGTTTGCACTTGATACTTCGAATTTTGGGCTGTTTGCTTTTTGAATGTAACAGAGCTTGATTTTTAGCCCCACCTTTTATTATTGAGTTCTCACTGGAAATGCTTGATGATGTGCTGAATTTTGGAGAAAATCCATCGTTTCTAAAATCTGCTTGGGGTTTTCGGACAAGACTTGACACTTTAAGATCAGAGAGATTAATCTGAGACGTCTCAGTTCCAGGCTCTGCTGTTTTGGTACAATTCATTAGGTGGTCCGTATGTGAGTTAGTAATCAAAGACTTCTGCTTTGCTTTTACCTTAGTGTTTGCGGCAGGATACCTAGAATACTTTACCTTTTCATTTTTTTGCACAGGTAACAGGTTCTCTGATCTATCAAAAGCATCTGTAATTTCAAGGACACTGTTATCAGACTCTGAACTATGATCTACAGGATCCAGATCACTGCTTCCATCATCAGAAGTGGTACAAATACTAATGGAATCACTTCGTTTTTCCTCATCACCTGCTCCAATATAGCAGAGTTGTACTTTCGAACTACACACCAGACCTCGCTGGAATTTCTTCTTCTCCCCAGAACGTTTAGAGATCAAGGCACCCTCAGACAAGCCCAGTAAAGAGTCACAATTTGAAGTCTCAAATTCTTTCTTTGCAGTGTTTTTTGCACAAGAAGAAAACAGGAAACTTCCTGGGGCAGTGCCGGGCCCTGTGAGGCTGTTCGCTATCCGGGAAAGTTCATTCGAGGCCTGCTTATCAGACACATCCCCAGAAATAAAGTTTAAGCCAAGGTTTTCTGGAATCTTTCCCCTCCGTTCTTCCTTATGTGTTTCAAATTGCATATGGCCCTTTTTCACACTAGTCCTTTTTGGATTATCAGAGCTCTTTCTGGCTCGAGACTTAGCACAGGGTTTTTCCTTCTCATCTGCAGAATGTTCAGAGTCAAAAGCCAGAGATTTCAAGCAGCCATTAAGCAACAGGTCATGTTCTGACTCAGGATCATTTGTACAGTCCTCAAATGGCATATCCTCCTCGCTGTCCAACTTGATTGAACTGGTGACACACTTTCGGTTCTTCGACCCTTTGGGAATATCATACTGCTCAGCAAGACCAACACTGGCTTCCCATTTACTCAAAATCTTCTGAGGAACCTTAAATGTAAAGAAAAAAAGATTATTACTCATCTAAGAAACAGAAGAGGAAACAGGGAGATGATCACTGAGCACCTCTCAAATCAGAAGCTTTTCAAGCCTTATTATATTTCTTTGAGGCTCTTTTATGGGACTGTCAGGCGGTTACCTCCCACAGCCCAGTCAGACCTTAGCTAATGGGGATTCTGCAACACTTCTTCTATCATTAAGATCTATCACTGGAGGAAGACTGATCCTGGAAACCCTCCACTCTCCTTGCCAGTAAAAGCACAAAAAGTGGACCATAAATTAGACTACGACATTTCATTATTAATCAACATTATATTACTATGTCAAGGAATAACCAGATCACTCCTACTTACTCTGCCAATCATAAAGATTTCCTTCCCGAATTATGAAGGCCAAGCATTTGCTCAGTTGCATAAAAAAGAAAACAAAAGGCTAAAGAAGATAAATGTGGAAAAACTAGGACTGGAAATGAGTTAAGTCAGATCTTCCCTAAAAGACCTGAAATTTGAAACTCAGGTTATCACCAGGCCCTTGACTAATCAAGAATTTTCTATACGTTTTACATACAATCTGGATTATAATCAAACAGTGTCCTGGGCTTAATCATGTAGTGCAGAGACACCAATACACCCTGGATAGTTTAACAAGTTACATATGCTCTTTTCTTGAATCCTCATAGCATAAGGTGGAGAAGGAAATGGCAACCCACTCCAGTTTTCTTGCCTGGAGAATCCCAGGGACAGAGGAGCCTGGTGGGCTGCCGTCTATGGGGTCGCACAGAGTTGGACACGACTGAAGCGACTTAGCAGCAGCAGCAGCATAGCATAAGGACATCAAGGCTCTGTGAAATACATCTAATTTTTGAGACTCTTATTTCCCTCCTTGGCTTCATACAAGAGACGTTAGCCAAGGTTCTATCATTTAGTGTCCACAAATACTTTAATACTTGTGAAAGAGATGTTCTGCTGACCATGTAACAATTCAGGCCACTACACAGTAGCCTCTTCTTATAAAGCAATATACAGATCATCTGATTTACTCTAGACACAAGCACAAAGCCATTAATTGTCTGACTATGGTTACAGTAAATCAATTTTTCAGAACCTGAAAGCCCAAGCAAACTCTTTTGAAAGGGGGCTTGTTTAATACACATACTTAAAGGCTTGACACAAAAACTTTGATATCTCCCTACCACCAACTACCCAAAGTATTAGAAAGGATGCAGTTAGCCTCCTGCATCCTAACAGTAGCACATGTTAGTTGTTTCAAAGCATGAATACTGTGACACACAAAGTACTTATTGCTAATCCTCACAAGAGTTCAACAAGGTACATATTATTATCTTAGTTTTAGAGACAAAGAAACTCCAGTTGGAAATAGCAGAGACTGCATACTGACTCAAAATTATCCAAATTATAATTTTTATAGAATAGTCTAAAAGTAGGAAACACAAATCTAAGAGAAATTATTTCCCCTTTTAGAATGGACTATAAAGGTGTTATCAAAAGAATTAGCTAAAACACAACATCAAGCAAATGAAACAAAAACATCATGTTCTTTATTAAAACGTAACGAGGTTTGAAACTATAATCTTAAGCATTGATAATCACACATGAAAACCAAAATGACAAACAAAACAAGAATGTTCAAACCGTTATATTTGTCATTTTTAAGAGAAATAGTTAGAGAGGGAGAAGAACGTTTCATTTTGATGGTCATTTTCTGCTTAAATTAGATAGACCCAAATGTGACTGGTTGTGCCATTTTGTACTATCACATGTAAGTGACATGACAAAAGTATCACTTCTCAAAATATTGAGTAGAAATATTTGCAAGGTTAGCCCTACCTTATCCTGCGCAAAAAAAAAAAAAAAAAAGCTTTCTGACAATTTTCTCACCAACTTATATTTCAAAAATTGTAATATTTCTTCTTTTGGCTGATCCCACAAACCAGGGGTCCCCAACCCCCAGACTGATACTGGTCCATGACCTGTTAGGACCTGGGCCACACAGCAGAAAGTGAGCGACAGGTGAGTCAGTCCCCATGGCTAACATAAACCACCTGAGCTTTGCCTCCCATCGATCAGCGGTGGCATTAGATTCTCATGGGAGTGAGAACCCTACTGTGAACTGCGTGCTCCTTATAAGAGTCATCCCCAAATCATACCCTCCACCTTGGTTTGTGGAAAAATTATGTTCCATAAGACTGGTCCCAGAAAGGCTGGGGATTCCTCCCTCCCTAACCCTAAGAAGATAATCTGAGACGCTTTAAAAAAAGAAAGAGAAATACCTTATGCCTATATCCCTTCTCTTTCTGCTTCCCTCTTCTCCTAAGAACAGGTAGCTCTTCAAACTGATGTCTGCCTTCGAACATAACAATTGCTTTTCCAGCCACCCAGGCTCTTTCAGAAGGATCTCCAAAAGCCTCCACGTAGTACTGACGATAGGGCCTGCGGTTAGAAACTAGATAAAAACAAAAACCACAATGTCATTACTTAAAAAAGAAAAAAGACTACTCATCATCAAGAGAACAGCAACACCACAGCTGCAAAGAACCTTCTTGTCACTTAAAAGTAACATAAAAAACAACAAGCTAAAAAACCTACAGAAAAAGAAACTTTAAGGTAGGTTAGATAGAAAGTAAAATTTCAATTTATGTGACAAGAAAATGGTTAAGATGTTAATGCAACAATATAATGTTTTGCTCTGGTGATATGCTATCTATTCCAAACTAGAAGTTTTATACCCTCATTATCAGAAATCACAAAGGCCATATAATAAGTTGCAGTATTGTAAAAATGACAATTACCAAGAACTAAACACTAAACAAACTTATAAAATATTATGCTAAAGTATAAGGAGGAACAAATGTTTCAACATTACTCCACATATGATGTGCTAACACGTATGGCCCAGCTACTCTGGACAAGCTGCTTTTCATGTATTCTTCACAATGACCTCTAAAACATAAGTGGTATAACCTCCATTTTATAGACAATAATAAATTCAACAACTTCAGAGAGAACAAATTCAGAATGAAACACTGGAATTGCAGAGAAAGTGGGACTTGATAATTCAAACTACAGAAATTTTTTAAAAATAAAGAAAAGGAAATAAAAAACTAAATAACAACTATTATTAAATAAATAAATAACTTAATAAATAAATAAATAATAAATTAAAAACTGCCAGGGGGGGAAAAAATCCAGTTATTCTACAGTTTCTTGGCTGTCCAAAGTTATATGCAATTATCAAAAATCAATACAAATCTCATCCAGAAAAGATTACAATCTAATTTACATAATATATGTACTTCTATACACTTATTTTCTTATCATTTTTCATACCAGTTAAAAAAAAAAAAAGGTCACAAAAGAAATACAGCCAGGGCTACACAGGTAAAATGATTTGTCTCTATTTAAAAAAAAAAAAAGGAAATTGTTTTATATAAAAATTCACTTTAACTCACAATGAATTACAACCTGGTTAAATTTTGTTTTACTGTACATTTTAAAAACAAGTTCTGTTAAAAAAAAAAAAAACACGCTAAACTCTTTAGTCTCTACCTAGTAAACACTTCAACAGAAACCACCTATAAAGGAAGATTAAATGTACACATATACACACACATACAGATTCTTAAAGTCAATTTGAAAAGTAAAGTTATCCTCCCCAAAACAAGTAAACTCAATTACTACAAACATTTATGATGTGCCAGCATACAGAGAACTGAAAGCACTCACTACAAGAGAGTAATATACAGAGAACACCATACAGAGAGGCAGCAACAGTCACTATTACAGACAGTGGAGAGAATTCACTGCCTGACAGGTACAAGATACACAGTATAAAGAGATTATGGGAAAACTGCATGCTAATTGATGTTAACATGAACACTGGTTCATGAGTGCATTGCATACACTCAAATTTATCATTTAATGGCATGTATTGGCAATGGCATTTTTTAACATTAAGGTATATTAGTTTCAGATATACAACATAATGACTTGATATTTATATCAATCCATCACCATACATACTTACAAAATTTTTTTTTCTTGTGATAAGACTTTTAAGATCTCTCTTAGTAAATTTCAAATATACAATGCAGCATCAACTACAGCTACCATGTTGTATATTACATCGTGAGACTTATTTCTTTTATAGCTATTACTTTGACCCCCTTTTAACCCATTTTGCCATTCCTGACCCACCCCACCCCCAGCCTCTGACAGCAAGCAATCTATTCTCAGGATCTATGAACTTGGTTTGTTTTCTGGATTTTGGTTTTTATAGATTCCACATATAAGGCAGTTCATATGGTATTTATATTTCTCTGACATACTTTACTTAATATAATGCCTGCCAGGTACTTTCATGCTGTCACAAATGGAAAGGGTGCTTTCTTTGGAATGGCTGAATAATATTCAACTGTGTATACATACCACATTTTCTTTATCTGTCCATCTACTGATGGACACTTAGGTTGTTAATGTATTTTTTTTTAAGTGAAAATCATTAATTGGAAGACAAATGGGACACCTAAGTAGAAAATTTTAGAGGGAGAGAACTGAGGGAAGAATTCCTATAAGGGGGCCAAGAACCCTCAAAGACATAAACGAACAGAACAAATGAAGCAGCTAGGAACAATAAGTAGTTCAGAACACTAAGTCAAACAGCTGAAGGAAAGGGAGACTACCTGAAGAGCCTGGATGCCATGTTAAGAGTCTGACCATTATCCCATTAGCACTGAACTCCATTTAAACTGTGGAACTACAGGTTCAGTTCTGTACCTTAGAAAGATAAATCTCCTTGACCAATGAATATTACATTTGACAGGAAACAAAAAGGAGACACAGGAGACCAGAAATTACCACTAGTGTATACTCAAGATGACTAGACATAAACTAAGGTGGCTGCAGTGGGAGAAACAAAATTAGAAAGATTTGCTTAAGAAAACAAATGAAAAGGACTAGATATTAATAAAAAGTCAGGTAGGGAAGACCGCTGAACACCAATGTTCACAGAAGCATTATTCACAATAACCAAAATGAGAAAACCCTCATATCCACTGAAGGGTGTAAAGATGAACAAAATGAGGCATATATATATAAATGAAAATCACTGAGCCTTACAAATGAGTAACACAATAATAACATGGATGAACCTTAAAGACATTATGTTAAATAAGCCAGACACAAAGGGACAAGCACTGCATGATTCCACTTATATGAAGTACCTAGAACAGTCAAATTCATAAGAAAAAGTCGAACAGTATTAATTAGGGACTGAAAGTTTTGTTAAATTAGTACAGAGTTTTAGCTCAAGAATATGAAAAAGTGCTAGAGATGGACAGTGCAAATAATTTCACAAAAATGTGAATGTACTTAATGCCACCAAACTATAAACTTAAAAATGGATGAAATGATAAAATTCCATTATATATGTACATTGTTTTACTTAAAAAACAAAACAAAACACTCATGTAACAATTGGTAGAAAGGATGCAGAGAGATGAGAATCAAAGAATTGCTGCTTTCAAACTGTGGTACTGGAAAAGACTCTTCAGAGTCTCTTGAACTGCAGGGAGATCAAACAAGTCAATCCTAAAGGAAATCAACCCGGAATACTCACTGAAAGGACTGATGCTCAAGCTCCAATACTTGATGTCACCTGACGCAAAGAGCTGGCTCACTAGAAAAGACCCTGATGCTGGGAAAGATTGAAGGCAGGAGGAGAAGGGGGGATAGAGGATGAGATGGTTGGATGGCATCACAGACTCAACGGACGTGAGTTTGAGCTCTGGGAGACAAACTCTGGGAGACGGTGAAGGACAGGGAAGCCTGGCATGCTGCTGTTCATGGGGTAGGAAAGAGTCAGACATGACTTAGCAACTGAACAACAAAGAGCAATTTTTATAAAAGCAAACGGGGGTGGTGGTGGTGGTGGTGGGGGAGGCTCAAGAGGGAGGGGATGTATGTATAGTTATAGTTGATTCACATTACTGTATAGCAGGAACTAACACGACACTGTAAAGCAATTATCCTCCAAATACAATTTTTTTTTAAAGATACAAAAGATAAAATACAGGAAAAGAAACAACAATAAAAATTTGGCAACACTGAAAGTCAGATGGTGACAAGAGTTAAACAAAATGAATGACAGGTCAGCCTTGAGAAAAGCTAAGAAGTAATCTGATTCACCCCTAGACTGCTTTGCAACGGGAACTCCAGAAGTGGAAGCACAGAAAAGCATAAAATATAGAAAAACATAAAAACAAGACTGGCTGAAAGTCTATTCAAGATGAAGTGAGAGTATTTCCAGGTCAACATGAAGAATTGAGTAAGCACTTCTAAATTCACTCCATCTCCTAATCTCCACTAACACTACAATAAAGAGATGTTCAAGGATAGGCTCATTAAGGACAGGAGAGTAAGAGGGAACAGATGAATAAATTATTAGCATGCAGGTGTGTTGCACAGCTTCGGAAGCTGGGAAACACCTGGATAAGGATTATGTTATACGTAACAGATACTAAAATCTATCAATCAACAGAGAGCATGGACTTCCCTGGTAGTCCAATGGTTAAGAATCTGCCTGCCAATGAAAGGGACACAGGTTGAATCTCTGGTCTGGGAAGATTCCACATGCCACGGAGCAACTAAACCTGTCTCTAAAGCCAGTGTGCCCTAGAACCCATGCTCTGCAACAAGAGAAGCCACAGAAATGAGACACACCCACTCAAAACTAAAGAAAGCCCATGCACAGCAACAAAGACACAGCACACCAATTCATTAATTTTAAAAAAGGAAATTTCTTTTAAAAAAACAAAAAGTGAGCAAATCCAAGAACCAACTACATCAACACACTCATGTGTGCTCTACCCCATGAAGTAGAGCAAAGCAACAAAAATTCAACCATAAAAAAAAAAAAATTAGTTCAATGCAACTAATGAGTCAACATGTGAATAAGACTTACAGGAAAATAAAGGGAAGGAAACAATCAATGAAAAAATTCAAGAAAATGTTCTAGAACTTAAGAAAACTAACCTTGTAGATCAAAGGGGGCCTACTAAGTACCTACAGCAAGGTATAGTCTATGAACTATCAGAACAGATACAAGCTTTCAGAGTAAAGGACAAAAATCATATACAAAAGATCATAAATCAAAACAGTCTCAGATTTAATAGAAAACTCTGGAAGCTAAAAGACAATGGAGCAATGCCTTCAAAGAATTGTGAGCAAAAATTTTTTCCAGCCTAGTATTTTATACAGCTCAACTACCAAACAAGTACAGGAAAAGAATAGAAATATGTCCAGATCTCAAAGGTCTCAAAAATTTTACCTCTGTGCTTCCTTTACAGGAAACTACTTACGTGCTTACCATGTATTTTATATAATAGTAAGCAAATCACAAACAAGGAAGAGATGAAATCTGACACAGGAGTGTTGAAGGCAATCTCCAAGAAAGATGATAACTCTTCACCAGGTACAGAAGGTAACTCATGTCGACTGAAGGGACAGAAAAAGTTCCTGGTGGTATCTCCTCAAGATGATGAAAAATAACAAATTACTGATGCATCAGTTCATACGGAGAGAGAACAGAAACTAGGAGAGACTGACTACCAATAATAAATACATAGAATCCTTTCCCTTACCAACACACACATACACACACACACACACACTTCAGTCACAACTGTACCATCAAAAAAAGATTACCAGTGATCTCCAGCTCTTTATACCTAATGGACTTTTCATCTGATCTCTAGGCACCTGACCACACTTGCTTTATAAAACAGATCTAGTCGTCAATACCATATGCTCCTGGTGTTTCCCTTTTATCTGATTTTTTTTTCCCCATCTCTTTTGCACACTCAATCTCCTCCACACAGACCTCAAAATGTTGCCTTCCTCAGAGCCACCTTTTTTTCTCACCATATTATCTTCTCCCAAGGCCAACTCATCCATGCTTTCCTCATGGCTTCAAATAATATCAACAAGAAGATGTCACCTCCAAGTTGTAGATGTTCCAGTGCTCTCAGTAAATGGCAACATTTTTAGATGCTGGTGTAGCTAAAAACTTGGGGACCATCCTGAGATATAGAAACCTTAGTCTTCATTCTCCCTCACTTCCCATTATCCATCCACTAACAAATCATACACATTTTACTTCCTAAGTAGTCTTCATTTCCTCTTCACCACTATAATCTTGACATAATCACTGTGAAAACCCATTTAATCATCTCCTCCGATTTATCTGTGCCCCCTCCAAATCATTTTCCACACTGCACTCAGTGAACTTGAAAATATATAGATCAGATCACATCTCCCTCTGCTCACAGCATGTTAATGGTACTGTTCTTAGGAAAAAATACAAAATATTAATGAAGTCTACAAAATGCTACATGATCTGAATCACACCTATTTCTCCAGCCTCATGTTGTGCCACGTTCCATAACTCTAGGGGCTGCAGCCCTCACAGGAGCAGAACATATACCACTTTCTGTGCTTGGAAGCTTCTTTTCCCCTAGTTAATTTCTACTTGACCTATCACATCTCAGATCAAACATAACTTTACAGCACCACTGGCCCTGACTACCCCTGCTCCAAAAGTTCAGGTTAGGTACCTTCACATCATCACCAACATCACTTCACATCATCAGTATGTTTCCTTGAACACACCTCTCTGTTAAGTAAGTAGTCATTTCGTCTATTTGCTGGTGCCTTCTCTTTTCAACTGGACTCTAATAATACATAAGGGCAAGCAAAATGCGTTGCCAATGACTAGATCCCAATACCTAGGCACAGTACTTCTAGAACATACTGATCACTTGTTGAACAAATGGCATCGACCCAACTAGTGCACATGAAGGACACCATAATGAGTAAGAAACCAGCAATGTCACAGGCATAGGAAGGGCAGAGGGACTAAAAGAATTTTCTACAGAAGAACTTAAATGTCCAAGCAGGTCACAAAGTTAGGTATCATTTTCTTTAAACAGTGAGCTATAAAGGTCTTTGGGTACTTCAATACTAGTATTCAAAATATAACAGAAAACCCAGCATACCACTTGTGGTAAATCATCCTCCAGATAAATAGACATTAAATACAGTTATTGTTTATAATACTGTTCTGTATGCACACAAACACGTGTGTATGTATATGCATAATATTTTCAACCCAAGATTAAAAACAACCTAAACATCCATCAACAGGGGAATGGTTATAATCTCCAAAAAGTCAAACAGGTGAAAAAACTATACCTACAATATGCTACTTTTATGTTAAATAAAAGGAGGGAAGGGAGATGAGAATACATAGTTGCATTTACATAAAGCAAGTTTAGAAAGAAACATTAATAACAACTGACTACTCTCTGAAAAGAGGTAAAGAATGGGACAGATCAGAGAATTTTTTTTTTAAACCTTGTGCATATGTTAGCGAAAAAAGTGCAAGTGAAAGTCTCTCAGTTGTGTCTGACTGTTTGTAACCTCATGGACTATATAGCCCATGGAATTCTCCATCCAGAACACTGGAGTGGGTAGCCGTTCCCTTTTCCAAGGACTCTTCCCAGCCCAGGGAGCAAACCCAAGTCTCCCGCATTGCAGGCTGATTCTTTACCAGCTGAGCAACCAGGGAAGCCCCATATGTGTTAGTAACTCACTCAA